>NW_026529370.1:5000-349187 GCF_028500815.1 Rissa tridactyla
CTTCTCCTGTTTCAATTGCTCTTTCCCCCGTTGCTACTTCCAGTGCTACGGCCTTGTATTTCCACTTGCTGTTCTCACGGTGAGATGACACACCAGTAAACCACACTCCTGTAAGATCACTGCCTTCTTTCAGAGGAGGTGCTTCTTGGATTGGAGATGGTCTGTTTGGTGGGGATTGGAACAATAGGGCACCATCTATATCCTTCTGGAGCATGGATACTTTGATACTACCTTCAGAGATTGGCATGATATCATTAATGCCTTCTAAATAAGCATACCACTTTCGAACTGTGGGTTTCTGGGCAATGCCGGCTGGTGGTGCTGTCCCTTTACGGACCACATCTAGGAGTCGAAAAGGGCCCCGAACAATCACGCTCTGTTCTCTCCTTATCTGCTCTGCTCGTTGCAATGCTCGCACCAGGGACAGTAAACCCTTCTCCAGGTCTGAATATCTGCTCTCAGTATCATTAAGGCGTGAGAGCTAAATTCTAATGGTCTCTCCGGTCCTGCTGGTCCCTTTTGCCATAAATTACAACGGGAACCATGTTCACTGAGCCCCCATTCTACATGGACAGGGTCAGTTGGATGTATGGGGCCAAGTTGTTGGAATAACCTTAGCTCTTTTATTAGCAATTCTAGTGCATTAGTATGTTGTTCAGTCCACTCCCAGGATTTACCTTTTTTGAGCAAACAATAAAGGGGGTGAGCAATGATGGAAAAGCCAGGGATGTGTTTACGCCAATAACTTAAAGTTCCTAGGACTTGCTGTAACTCCTTCGTGCTGGAAGGATTCTGTCCATGTTCTATTTTTTCAGGGTATCCTGAGGGATAGAAGCAGCTCCCTTAATCCACCAGACCCCCAGGAATTTAACTTCCTGTGCGGGTCCCTGACACTTTGAGTCGGGAATTTCCAATCCCAAATCTGATAATGTTTTTCGGATGTTTTGCATCATGTCTTGTACACTTTCTTGGCTCTCTCCCCCTATTAAGATGTCGTCAATATATTGGTATACTGTACATCCCTGTGAAACAGGAATCTCTGATAGCACTTTAGCCAAAGCATTATGGGCAATAGTGGGGGAATGTTTGTATCCTTGCGGAAAGCTGTTAAAGGTATATTGGACTCCTTTCCATGTGAATGCAAACTGCGCTTTGTCCTGCGTAAGGAGGAGAATCATAAAAAAATATGTCTTTAACATCTAAGGCAGCCACCCAAGCATGGGCAGCTCCTTTTATCATTGCCACAATTTCCGCGATATTAGGAACCACAGCGGTCAGGGGTGCAGTGTTGGCGTTTAATTTTCTGTAATCTACTGTGAAACGCCATTGCCTTTTTGGTTTCTTTACTGGCCACACCGGTGAATTATAAGGCGAGTGAGTCCTCTTAATGATGTTTCTTTTTTCTAAATCTGATACCACCCCGTCTGCTCCTGCAAGTGCAGCTGCAGGCAGTGGGTACTGTCGGACGTTGGTAATTTTAGAAGGAGGCAAAAGTATAGATGTTTCTAATAGCCCCAATTTAACTGTGTCTAATCCTGTTTTGCGTCCTGCAAAACTCCACACAGTTCCATCTGGGAGTTTCCACATTCGCCCACGCAGTACATCAAATCCTAGGAGGTTAGTACGTGAGGCACTCACTAACATTTCTGCCCTAGTCATTCGCTGCTCTCCCGGCAACCAGAGGTTAATTTTTGCGCCCTGCTGGCTCCTTGGGCGGGGGACCCATCTCCAGCCGTATGGCCATTTTTGTGCCTGGCGCAGCGCCAAGTGGGAAAGGGTGGTTTCGAGGCTGAAGGCAGCAGCAAAGCCTGCAGCCCCCAGCTCTGTGCGGCTACGCAAGCGGTTCCCAAAGAGCTTTAGAACAAGGCATAGTTTTCCCTGCTTGTTCTTTGGGCGTGGGACCCATCTCCAGCCGTATGGCCATTTTTGTGCCTGATGCGGCGTCAAGTGGGAAAGGGTGGTGTCGAGTCTGAAGGCAGCAGCAAAGCCCGCAGCCCCCAGGTCTGTGGGGCCAAGCAAGCGGTTCCCAAAGAGCTTTAGAACAAGGCATAGTTTTCCCTGCTGGCTCTTTGGGCATGGGACCCATCTCCAGCCATAGGCCATTTTTGTGCCTGGCGCGACGCCAAGTGGGAAAGGGTGGCTTTGAGGCTGAAGGCAGCAGGAAAGCCTGCAGCCCCCAGGTCTGTGGGGCCAAGCAAGCGGTTCCCAAAGAGCTTTAGAACAAGGCATAGTTTTCCCTGCTGGCTCCTTGGGCGGGGGACCCATCTCCAGCCATAGGCCATTTTTGTGCCTTGCGCAGTGCAAGTGGGAAAGGGTGGTGTCGAGGCTGAAGGCAGCAGGAAAGCCTGCAGCCCCCAGGTCTGTGGGGCTACGCAAGCAGTTCCCAAAGAGCTTTAGAACAAGGCATAGTTTTCCCTGCTGGCTCTTTGGGCGGGGGACCCATCTCCAGCCGTATGGCCATTTTTGTGCCTGGCCAGGCGCCAAGTGGGAAAGGGTGGTTTTGAGGCTGAAGGCAGCAGCAAAGCCTGCAGCCACCAGGTCTGTGGGGCTACGCAAGCGGTTCCCAAAGAGCTTTAGAACAAGGCATAGTTTTCCCTGCTTGTTCTTTGGGCGGGGCACCCATCTCCAGCCGTATGGCCATTTTTGTGCCTGGCGCGGCGCCAAGTGGGAAAGGGTGGTTTTGAGGCTGAAGGCAGCAGGAAAGCCTGCAGCCACCAGGTCTGTGGGGCTACGCAAGCGGTTCCCAAAGAGCTTTAGAACAAGGCATAGTTTTCCCTGCTGGCTCTTTGGGCATGGGACCCATCTCCAGCCGTATGGCCATTTTTGTGCCTGGCGCGGCGCCAAGTGGGAAAGGGTGGTGTCGATTCTGAAGGCAGCAGGAAAGCCCGCAGCCCCCAGGTCTGTGGGGCTACGCAAGCGGTTCCCAAAGAGCTTTAGAACAAGGCATTGTTTTCCCTGCTGGCTCTTTGGGCGGGGGACCCATCTGCATCCGTATGGCCATTTTTATGCCTGGCGCGGTGCGTAGTGGGAAAGGGTGCTGTCGAGGCTGAAGGCAGCAGGAAAGCCTGCAGCCCCCAGGTCTGTGGGGCCAAGCAAGCGGTTCCCAAAGAGCTTTAGAACAAGGCATAGTTTTCCCTGATGGCTCTTTGGGCATGGGACCCATCTCCAGCCATAGGCCATTTTTGTGCCCGGCGCGACGCCAAGTGGGAAAGGGTGGCTTTGAGGCTGAAGGCAGCAGGAAAGCCTGCAGCCCCCAGGTCTGTGGGGCTACGCAAGCGGTTCCCAAAGAGCTTTAGAACAAGGCATAGTTTTCCCTGCTGGCTCCTTGGGCGGGGGACCCATCTCCAGCCGTATGGCCATTTTTGTGCCTGGCCAGGTGCCAAGTGGGAAAGGGTGTTGTCGAGTCTGAAGGCAGCAGGAAAGCCCGCAGCCCCCAGGTCTGTGGGGCTACGCAAGCGGTTCCCAAAGAGTTTTAGAACAAGGCATAGTTTTCCCTGCTGGCTCTTTGGGCGGGGGACCCATCTCCAGCCGTATGGCCATTTTTGTGCCTGGCGCGGCGCCAAGTGGGAAAGGGTGGTTTCGAGGCTGAAGGCAGCAGCAAAGCCTGCAGCCCCCAGGTCTGTGGGGCTACGCAAGCGGTTCCCAAAGAGCTTTAGAACAAGGCATAGTTTTCCCTGCTTGTTCTTTGGGCGTGGGACCCATCTCCAGCCGTATGGCCATTTTTGTGCCTGATGCGGCGCCAAGTGGGAAAGGGTGCTGTCGAGGCTGAAGGCAGCAGCAAAGCCCGCAGCCCCCAGGTCTGTGGGGCCAAGCAAGCGGTTCCCAAAGAGCTTTAGAACAAGGCATAGTTTTCCCTGCTGGCTCTTTGGGCATGGGACCCATCTCCAGCCATAGGCCATTTTTGTGCCTGGCGCGACGCCAAGTGGGAAAGGGTGGCTTTGAGGCTGAAGGCAGCAGGAAAGCCTGCAGCCCCCAGGTCTGTGGGGCCAAGCAAGCGGTTCCCAAAGAGCTTTAGAACAAGGCATAGTTTTCCCTGCTGGCTCCTTGGGCGGGGGACCCATCTCCAGCCATAGGCCATTTTTGTGCCTTGCGCAGTGCCAAGTGGGAAAGGGTGGCTTTGAGGCTGAAGGCAGCAGGAAAGCCTGCAGCCCCCAGGTCTGTGGGGCTACGCAAGCGGTTCCCAAAGAGCTTTAGAACAAGGCATAGTTTTCCCTGCTGGCTCTTTGGGCGGGGGACCCATCTCCAGCCGTATGGCCATTTTTGTGCCTGGCCAGGCGCCAAGTGGGAAAGGGTGGTTTTGAGGCTGAAGGCAGCAGCAAAGCCTGCAGCCCCCAGGTCTGTGGGGCTACGCAAGCGGTTCCCAAAGAGCTTTAGAACAAGGCATAGTTTTCCCTGCTTGTTCTTTGGGCGGGGCACCCATCTCCAGCCGTATGGCCATTTTTGTGCCTGGCGCGGCGCCAAGTGGGAAAGGGTGGTTTTGAGGCTGAAGGCGCCACGAAAGCCTGCCGTCCGAGGGTTTCTTAATGACTTTTCTTAATGATGTCTCCACAGTGTGAAGTTTTGCAGGATTTGAAAAAGTAATAGACACAGTGAAATTGAGTCTATTGGAAACTTCCATACTTTTCCCTCCCTCTAAAATCTCTGCTGTCCTGTAGTATCCACTGCCTGCAACTGCTGTTGCAGGAGCAGCCAGATTGGTATCAGATTTAGAAAAAAGGGACATCATTAAGAGGATTCACTCGCCTTATTTTTCACCGCTGTGGCCAGTAAAGAAACCAAAAAGGCAATGGCGTTTCACAGTAGATTACGGAAAATTAAATGCCAACACTGCACCCCTGACCGCTGTGGTTCCGAATATCGCGGAAATTGTGACAATGATAAAAGGAGCTGCCCATCCTTGGAGGGTTGCCTTAGATTTTAAAGACATATTTTTTTATGATTCCCCTCCTTGAGCAGGACAAAGCGCAGTTTGCATTCGCATGGAAAGGAGTCCAATATACCTTTAACCGCTTTCCGCAAGGATACAAACATTCCCCCACTATTGCCCATAATGCTTTGGCTAAAGTGCTATCAGAGATTCCTGTTTCACAGAGATGTACAGTATACCAATATATTATTGATGACATCTTAATAGGGGAGAGAACCAAGAAAGTGTACAAGACATGATGGAAAACATCCGAAAAACATTATCAGATTTGGGATTGGAAATTCCCGACTCAAAGTGTCAGGGACCCGCACAGGAAGTTAAATTCCTGGGGGTCTGGTGGATTAAGGGAGCTGCTTCTGTCCCTCAGGATACCCTGAAAAAATAGAACATGGCCAGAATCCATCCAGCGTGAAGGAGTTACAGCAAGTCCTGGGAACTTTAAGTTATTGGCGTAAACACATCCCTGGCTTTTCCATCATTGCTCGCCCCCTTCATAGCTTGCCAAAAAAGGGTAAATCCTGGGTGTGGACTGAACAACACACTAATGCTCTGCAATTACTAATAAAGGAGCTAAGGTTATTCCAACAGCTTGGTCCTATTCATCCAACTGACCCTGTCCATGTAGAATGAGGGTTCAGTGAACATGGTTCCCGTTGTAATTTATGGCAGAAGGGACCAGCAGGACCGGAGAGACCATTAGAATTTTGCTCCCACTCCTTCAATTATACTGAGAGCAGCTATTCAGACCTGGAGAAGGGTTTACTGTCCCTGGTGCGAGCGTTTCAACGAGCAGAGCAGATAAGAAGAGAACAGAGTGTGATCTTTCCTGGGACCTTTTCGCCTCCCAGATGTGGTCCTTAAAGGGACACCACCACCAGCTGGCATTGCCCAGAGAGCTACAGTTCGAAAGTGGTATGCTTATTTAGAAGGCATTAATGAAATGAAGCCAGTCTCTGAAGGCAGTGTTAAAGTATCCAAGGCTACTTCACAAGGATACCAAAGGATATAGATGGTGCCCTATTGTTCCAATCCCCACCAAACAGACCATCTCCGATCCAAGAAGCACTTCCTTTGAGGGACAGCAGTGATCTTACAGGAGTGTGGTTTACTGGTGCGTCATCTCACCGTTAAAAAAATAAGTGGAAATATAAGGCCGTAGCACTGGAAGTAACAACGGGAGAAAGAGCAATTGAAACAGGGGAGGGTAGGGGAACTCAGAGCTGTCCTACTAGCTGCACAACATGGAGCCACCTCCTTTTACGCTGAGTCATATGCTGTTTTTAAAGGAGCCACTGAATGGCTAGGACACTGGGCAGCCAACGATTGGCAGGTGAATAGAGTCCCAGTTTGGGAGACAGATAATTGGAAGCAACTGTTGGAAATAGGAGGACAGAGACCATTGCACATTGCTTGGGTAAAAGGCCACGATCGTTCAAACTCGATCACTGCTCAGTTCAACCAACAGGTAGATGGCCTCACGCGGCTACAACAAATTGACATTGTAGATGATGGTCGGGAATGGGAACGCTTACTTGAATCGTTACATGTTAAACGTGGCCGCACAGGCCGTCCTGACCTGTGTCGGGAAGGTGGGTGGCTTGTGTCGGTTAAGCTGTGCGAACAAATAGTAACTGCCTGTTCACAATGTTGCCTACGACTCAGCAAAGATCATCCGAGTAAGGCGCCTCCCTTACACATGCGGGGCAAGAAAGCGTTGTGGCATTCATAGCAGCTTGATTATATTGGGCCCTTGAGATCATCAGGTGGGAAAAGATATGTCCTGGTAGGAGTGGAGATTATCTCCAGCCTCAGTATGGCCAGCAGTTTCAAACCAGCTACCAGGGACAACACAGTGAAAGGCCTAAAAGGGTGGTTCAGCACACTTCCCCTTCCCGACGAAATCCAGAGTGAAAACGTTTCACACTTTACCGCTTCGGTGGTACAAGATTGGGCCAAGGAAGAAAGGATTCGATGGGTATTTCATACTCCCTGTTATCCCCAGGCTAATGGCATTGTTGAACGCACCAATGGATTGGTTAAGCGTTTTGCAAAAAGTCATGAACCTGGTTGGCATTTGCGATTGGATGATGCCATCTATCAACTAAATAACAAATGGAGTGGAGACGGCTGTCCTAAAATGAAAGCTTTCTGTGTACCTGCCAATATTATCTCGCCAAAGGCTGCCAATGAACCGGGAAAATACCCCGGAAGATTTCACCCTGGACTACCTGTGCTAGTGAAAATGCCTCAAAATGGGACGGTGCCAATGGTGCTAGCTACTCCCAAAAATCCCTATGCATGGGAAGCCAAGGATTGTTCAGGGAAGATACACCGGATCAGCACCCGGTGGACCGCACCTTCTTTTTAACCCCGTCGGTCGAATAAGACCGAGCAGATTTTCTTTTCCTTTATGTCTTACAGGAACCTTGGATGAGCTGTACAGACGGATTGGCCTACGCTACCTTTGAATGTCTCCAGGGAATCCTGACATTGAACCTGGCAATAATACTACTTTTATGATGTATGGCTATTTGGAGGCCCAAATTCTAAAATGACGAATTGGCAGATGGAATTGATGCTATTCAGTTTCACCTTTTTATTCCCTGTTGTTTGTAGTCAAAGAGACCCAGAGTGGCCATGGTCTCAAGCCTTTCTCGTCTATAATACAAGACTACAGGGAGACCTCATGCTAACGCACCCTTTCCCAATATAGTCAAGCACAGTCTCTGGGGTTTCATCAGGATGTGTCTCAAAGTGACAAGCATTCTGGTTGGTGTCAAGACAAAGGTCTTGTGCTTTGAGAGTATTACTCTCACAAATGAATCCTTGTTGGTCTCGTGAAACGCATGCGTCAACATCAGCAGTTTGCCATTTAGTCTCATTTTGTCGTGCCCAACCTCTGTGCTGTGTTGGATAGAGTAGAGCTCCTTGGTGATTCAACCCCAGTGCGATGATTGGGTATATGGTGGATACTGAGGCATTGCGTATCGTTAAGACAAAAGCTGTGGCTTTGCTCTCAGTGGGATCGTAGGTGAAATTAACCAGATACCACCAGGATTGAAATTTTCTCTCAAACTCAATTGCATTATCCCATATTACTTTTCGAATTTCAGTGGGCAAGGTGCCTTCTTCACCTTCCCTTATGATTTATGAGTTTTTGCAAAACGCTTAACCAATCCGTTGGTGCATTCAACAATGCCATTAGCCTGAGGATAATAGGGAGTATGAAATACCCATCGAATCCCTTCTTCTTTGGCCCAATCTTGTACCACTGTAGCGGTAAAGTGTGAACCGTTATCACTTTGGATTTCCTCGGGAAGGGGAAGTGTGCTGAACCACCCTTTTAGGCCTTTCACTGTGTTGTCCCCAGCAGCTGATTTGAAGCCGGTGGCCATACTGAGGCTGGAGATAATCTCCACTCCGACTAGGACATATCTTTTCTCACCTGATGATCTCAAGCGCCCAATATAATCAAGCTGCTATGAATGCCACAACGCTTTCTTGTCCCGCATGTGTAAGGGAGGCGCCTTACTCGGATGATCTTTGCTGAGTCGTAGGCGACATTGTGACCAGGCAGTTACTACTTGTTCGCACAGCTTAACCGACACAAGCCACCCCCGGGCTAGACCTTCCTGATACAGATCAGTACGGCCTGTATGGCCAGGCTTAATATGTAACCATTCGAGTAAGCGTTCCCATTCCCGACCATCATCTACAATGTCAATTTGTTGTAGCCGCGTGAGGCTACTTACCTGTTGGTTGAACTGAGCAGTGATCGAGTTTGAACGATCGTGGCCTTTTACCCAAGCAATGTGCAATGGTCTCTGTCCTCCTATTTCCAACAGTTGCTTCCAACTGTCTGTCTCCCAGATTGGGACTCTATTCACCTGCCAATCATTGGCTGCCCAGTGTCCTAGCCATTCAGTGGCTCCTTTAAAAACAGCATATGAGTCAGTGTAAATGTAAGTAGCTCCATGTTGTGCAGCTAGTAGGACGGCTCTGAGTTCCCCTACTTGTGCCCTACCTTCTCCTGTTTCAATTGCTCTTTCCCCCGTTGCTACTTCCAGTGCTACGGCCTTGTATTTCCACTTGCTGTTCTCACGGTGAGATGACACACCAGTAAACCACACTCCTGTAAGATCACTGCCTTCTTTCAGAGGAGGTGCTTCTTGGATTGGAGATGGTCTGTTTGGTGGGGATTGGAACAATAGGGCACCATCTATATCCTTCTGGAGCATGGATACTTTGATACTACCTTCAGAGATTGGCATGATATCATTAATGCCTTCTAAATAAGCATACCACTTTCGAACTGTGGGTTTCTGGGCAATGCCGGCTGGTGGTGCTGTCCCTTTACGGACCACATCTAGGAGTCGAAAAGGGCCCCGAACAATCACGCTCTGTTCTCTCCTTATCTGCTCTGCTCGTTGCAATGCTCGCACCAGGGACAGTAAACCCTTCTCCAGGTCTGAATATCTGCTCTCAGTATCATTAAGGCGTGAGAGCTAAATTCTAATGGTCTCTCCGGTCCTGCTGGTCCCTTTTGCCATAAATTACAACGGGAACCATGTTCACTGAGCCCCCATTCTACATGGACAGGGTCAGTTGGATGTATGGGGCCAAGTTGTTGGAATAACCTTAGCTCTTTTATTAGCAATTCTAGTGCATTAGTATGTTGTTCAGTCCACTCCCAGGATTTACCTTTTTTGAGCAAACAATAAAGGGGGTGAGCAATGATGGAAAAGCCAGGGATGTGTTTACGCCAATAACTTAAAGTTCCTAGGACTTGCTGTAACTCCTTCGTGCTGGAAGGATTCTGTCCATGTTCTATTTTTTCAGGGTATCCTGAGGGACAGAAGCAGCTCCCTTAATCCACCAGACCCCCAGGAATTTAACTTCCTGTGCGGGTCCCTGACACTTTGAGTCGGGAATTTCCAATCCCAAATCTGATAATGTTTTTCGGATGTTTTGCATCATGTCTTGTACACTTTCTTGGCTCTCTCCCCCTATTAAGATGTCGTCAATATATTGGTATACTGTACATCCCTGTGAAACAGGAATCTCTGATAGCACTTTAGCCAAAGCATTATGGGCAATAGTGGGGGAATGTTTGTATCCTTGCGGAAAGCGGTTAAAGGTATATTGGACTCCTTTCCATGTGAATGCAAACTGCGCTTTGTCCTGCGTAAGGAGGAGAATCATAAAAAAATATGTCTTTAACATCTAAGGCAGCCACCCAAGCATGGTCAGCTCCTTTTATCATTGCCACAATTTCCGCGATATTAGGAACCACAGCGGTCAGGGGTGCAGTGTTGGCGTTTAATTTTCCGTAATCTACTGTGAAACGCCATTGCCTTTTTGGTTTCTTTACTGGCCACACCGGTGAATTATAAGGCGAGTGAGTCCTCTTAATGATGTTTCTTTTTTCTAAATCTGATACCACCCCGTCTGCTCCTGCAAGTGCAGCTGCAGGCAGTGGGTACTGTCGGACGTTGGTAATTTTAGAAGGAGGCAAAAGTATAGATGTTTCTAATAGCCCCAATTTAACTGTGTCTAATCCTGTTTTGCGTCCTGCAAAACTCCACACAGTTCCATCTGGGAGTTTCCACATTCGCCCACGCAGTACATCAAATCCTAGGAGGTTAGTACGTGAGGCACTCACTAACATTTCTGCCCTAGTCATTCGCTGCTCTCCCGGCAACCAGAGGTTAATTTTTGCGCCCTGCTGGCTCCTTGGGCGGGGGACCCATCTCCAGCCATATGGCAATTTTTGTGCCTGGCGCGGCGCCAAGTGGGAAAGGGTGGTTTTGAGTGAGAAGGCAGCAGGAAAGCCTGCAGCCCCCAGGTCTGTGGGGCTACGCAAGCAGTTCCCAAAGAGCTTTAGAACAAGGCATAGTTTTCCCTGCTGGCTCTTTGGGCATGGGACCCATCTCCAGCCGTATGGCCATTTTTGTGCCTGGCGCGGCGCCAAGTGGGAAAGGGTGGCTTTGAGGCTGAAGGCAGCAGGAAAGCCTGCAGCCACCAGGTCTGTGGGGCTACGCAAGCGGTTCCCAAAGAGCTTTAGAACAAGGCATAGTTTTCCCTGCTGGCTCTTTGGGCATGGGACCCATCTCCAGCCGTATGGCCATTTTTGTGCCTGGCGCGGCGCCAAGTGGGAAAGGGTGGTGTCGAGTCTGAAGGCAGCAGGAAAGCCCGCAGCCCCCAGGTCTGTGGGGCTACGCAAGCGGTTCCCAAAGAGCTTTAGAACAAGGCATAGTTTTCCCTGCTGGCTCTTTGGGCGGGGGACCCATCTGCATCCGTATGGCCATTTTTATGCCTGGCGCGGTGCGTAGTGGGAAAGGGTGCTGTCGAGGCTGAAGGCAGCAGGAAAGCCTGCAGCCCCCAGGTCTGTGGGGCCAAGCAAGCAGTTCCCAAAGAGCTTTAGAACAAGGCATAGTTTTCCCTGCTGGCTCTTTGGGCATGGGACCCATCTCCAGCCATAGGCCATTTTTGTGCCCGGCGCGACGCCAAGTGGGAAAGGGTGGCTTTGAGGCTGAAGGAAGCAGGAAAGCCTGCAGCCCGCAGGTCTGTGGGGCTACGCAAGCGGTTCCCAAAGAGCTTTAGAACAAGGCATAGCTTTCCCTGCTGGCTCCTTGGGCGGGGGACCCATCTCCAGCCGTATGGCCATTTTTGTGCCTGGCGCGGCGCCAAGTGGGAAAGGGTGGTGTCGAGTCTGAAGGCAGCAGGGAAGCCCGCAGCCCCCAGGTTTGTGGGGCTACGCAAGCGGTTCCCAAAGAGTTTTAGAACAAGGCATAGTTTTCCCTGCTGGCTCTTTGGGCGGGGGACCCATCTCCAGCCGTATGGCCATTTTTGTGCCTGGCGCGGCGCCAAGTGGGAAAGGGTGGTTTCGAGGCTGAAGGCAGCAGCAAAGCCTGCAGCCCCCAGCTCTGTGCGGCTACGCAAGCGGTTCCCAAAGAGCTTTAGAACAAGGCATAGTTTTCCCTGCTTGTTCTTTGGGCGTGGGACCCATCTCCAGCCGTATGGCCATTTTTGTGCCTGATGCGGCGTCAAGTGGGAAAGGGTGCTGTCGAGGCTGAAGGCAGCAGCAAAGCCCGCAGCCCCCAGGTCTGTGGGGCCAAGCAAGCGGTTCCCAAAGAGGTTTAGAACAAGGCATAGTTTTCCCTGCTGGCTCTTTGGGCATGGGACCCATCTCCAGCCATAGGCCATTTTTGTGCCTGGCGCGACGCCAAGTGGGAAAGGGTGGCTTTGAGGCTGAAGGCACCAGGAAAGCCTGCAGCCCCCAGGTCTGTGGGGCCAAGCAAGCGGTTCCCAAAGAGCTTTAGAACAAGGCATAGTTTTCCCTGCTGGCTCCTTGGGCGGGGGACCCATCTCCAGCCGTATGGCCATTTTTGTGCCTGGCGCAGTGCCAAGTGGGAAAGGGTGGTGTCGAGGCTGAAGGCAGCAGGAAAGCCTGCAGCCCCCAGGTCTGTGGGGCTACGCAAGCAGTTCCCAAAGAGCTTTAGAACAAGGCATAGTTTTCCCTGCTGGCTCTTTGGGCGGGGGACCCATCTCCAGCCGTATGGCCATTTTTGTGCCTGGCCAGGCGCCAAGTGGGAAAGGGTGGTTTTGAGGCTGAAGGCAGCAGCAAAGCCTGCAGCCACCAGGTCTGTGGGGCTACGCAAGCGGTTCCCAAAGAGCTTTAGAACAAGGCATAGTTTTACCTGCTTGTTCTTTGGGCGGGGCACCCATCTCCAGCCGTATGGCCATTTTTGTGCCTGGCGCGGCGCCAAGTGGGAAAGGGTGGTTTTGAGGCTGAAGGCAGCAGGAAAGCCTGCAGCCACCAGGTCTGTGGGGCTACGCAAGCGGTTCCCAAAGAGCTTTAGAACAAGGCATAGTTTTCCCTGCTGGCTCTTTGGGCATGGGACCCATCTCCAGCCGTATGGCCATTTTTGTGCCTGGCGCGGCGCCAAGTGGGAAAGGGTGGTGTCGAGTCTGAAGGCAGCAGGAAAGCCCGCAGCCCCCAGGTCTGTGGGGCTACGCAAGCGGTTCCCAAAGAGCTTTAGAACAAGGCATAGTTTTCCCTGCTGGCTCTTTGGGCAGGGGACCCATCTCCAGCCGTATGGCCATTTTTGAGCCTGGCGCGACGCCAAGTGGGAAAGGGTGGTTTTGAGGCTGAAGGCAGCAGGAAAGCCCGCAGCCCTTAGGTCTGTGGGGCTACGCAAGCGGTTCCCAAAGAGCTTTAGAACAAGGCATAGTTTTCCCTGCTGGCTCTTTGGGCGGGGGACCCATCTGCATCCGTATGGCCATTTTTATGCCTGGCGCGGTGCGTAGTGGGAAAGGGTGCTGTCGAGGCTGAAGGCAGCAGGAAAGCCTGCAGCCCCCAGGTCTGTGGGGCCAAGCAAGCGGTTCCCAAAGAGCTTTAGAACAAGGCATAGTTTTCCCTGATGGCTCTTTGGGCATGGGACCCATCTCCAGCCATACGCCATTTTTGTGCCCGGCGCGACGCCAAGTGGGAAAGGGTGGCTTTGAGGCTGAAGGCAGCAGGAAAGCCTGCAGCCCCCAGGTCTGTGGGGCTACGCAAGCGGTTCCCAAAGAGCTTTAGAACAAGGCATAGTTTTCCCTGCTGGCTCCTTGGGCGGGGGACCCATCTCCAGCCGTATGGCCATTTTTGTGCCTGGCCAGGCGCCAAGTGGGAAAGGGTGGTGTCGAGTCTGAAGGCAGCAGGAAAGCCCGCAGCCCCCAGGTTTGTGGGGCTACGCAAGCGGTTCCCAAAGAGTTTTAGAACAAGGCATAGTTTTCCCTGCTGGCTCTTTGGGCGGGGGACCCATCTCCAGCCGTATGGCCATTTTTGTGCCTGGCGCGGCGCCAAGTGGGAAAGGGTGGTTTCGAGGCTGAAGGCAGCAGCAAAGCCTGCAGCCCCCAGCTCTGTGCGGCTACGCAAGCGGTTCCCAAAGAGCTTTAGAACAAGGCATAGTTTTCCCTGCTTGTTCTTTGGGCGTGGGACCCATCTCCAGCCGTATGGCCATTTTTGTGCCTGATGCGGCGCCAAGTGGGAAAGGGTGCTGTCGAGGCTGAAGGCAGCAGCAAAGCCCGCAGCCCCCAGGTCTGTGGGGCCAAGCAAGCGGTTCCCAAAGAGCTTTAGAACAAGGCATAGTTTTCCCTGCTGGCTCTTTGGGCATGGGACCCATCTCCAGCCATAGGCCATTTTTGTGCCTGGCGCGACGCCAAGTGGGAAAGGGTGGCTTTGAGGCTGAAGGCAGCAGGAAAGCCTGCAGCCCCCAGGTCTGTGGGGCCAAGCAAGCGGTTCCCAAAGAGCTTTAGAACAAGGCATAGTTTTCCCTGCTGGCTCCTTGGGCGGGGGACCCATCTCCAGCCATAGGCCATTTTTGTGCCTTGCGCAGTGCCAAGTGGGAAAGGGTGGTGTCGAGGCTGAAGGCAGCAGCAAAGCCTGCAGCCCCCAGGTCTGTGGGGCTACGCAAGCGGTTCCCAAAGAGCTTTAGAACAAGGCATAGTTTTCCCTGCTGGCTCTTTGGGCGGGGGACCCATCTCCAGCCGTATGGCCATTTTTGTGCCTGGCCAGGCGCCAAGTGGGAAAGGGTGGTTTTGAGGCTGAAGGCAGCAGGAAAGCCTGCAGGCCCCAGGTCTGTGGGGCTACGCAAGCGGTTCCCAAAGAGCTTTAGAACAAGGCATAGTTTTCCCTGCTTGTTCTTTGGACGGGGCACCCATCTCCAGCCGTATGGCCATTTTTGTGCCTGGCGCGGCGCCAAGTGGGAAAGCGTGGTTTTGAGGCTGAAGGCGCCACGAAAGCCTGCCGTCCGAGGGTTTCTTAATGACTTTTCTTAATGATGTCTCCACAGTGTGAAGTTTTGCAGGATTTGAAAAAGTAATAGACACAGTGAAATTGAGTCTATTGGAAACTTCCATACTTTTCCCTCCCTCTAAAATCTCTGCTGTCCTGTAGTATCCACTGCCTGCAACTGCTGTTGCAGGAGCAGCCAGATTGGTATCAGATTTAGAAAAAAGGGACATCATTAAGAGGATTCACTCGCCTTATTTTTCACCGCTGTGGCCAGTAAAGAAACCAAAAAGGCAATGGCGTTTCACAGTAGATTACGGAAAATTAAATGCGAACACTGCACCCCTGACCGCTGTGGTTCCGAATATCGCGGAAATTGTGACAATGATAAAAGGAGCTGCCCATCCTTGGAGGGTTGCCTTAGATTTTAAAGACATATTTTTTTATGATTCCCCTCCTTGAGCAGGACAAAGCGCAGTTTGCATTCGCATGGAAAGGAGTCCAATATACCTTTAACCGCTTTCCGCAAGGATACAAACATTCCCCCACTATTGCCCATAATGCTTTGGCTAAAGTGCTATCAGAGATTCCTGTTTCACAGGGATGTACAGTATACCAATATATTATTGATGACATCTTAATAGGGGGAGAGAACCAAGAAAGTGTACAAGACATGATGCAAAACATCCGAAAAACATTATCAGATTTGGGATTGGAAATTCCCGACTCAAAGTGTCAGGGACCCGCACGGGAAGTTAAATTCCTGGGGGTCTGGTGGATTAAGGGAGCTGCTTCTGTCCCTCAGGATACCCTGAAAAAATAGAGCATGGCCAGAATCCATCCAGCGTGAAGGAGTTACAGCAAGTCCTGGGAACTTTAGGTTATTGGCGTAAACACATCCCTGGCTTTTCCATCATTGCTCGCCCCCTTCATAGCTTGCCAAAAAAGGGTAAATCCTGGGTGTGGACTGAACAACACACTAATGCTCTGCAATTACTAATAAAGGAGCTAAGGTTATTCCAACAGCTTGGTCCTATTCATCCAACTGACCCTGTCCATGTAGAATGGGGGTTCAGTGAACATGGTTCCCGTTGTAATTTATGGCAGAAGGGACCAGCAGGACCGGAGAGACCATTAGAATTTTGCTCCCACTCCTTCAATTATACTGAGAGCAGCTATTCAGACCTGGAGAAGGGTTTACTGTCCCTGGTGCGAGCGTTTCAACGAGCAGAGCAGATAAGAAGAGAACAGAGTGTGATCTTTCCTGGGACCTTTTCGCCTCCCAGATGTGGTCCTTAAAGGGACACCACCACCAGCTGGCATTGCCCAGAGAGCTACAGTTCGAAAGTGGTATGCTTATTTAGAAGGCATTAATGAAATGAAGCCAGTCTCTGAAGGCAGTGTTAAGGTATCCAAGGCTACTTCACAAGGATACCAAAGGATATAGATGGTGCCCTATTGTTCCAATCCCTACCAAACAGACCATCTCCGATCCAAGAAGCACCTCCTTTGAGGGACAGCAGTGATCTTACAGGAGTGTGGTTTACTGGTGCGTCATCTCACCGTTAAAAAAATAAGTGGAAATATAAGGCCGTAGCACTGGAAGTAACAACGGGAGAAAGAGCAATTGAAACAGGGGAGGGTAGGGGAACTCAGAGCTGTCCTACTAGCTGCACAACATGGAGCCACCTCCTTTTACGCTGAGTCATATGCTGTTTTTAAAGGAGCCACTGAATGGCTAGGACACTGGGCAGCCAACGATTGGCAGGTGAATAGAGTCCCAGTTTGGGAGACAGATAATTGGAAGCAACTGTTGGAAATAGGAGGACAGAGACCATTGCACATTGCTTGGGTAAAAGGCCACGATCGTTCAAACTCGATCACTGCTCAGTTCAACCAACAGGTAGATGGCCTCACGCGGCTACAACAAATTGACATTGTAGATGATGGTCGGGAATGGGAACGCTTACTTGAATCGTTACATGTTAAACGTGGCCGCACAGGCCGTCCTGACCTGTGTCGGGAAGGTGGGTGGCTTGTGTCGGTTAAGCTGTGCGAACAAATAGTAACTGCCTGTTCACAATGTCGCCTACGACTCAGCAAAGATCATCCGAGTAAGGCGCCTCCCTTACACATGCGGGACAAGAAAGCGTTGTGGCATTCATGGCAGCTTGATTATATTGGGCCCTTGAGATCATCAGGTGGGAAAAGATATGTCCTGGTAGGAGTGGAGATTATCTCCAGCCTCAGTATGGCCAGCAGTTTCAAACCAGCTACCAGGGACAACACAGTGAAAGGCCTAAAAGGGTGGTTCAGCACACTTCCCCTTCCCGACGAAATCCAGAGTGAAAACGTTTCACACTTTACCGCTTCGGTGGTACAAGATTGGGCCAAGGAAGAAAGGATTCGATGGGTATTTCATACTCCCTGTTATCCCCAGGCTAATGGCATTGTTGAACGCACCAATGGATTGGTTAAGCATTTTGCAAAAAGTCATGAACCTGGTTGGCATTTGCGATTGGATGATGCCATCTATCAACTAAATAACAAATGGAGTGGAGACGGCTGTCCTAAAATGAAAGCTTTCTGTGTACCTGCCAATATTATCTCGCCAAAGGCTGCCAATGAACCGGGAAAATACCCCGGAAGATTTCACCCTGGACTACCTGTGCTAGTGAAAATGCCTCAAAATGGGACGGTGCCAATGGTGCTAGCTACTCCCCAAAATCCCTATGCATGGGAAGCCAAGGATTGTTCAGGGAAGATACACCGGATCAGCACCCGGTGGACCGCACCTTCTTTTTAACCCCGTCGGTCGAATAAGACCGAGCAGATTTTCTTTTCCTTTATGTCTTACAGGAACCTTGGATGAGCTGTACAGACGGATTGGCCTACGCTACCTTTGAATGTCTCCAGGGAATCCTGACATTGAACCTGGCAATAATACTACTTTTATGATGTATGGCTATTTGGAGGCCCAAATTCTAAAATGACGAATTGGCAGATGGAATTGATGCTATTCAGTTTCACCTTTTTATTCCCTGTTGTTTGTAGTCAAAGAGACCCAGAGTGGCCATGGTCTCAAGCCTTTCTCGTCTATAATACAAGACTACAGGGAGACCTCATGCTAACGCACCCTTTCCCAATATAGTCAAGCACAGTCTCTGGGGTTTCATCGGGATGTGTGTCAAAGTGACAAACATTCTGGTTGGTGTCAAGACAAAGGTCTTGTGCTTTGAGAGTATTACTCTCACAAATGAATCCTTGTTGGTCTCGTGAAACGCATGCGTCAACATCAGCAGTTTGCCATTTAGTCTCATTTTGTCGTGCCCAACCTCTGTGCTGTGTTGGATAGAGTAGAGCTCCTTGGTGATTCAACCCCAGTGCGATGATTGGGTATATGGTGTATACTGAGGCATTGCGTATCGTTAAGACAAAAGCTGTGGCTTTGCTCTCAGTGGGATCGTAGGTGAAATTAACCAGATACCACCAGGATTGAAATTTTCTCTCAAACTCAATTGCGTTATCCCATATTACTTTTCGAATTTCGGTGGGCAAGGTGCCTTCTTCACCTTCCCTTATGATTTATGAGTTTTTGCAAAACGCTTAACCAATCCGTTGGTGCATTCAACAATGCCATTAGCCTGAGGATAATAGGGAGTATGAAATACCCATCGAATCCCTTCTTCTTTGGCCCAATCTTGTACCACTGTAGCGGTAAAGTGTGAACCGTTATCACTTTGGATTTCCTCGGGAAGGGAAGTGTGCTGAACCACGCTTTTAGGCCTTTCACTGTGTTGTCCCCAGCAGCTGATTTGAAGCCGGTGGCTATACTGAGGCTGGAGATAATCTCCACTCCGACTAGGACATATCTTTTCTCACCTGATGATCTCAAGGGCCCAATATAATCAAGCTGCTATGAATGCCACAACGCTTTCTTGTCCCGCATGTGTAAGGGAGGCGCCTTACTCGGATGATCTTTGCTGAATCGTAGGCGACATTGTGAACAGGCAGTTACTATTTGTTCGCACAGCTTAACCGACACAAGCCACCCACCTTCCCGACACAGGTCAGGACGGCCTGTGCGGCCACGTTTAACATGTAACCATTCGAGTAAGCGTTCCCATTCCCGACCATCATCTACAATGTCAATTTGTTGTAGCCGCGTGAGGCTACTTACCTGTTGGTTGAACTGAGCAGTGATCGAGTTTGAACGATCGTGGCCTTTTACCCAAGCAATGTGCAATGGTCTCTGTCCTCCTATTTCCAACAGTTGCTTCCAACTGTCTGTCTCCCAGATTGGGACTCTATTCACCTGCCAATCATTGGCTGCCCAGTGTCCTAGCCATTCAGTGGCTCCTTTAAAAACAGCATATGAGTCAGTGTAAATGTAAGTAGCCCCATGTTGTGCAGCTAGTAGGACGGCTCTGAGTTCCCCTACTTGTGCCCTACCTTCTCCTGTTTCAATTGCTCTTTCTCCCGTTGTTCCAGTGCTACGGCCTTGTATTTCCACTTGCTGTTCTCACGGTGAGATGACACACCAGTAAACCACACTCCTGTAAGATCACTGCCTTCTTTCAGAGGAGGTGCTTCTTGGATTGGAGATGGTCTGTTTGGTGGGGATTGGAACAATAGGGCACCATCTCTATCCTTCTGGAGCATGGATACTTTGATACTACCTTCAGAGACTGGCATGATATCATTAATGCCTTCTAAATAAGCATACCACTTTCGAACTGTGGGTTTCTGGGCAATGCCGGCTGGTGGTGGTGTCCCTTTAAGGACCACATCTGGGAGGCGAAAAGGTCCCAGGAAAGATCACACTCTGTTCTCTCCTTATCTGCTCTGCTCGTTGCAATGCTCGCACCAGGGACAGTAAACCCTTCTCCAGGTCTGAATAGCTGCTCTCAGTATCATTAAAGGCGTGAGAGCTAAATTCTAATGGTCTCTCCGGTCCTGCTGGTCCCTTTTGCCATAAATTACAACGGGAACCATGTTCACTGAGCCCCCATTCTACATGGACAGGGTCAGTTGGATGTATGGGGCCAAGTTGTTGGAATAACCTTAGCTCTTTTATTAGCAATTCTAGTGCATTAGTATGTTGTTCAGTCCAGTCCCAGGATTTACCCTTTTTTGGCAAGCTATGAAGGGGGCGAGCAATGATGGAAAAGCCAGGGATGTGTTTACACCAATAACTTAAAGTTCCTAGGACTTGCTGTAACTCCTTCACGCTGGATGGATTCTGGCCATGCTCTATTTTTTCCAGGGTATCCTGAGGGACAGAAGCAGTTCCCTTAATCCACCAGACCCCCAGGAATTTAACTTCCCGTGCGGGTCCCTGACACTTTGAGTCGGGAATTTCCAATCCCAAATCTGATAATGTTTTTCGGATGTTTTGCATCATGTCTTGTACACTTTCTTGGCTCTCTCCCCCTATTAAGATGTCGTCAATATATTGGTATATTGTACATCCCTGTGAAACAGGAATCTCTGATAGCACTTTAGCCAAAGCATTATGGGCAATAGTGGGGGAATGTTTGTATCCTTGCGGAAAGCGGTTAAAGGTATATTGGACTCCTTTCCATGTGAATGCAAACTGCGCTTTGTCCTGCTCAAGGAGGAGAATCATAAAAAAAATATGTCTTTAACATCTAAGGCAGCCACCCAAGCATGGGCAGCTCCTTTTATCATTGCCACAATTTCCGCGATATTCGGAACCGCAGCGGTCAGGGGTGCAGTGTTGGCGTTTAATTTTCCGTAATCTACTGTGAAACGCCATTGCCTTTTTGGTTTCTTTACTGGCCACACCGGTGAATTATAAGGCGCGTGAGTCCTCTTAATGATGTTTCTTTTTTCTAAATCTGATACCACCCCGTCTGCTCCTGCAAGTGCAGCTGCAGGCAGTGGGTACTGTCGGACGTTGGTAATTTTAGAAGGAGGTAAAAGTATAGATGTTTCTAATAGCCCCAATTTAACTGTGTCTAATCCTTTTTTGCGTCCTGCAAAACTCCACACAGTTCCATCTGGGAGTTTCCACATTCGCCCACGCAGTACGTCAAATCCTAGGAGGTTAGTACGTGAGGCACCCACTAACACTTCTGCCCTAGTCATTCGCTGCTCTCCCGGCAACCAGAGGTTAATTTTTGCAGTGGGGCATGTTTTTACCACACCATCAATTCCTGTGAAGTTGACTCTGCGTCGGGTGGGATTTATACCTAGAAGTTGTGCCGTTTCGTTAGTGATTGCAGACATTTGGGCTCCGGTATCAATAATAAAATGTACCAATATCTTCCGGGGTCCAACAGGAATGACAATAACGGGTTCGGAGTCTTTATGAGAGCGCCATTGGATTGCTAGTACCTGCCGGACAGGGTGGCTCACTGCCTTCCCCTGGGATAGGAGTGTTTTGGCTGGGACTCTGTCAAATCAATCAAGTTATGTTCCGGTGCAGAAGGCACAATTTTCTCACGGCTTGGGGATTCTCTGGTTAGACTTTTCTCCCCAGCCGCATTATTCTTTCTAGGTAGAGATTGGACTAGCGTACGGAGATCTCCCGTAGGGTCACCGTGCAAGAATTGTCGGGGCACCCCTAATTGTAGGGCTTTACGCCACAACTCATTTCGGTCCTTATCAGGCTTAAACCTTCCCTCTGATTTAGGGTTTTGAGTGTGAGTTTGGACTTGGCGAACCTTTCGCGGGTGTTCGGAGGATTTCTCACTAGTTTGGCTGGCCCAGCCCATTCGGCGCCCATATTGATCTATTTCCTGTACATTCCAGGTGGGCATGTAGTGACGACGGCCCCGCCCATGAGCACCCCGAGCATCCCGTATACGATCTTGAGTGCGAACAAGGAACAGTTTCAGGCAATCGGGAAGACCACGGATGAGAGGGGCTAATCGATCCGGGTCGATAGGGGCTGACATTGGGGATTTCCGAAATTCCTCTCTGTCATACATGGCTTGCAGACAAGCTGCTTTCCGTACAGCCGCAAACAGATCAGAGTAGCCTGTAGCTCTAATCTCTAACGGCTCCCCCCTCTCTCGCGGATCCATACCCCTTGCCCAATAGGCTGCTCGAGCGGTTAGGGAATAATTATGATCCCCAGGCATAGTGGTTAAAAACACTCCTGGTCCCCAAGAGTCTCCTGCTTCTTCCTCACTCAGCATAATTCTGCCCCCCCCTTCAGAAGAAACTCGCCACACGTACTCAACAGCTGACTCTTCTGGTCGCCTCGAATATTTCTCCCTTATTTTTGTTAACTCGGTTGGTGTCCATGGAACGGTACGCACAGTGGTGTGAATTTCATCACCATCATCAACTGCAGTTTCAGTTTTAACCAGAGGACGTAAAGGAAAAACTTGGGATTTCAAAGTAAAAGTCCTTTCCTCCTCATCTTCTTCGTCATCCTCACTATTAGACAAAAAAATCTCCGGTCTGGGTTCCGGAATTTGGATAACACATTAACTTACGAATCTGTTGGACCTGGGTCGAGGGCTGCATTTTATCTAAGAGCCCGGTCACCCTTTCCAATAACATTTTAAGTTGGCGATTTTCACTCCCAAGTTGAGCATTCCGGTTTCCTAAACATTCATTCTCACTCACAAGCTTATCGACTTGAGTTCTTAATCTTTCTCCTGTCTCCTTTTGCAAGGCTAATGATGACTTCAGCACCTCATTCTCCGATTTCAGGGTTGCATATTCTACAGCTGAAATCACATTAGGAGCAGGGGTTTCTCTAGCTTCTTGTTGTGCACAAGATAAACAGGCGCCTAACACAGCACAAATCACACCCTTGCCTTTCCCCGCTCTGAGCTTCTGTGAAACCCGACGCTCTTCAATACGTTCCACCACTTTCTCTTCATCCTTCCAAAATTTTTGGGCCCACTCCTTCCCAGCCTGGGAAGGGGCACAATCATATTTTTGCAGCAGTTTATCCATGGCAATCCTGCCGACTACGCCAAATTCTGTTGCGTGAAACGGGGCCAAGCGGTTTTGGCAGAAGATAAACCCCCTTGCGTTCTAACACTCCTCACCGAGGTGGGAGGCCAGGTGCGGCTGGGTTTCAATTCTGAGTGATGCCCAATTCAGCACTATCAGCCCAATCGCGTTTAATATGTGTTAAACTATTACGATTTGGAGACACTAATAGTGGGCTGCACCTTCAGTCTAGTCGTGCTCCTGAACCAGCACAGCCTCTCTCAAGTTTTGGTCGCGTTCAGTGAGAAAGCGAAACGACTAGCTACTGAAACAGTGCAGTTTATTTAAACAACAGATATACAGGTTCTTTAGGATTGCCGGTGATAAATACACTGTCTGCAAAGCACGTGCAAATAAAGACATTGTTAAATAGACAAACGCGCGACAAAATTATAAACGATACAGCCTGGCTATAAATGTAGGGTAGAGATTCTCTAGAGAAATTTCTAGAGTCCCCGAGAAAGCACTCGGTGTAATCAAAGTCTTACCCAAAGGCGTCCTTATGGGGAGGAAGAAAGGCTCAGCCCGTCGACTGATCCCAGAAAACAGCGGTGGGATTCTTCGCGATGGTGTCTTCCCAGACATTCCCCCCTCTCTTGGGCTATTTTTATATTATTTTTTTAACTTCAAAGTGGAGTTTGAGTGACTTTAGTCATATGTACTTTTATTATGATTAATGTACTCAAGGAGGAGTGTTCACACCTCGGGGGCGGATAGCCTCCGGGATGGAGGTGTGTTTTGGTACATTGTGGTGAGCAAAGTTCACACAAAAGGACAGCATTTCATCAACATTTGACGAAATGTTGGCTCGGGTGGCGTGTAGGCCGCTTATCAGTTCCGTAGTACCATCTCGTCCCCATATCTGCTATTCGTCACAAGGGAAGGCCACGGAACAAGCGCGTTCCGTTCCATCCCTCGTGTAGTTTCGCAAACAACCTTGTACAGGGAATCACAGCTGTTGCATTCTTCGTGTGCTAGCTGCGGCTGTATTCTACCTCAGAAGCCTCTTGATTTTATGACTTTCCTTAATGTGTGAACAATGCTGTATTTTTGTATTCTTGGCCAATTTAGTAATTATTCCACAAGAACACACATTGGTTGCCGATTTATCAACGGGTCTAATCACCACAGGCCAACTGTAATTAAAACCATCTATGTAGACTCTACCAAAGCGGACAAATACAACACTGATTGTTACAAAATTATGGAGCCAAATTCAGATTGCTGGCACAATTTCACTTTCATCAAACCTACAGTAGTGTACTGTATTTGGGGCTACAAGGGCACAGAATTGTTATTTGAATTTATGATTGACTCAAATACACCTGAACTTGCTGAAATGAATCCAGAACCTACACCCCACAAACTCTCAAAGGCTCTCTCTTCTAAGAGAAAAAAAAAAAAAACACCTCTCTCTTTTCTAAGCCCTCCATTAGACTAACTCCTTACATTTTCAACATTGGCCCTTACGTTATTAAACACACACAGGTCAACAACAGGTACTGTTTAATCCCACATATTCCCTCAAACGAGCAGAATTGTCAATGCAGATTAAAATCTCTGCGATCAAACCCACCTGCTTACCATTCCTGAGTACATCTTATGCAGAATGGTCAGCATGGTTACGCAAACGAACTCTTGCCACTTCACACGGATGGAAGAGGGATGCGACTGGTATCTTAGGAACAGGCCTGGGAGTCTTGAATAGTATAGATGCTGAGATACTTGCCAACAAACTAGTCACAACCGCTACTGATCTGGACAAATTAAGACATCCCCTACGGTCCTCTCTATTAGCATTGGGAAACCACCAACGGCTTTTATCGAATATATTGCCTCAATGGGAAGAAACGGGTGAAAAAGACCATCAGCTGATCACAGATGCACTTGGTACAACCCAAACCAATGTTTCCTTGGCTCTTAGTTGTATCCAAGCCCAATTGTGGATGCAATCTATGACAGCCGCAATCATAAGGGAAGGTGAAGAAGGCACCTTGCCCACCGAAATTCGAAAAGTAATATGGGATAACGCAATTGAATTTGAGAAAAAATTTCAGTCCAGGTGGTATCTGGTTAATTTCACCTACGATCCCACTGAGAGCAAAGCCACAGCTTTTGTCTTAACGATAC
This sequence comes from Rissa tridactyla, assembly GCF_028500815.1. Classification (NCBI taxonomy): domain Eukaryota; kingdom Metazoa; phylum Chordata; class Aves; order Charadriiformes; family Laridae; genus Rissa; species Rissa tridactyla. The sequence goes on from NW_026529370.1 coordinate 29,810, forward strand.
GCAATGCCTCAGTATCCACCATATACCCAATCATCGCACTGGGGTTGAATCACCAAGGAGCTCTACTCTATCCAACACAGCACAGAGGTTGGGCACGACAAAATGAGACTAAATGGCAAACTGCTGATGTTGACGCATGCGTTTCACGAGACCAACAAGGATTCATTTGTGAGAGTAATACTCTCAAAGCACAAGACCTTTGTCTTGACACCAACCAGAATGTTTGTCACTTTGAGACACATCCTGATGAAACCCCAGAGACTGTGCTTGACTATATTGGGAAAGGGTGCGTTAGCATGAGGTCTCCCTGTAGTCTTGTATTCAGAGATGACATAGTAATCACTCAAATCTTTGTGTTTGAACTTTACTAACACAAAGTTACGGGATGCGACTTCAATTATTAAGCTCCTGTAACATCTTTTCAATTGCTACAACCTAATTATACGTTGATTCGAGATTGTTGCCTACCCCTATCGGAATGAATCTCTCCCTGGTGAAGAAGCTGCTAAAACACAATGAATTGAAGCGACTCTTGAAAGAGGCCAAAGAAAATAGACAGACAACTTTGATTACCGTCCATCATCAGGTTGAAGAAATACACCAAGCGTTGGAAAGAGTGAAGAGAGGCGGAGGACATAGATGGGGAGATACTCTTTTTGGAAGGTCACCGACAGTTACAGGACGTTATAACAAGATGCTTCACTCTGTTGTTGTTTTACTAATACTCACTGTATTGTGCTTTGCTTAGACAATTGTTTTGCATGTTAGACTTTGGATTATGATGAAAAGTTTAAATCGCTTGATCACTCCGCGAGAAGGATTTCCACTTGATATCCCTCACCACAAGAACACATGTGATCTTTCTTATCAGTGTTGAGTACGTCGACCTTGACTCACTGTAGACAAAGTTTTCCCTTTGGCTCTTTGAGCGGGGGACCCATCTCCAGCCGTATGGCCATTTTTGTGCCTGGCGCGGCGCCAAGTGGGAAAGGGTGGCTTTGAGGCTGAAGGCAGCAGCAAAGCCTGCAGCCCCCAGGTCTGTGGGGCTACGCAAGCGGTTCCCAAAGAGCTTTAGAACAAGGCATAGTTTTCCCTGCTGGCTCTTTGGGCGGGGACCCATCTCCAGCCGTATGGCCATTTTTGAGCCTGGCGCGCCGCCAAGTGGGAAAGGGTGGCTTTGAGGCTGAAGGCAGCAGCAAAGCCTGCAGCCCCCAGGTCTGTGGGGCTACGCAAGCGGTTCCCAAAGAGCTTTAGAACAAGGCATAGTTTTCCTTGCTGGCTCTTTGGGCATGGGACCCATCTCCAGCCATAGGCCATTTTTGTGCCTGGCGCGACGCCAAGTGGGAAAGGGTGCTTTCGAGGCTGAAGGCAGCAGGAAAGCCCACAGCCCCCAGGTCTGAGGGGCTACGCAAGCGGTTCCCAAAGAGCTTTAGAACAAGGCATAGTTTTCCCTGCTGGCTCTTTGGGCGGGGGACCCATCTCCAGCCGTATGGCCAATTTTGTGCCTGGCGCGGCGCCAAGTGGGAAAGGGTGGTGTCGAGGCTGAAGGCAGCAGGAAAGCCCACAGGCCCCAGGTCTGTGGGGCTACGCAAGCGGTTCCCAAAGAGCTTTAGAACAAGGCATAGTTTTCCCTGCTGGCTCTTTTGGCGGGGGACCCACCTCCAGCCATAGGCCATTTTTGTGCCTGATGGGGCGCCAAGTGGGAAAGGGTGGCTTTGAGGCTGAAGGCAGCAGCAAAGCCTGCAGCCCCCAAGGTCTGTGGGGCTATGCAAGCGGTTCCCAAAGAGCTTTAGAACAAGGCATAGTTTTCCCTGATGGCTCTTTGGGCGGGGGACCCATCTCCAGCCATATGGCCATTTTTGTGCCTGGCGCGGCGCCAAGTGGGAAAGGGTGGTGTCGAGGCTGAAGGCAGCAGGAAAGCCCGCAGCCCCCAGGTCTGTGGGGCTACGCAAGCGGTTCCCAAAGAGCTTTAGAACAAGGCATAATTTTCCCTTTGGCTCTTTGAGCGGGGGACCCATCTCCAGCCGTATGGCCATTTTTGTGCCTGGCGCGGCGCCAAGTGGGAAAGGGTGGTGTCGAGGCTGAAGGCAGCAGGAAAGCCCGCAGCCCCCAGGTCTGTAGGGCTACGCAAGCGGTTCCCAAAGAGCTTTAGAACAAGGCATAGTTTTCCCTGCTGGCTCTTTGGGCATGGGACCCATCTCCAGCCGTATGGCCATTTTTGTGCCTGATGCGGCGCCAAGTGGGAAAGGGTGCTTTCGAGGCTGAAGGCAGCAGGAAAGCCCGCAGCCCCCAGGTCTGTGGGGCTACGCAAGCGGTTCCCAAAGAGCTTTAGAACAAGGCATAGTTTTACCTGCTGGCTCTTTGGGCATGGGACCCATCTCCAGCCATAGGCCATTTTTGTGCCTGATGGGGCGCCAAGTGGGAAAGGGTGGTGTCGAGGCTGAAGGCAGGAGCAAAGCCTGCAGCCCCCAGGTCTGTGGGGCTATGCAAGCGGTTCCCAAAGAGCTTTAGAACAAGGCATAGTTTTCCCTGCTGGCTTTTTGGGCGGGGGACCCATCTCCAGCCGTATGGCCATTTTTGTGCCTGGCGCGGCGCCAAGTGGGAAAGGGTGGTGTCGAGTCTGAAGGCAGCAGGAAAGCCCGCAGCCCCCAGGTCTGTGGGGCTACGCAAGCGGTTCCCAAAGAGCTTTAGAACAAGGCATAGTTTTCCCTGCTGGCTCTTTGGGCGGGGGACCCATCTCCAGCCGTATGGCAATTTTTGTGCCTGGCCCGGCGCCAAGCGGGAAAGGGTGTTGTCGAGGCTGAAGGCAGTAGCAAAGCCCGCAACCCCCAGGTCTGTGGGGCTACGCAAGCGGTTCCCAAAGACCTTTAGAACAAGGCATAGTTTTCCCTGCTGGCTCTTTGGGCATGGGAACGATCTCCAGCCGTATGGCCATTTTTGTGCCTGGCGCGGCGCCAAGTGGGAAAGGGTGGTGTCGAGGCTGAAGGCAGCAGCAAAGCCTGCAGCCCCCAGGTCTGTGGGGCTACGCAAGCGGTTCCCAAAGAGCTTTAGAACAAGGCATAGTTTTCCCTGCTGGCTCTTTGGGCGGGGGACCCATCTCCAGCCGTATGGCCATTTTTCTGCATGGCCAGGGGCCAAGTGGGAAAGGGTGGTGTCGAGGCTGAAGGCAGCAGGAAGGCCCACCGCCCCCAGGTCTGTGGGGCTATGCAAGCGGTTCCCAAAGAGCTTTAGAACAAGGCATAGTTTTCCCTGCTGGCTCTTTGGGCGGGGGACCCATCTCCAGCCGTATGGCCATTTTTGTGCCTGGCGCGGCGCCAAGTGGGAAAGGGTGGCTTTGAGGCTGAAGGCAGCAGGAAAGCCCGAAGCCCCCAGGTCTGTGGGGCTACGCAAGCGGTTCCCAAAGAGCTTTAGAACAAGGCATAGTTTTCCCTGCTGGCTCTTTGGGCGGGGGACCCATCTCCAGCCGTATGGCCATTTTTGTGCCTGGCGCGGCGCCAAGTGGGAAAGGGTGCTGTCGAGGCTGAAGGCAGCAGGAAAGCCTCCAGCCCCCAGGTCTGTGGGGCTACGCAAGCGGTTCCCAAAGAGCTTTAGAACAAGGCATAGTTTTCCCTGCTGGCTCTTTGGGCGGGGGACCCATCTCCAGCCGTATGGCCAATTTTGTGCCTGGCGCGGCGCCAAGTGGGAAAGGGTGGTGTCGAGGCTGAAGGCAGCAGGAAAGCCCACAGGCCCCAGGTCTGTGGGGCTACGCAAGCGGTTCCCAAAGAGCTTTAGAACAAGGCATAGTTTTCCCTGCTGGCTCTTTTGGCGGGGGACCCACCTCCAGCCATAGGCCATTTTTGTGCCTGATGGGGCGCCAAGTGGGAAAGGGTGGCTTTGAGGCTGAAGGCAGCAGCAAAGCCTGCAGCCCCCAAGGTCTGTGGGGCTATGCAAGCGGTTCCCAAAGAGCTTTAGAACAAGGCATAGCTTTCCCTGATGGCTCTTTGGGCGGGGGACCCATCTCCAGCCATATGGCCATTTTTGTGCCTGGCGCGGCGCCAAGTGGGAAAGGGTGTTGTCGAGGCTGAAGGCAGCAGGAAAGCCCGCAGCCCCCAGGTCTGTGGGGCTACGCAAGCGGTTCCCAAAGAGCTTTAGAACAAGGCATAATTTTCCCTTTGGCTCTTTGAGCGGGGGGACCCATCTCCAGCCGTATGGCCATTTTTGTGCCTGGCGCGGCGCCAAGTGGGAAAGGGTGGTGTCGAGGCTGAAGGCAGCAGGAAAGCCCGCAGCCACCAGGTCTGTAGGGCTACGCAAGCGGTTCCCAAAGAGCTTTAGAACAAGGCATAGTTTTCCCTGCTGGCTCTTTGGGCATGGGACCCATCTCCAGCCGTATGGCCATTTTTGTGCCTGATGCGGCGCCAAGTGGGAAAGGGTGCTTTCGAGGCTGAAGGCAGCAGGAAAGCCCGCAGCCCCCAGGTCTGTGGGGCTACGCAAGCGGTTCCCAAAGAGCTTTAGAACAAGGCATAGTTTTACCTGCTGGCTCTTTGGGCATGGGACCCATCTCCAGCCATAGGCCATTTTTGTGCCTTATGGGGCGCCAAGTGGGAAAGGGTGGTGTCGAGGCTGAAGGCAGGAGCAAAGCCTGCAGCCCCCAGGTCTGTGGGGCTATGCAAGCGGTTCCCAAAGAGCTTTAGAACAAGGCATAGTTTTCCCTGCTGGCTTTTTGGGCGGGGGACCCATCTCCAGCCGTATGGCCATTTTTGTGCCTGGCGCGGCGCCAAGTGGGAAAGGGTGGTGTCGAGTCTGAAGGCAGCAGGAAAGCCCGCAGCCCCCAGGTCTGTGGGGCTACGCAAGCGGTTCCCAAAGAGCTTTAGAACAAGGCATAGTTTTCCCTGCTGGCTCTTTGGGCGGGGGACCCATCTCCAGCCGTATGGCAATTTTTGTGCCTGGCCCGGCGCCAAGCGGGAAAGGGTGTTGTCGAGGCTGAAGGCAGTAGCAAAGCCCGCAACCCCCAGGTCTGTGGGGCTACGCAAGCGGTTCCCAAAGACCTTTAGAACAAGGCATAGTTTTCCCTGCTGGCTCTTTGGGCATGGGAACGATCTCCAGCCGTATGGCCATTTTTGTGCCTGGCGCGGCGCCAAGTGGGAAAGGGTGGTGTCGAGGCTGAAGGCAGCAGCAAAGCCTGCAGCCCCCAGGTCTGTGGGGCTACGCAAGCGGTTCCCAAAGAGCTTTAGAACAAGGCATAGTTTTCCCTGCTGGCTCTTTGGGCGGGGGACCCATCTCCAGCCGTATGGCCATTTTTCTGCATGGCCAGGGGGCAAGTGGGAAAGGGTGGTGTCGAGGCTGAAGGCAGCAGGAAGGCCCACCGCCCCCAGGTCTGTGGGGCTATGCAAGCGGTTCCCAAAGAGCTTTAGAACAAGGCATAGTTTTCCCTGCTGGCTCTTTGGGCGGGGGACCCATCTCCAGCCTTATGGCCATTTTTGTGCCTGGCGCGGCGCCAAGTGGGAAAGGGTGGCTTTGAGGCTGAAGGCAGCAGGAAAGCCCGCAGCCCCCAGGTCTGTGGGGCTACGCAAGCGGTTCCCAAAGAGCTTTAGAACAAGGCATAGTTTTCCCTGCTGGCTCTTTGGGCGGGGGACCCATCTCCAGCCGTATGGCCATTTTTGTGCCTGGCGCGGCGCCAAGTGGGAAAGGGTGCTGTCGAGGCTGAAGGCAGCAGCAAAGCCTGCAGCCCCCAGGTCTGTGGGGCTACGCAAGCGGTTCCCAAAGAGCTTTAGAACAAGGCCTAGTTTTCCCTGCTGGCTCTTTGGGCGGGGGACCCATCTCCAGCCGTATGGCCATTGTTGTGCCTGATAGGGCGCGAAGTGGGAAAGGGTGCTGTCGAGGCTGAAGGCAGCAGGAAAGCCTGCAGCCCCCAGGTCTGTGCGGCTACGCAAGTGGTTCCCAAAGAGCTTTAGAACAAGGCATAGTTTTCCCTGCTGGCTCTTTGGGCGGGGGACCCATCTCCAGCCATAGGCCATTTTTGTGCCTGGCGCAGTGCCAAGTGGGAGAGGGTGGTGTCGAGTCTGAAGGCAGCAGGAAAGCCCGCAGCCCCCAGGTCTGTGCGGCTACGCAAGCGGTTCCCAAAGAGCTTTAGAACAAGGCATAGTTTTCCCTGCTGGCTCTTTGGGCGGGTACCCATCTCCAGCCGTATGGCCATTTTTGTGCCTGGCGCGGCGCCAAGTGGGAAAGGGTGGTGTCAAGTCTGAAGGCAGCAGGAAAGCCCGCAGCCCCCAGGTCTGTGCGGCTACGCAAGTGGTTCCGAAAGAGCTTTAGAACAAGGCATAGTTTTCCCTGCTGGCTCTTTGGGCATGGGACCCATCTCCAGCCATAGGCCATTTTTGTGCCTGATAGGGCGCGAAGTGGGAAAGGGTGGCTTTGAGGCTGAAGGCAGCAGGAAAGCCCGCAGCCCCCAGGTCTGTGGGGCTACGCAAGCGGTTCCCAAAGAGCTTTAGAACAAGGCATAATTTTCCCTGCTGGCTCTTTGGGCGGGGGACCCATCTCCAGCCGTATGGCCATTTTTGTGCCTGGCGCGGCGCCAAGTGGGAAAGGGTGCTGTCGAGGCTGAAGGCAGCAGGAAAGCCTCCAGCCCCCTGGTCTGTGGGGCTACGCAAGCGGTTCCCAAAGAGCTTTAGAACAAGGCATAGTTTTCCCTGCTGGCTCTTTGGGCGGGGGACCCATCTCCAGCCGTATGGCCAATTTTGTGCCTGGCGCGGCGCCAAGTGGGAAAGGGTGGTGTCGAGGCTGAAGGCAGCAGGAAAGCCCACAGGCCCCAGGTCTGTGGGGCTACGCAACCGGTTCCCAAAGAGCTTTAGAACAAGGCATAGTTTTCCCTGCTGGCTCTTTTGGCGGGGGACCCACCTCCAGCCATAGGCCATTTTTGTGCCTGATGGGGCGCCAAGTGGGAAAGGGTGGCTTTGAGGCTGAAGGCAGCAGCAAAGCCTGCAGCCCCCAAGGTCTGTGGGGCTATGCAAGCGGTTCCCAAAGAGCTTTAGAACAAGGCATAGTTTTCCCTGATGGCTCTTTGGGCGGGGGACCCATCTCCAGCCATATGGCCATTTTTGTGCCTGGCGCGGCGCCAAGTGGGAAAGGGTGGCTTTGAGGCTGAAGGCAGCAGCAAAGCCTGCAGCCCCCAGGTCTGTGGGGCTATGCAAGCGGTTCCCAAAGAGCTTTAGAACAAGGCCTAGTTTTCCCTGCTGGCTCTTTGGGCGGGGGACCCATCTCCAGCCGTATGGCCATTTTTGTGCCTGGCGCAGCGCCAAGTGGGAAAGGGTGCTGTCGAGGCTGAAGGCAGCAGGAAAGCCTGCAGCCCCCAGGTCTGTGCGGCTACGCAAGTGGTTCCCAAAGAGCTTTAGAACAAGGCATAGTTTTCCCTGCTTGTTCTTTGGGCAGGGGACCCATCTCCAGCCATAGGCCATTTTTGTGCCTGGCGCAGTGCCAAGTGGGAGAGGGTGGTGTCGAGTCTGAAGGCAGCAGGAAAGCCCGCAGCCCCCAGGTCTGTGGGGCTACGCAAGCGGTTCCCAAAGAGCTTTAGAACAAGGCATAGTTTTCCCTGCTGGCTCTTTGGGCGGGGGACCCATCTCCAGGCGTATGGCCATTTTTGTGCCTGGTGCGGTGCGTAGTGGGAAAGGGTGCTGTCGAGGCTGAAGGCAGCAGGAAAGCCCGCAGCCCCCAGGTCTGTGGGGCTACGCAAGCGGTTCCCAAAGAGCTTTAGAACAAGGCATAGTTTTCCCTGCTGGCTCTTTGGGCGGGGGACCCATCTCCAGCCGTATGGCCATTTTTGTGCATGGCCAGGGGCTAAGTGGGAAAGGGTGGTGTCGAGGCTGAAGGCAGCAGGAAGGCCCACAGCCCCCAGGTCTGTGCGGCTACGCAAGCGGTTCCCAAAGAGCTTTAGAACAAGGCATAGTTTTCCCTGCTGGCTCTTTGGGCGGGGGACCCATCTCCAGCCGTATGGCCATTTTTGTGCCTAGCGCGACGCCAAGTGGGAAAGGGTGGCTTTGAGGCTGAAGGCAGCAGGAAAGCCCGCAGCCCCCATGTCTGTGGGGCTACGCAAGCGGTTCCCAAAGAGCTTTAGAACAAGGTATAGTTTTCCCTGCTGGCTCTTTGGGCGGGGGACCCATCTCCAGCCGTATGGCCATTTTTTTGCCTGGCGCAGTGCCAAGTGGGAAAGGGTGGCTTTGAGGCTGAAGGCAGCAGGAAAGCCTGCAGCCCCCAGGTCTGTGGGGCTACGCAAGCGGTTCCCAAAGAGCTTTAGAACAAGGCATCGTTTTCCCTGCTGGCTCTTTGGGCGGGGGACCCATCTCCAGCCGTATGGCCATTTTTGTGCCTGGCGCGGCGCCAAGTGGGAAAGGGTGGCTTTGAGGCTGAAGGCAGCAGGAAAGCCCGCAGCCCCCAGGTCTGTGGGGCTACGCAAGCGGTTCCCAAAGAGCTTTAGAACAAGGCATAGTTTTCCCTGCTGGCTCTTTGGGCGGGTACCCATCTCCAGCCGTATGGCCATTTTTGTGCCTGGCGCGGCGCCAAGTGGGAAAGGGTGGTGTCAAGTCTGAAGGCAGCAGGAAAGCCCGCAGCCCCCAGGTCTGTGCGGCTACGCAAGTGGTTCCGAAAGAGCTTTAGAACAAGGCATAGTTTTCCCTGCTGGCTCTTTGGGCATGGGACCCATCTCCAGCCATAGGCCATTTTTGTGCCTGATAGGGCGCGAAGTGGGAAAGGGTGGCTTTGAGGCTGAAGGCAGCAGGAAAGCCCGCAGCCCCCAGGTCTGTGGGGCTACGCAAGCGGTTCCCAAAGAGCTTTAGAACAAGGCATAATTTTCCCTGCTGGCTCTTTGGGCGGGGGACCCATCTCCAGCCGTATGGCCATTTTTGTGCCTGGCGCGGCGCCAAGTGGGAAAGGGTGGCTTTGAGGCTGAAGGCAGCAGGAAAGCCCGCAGCCCCCAGGTCTGTGCGGCTACGCAAGCGGTTCCCAAAGAGCTTTAGAACAAGGCATAGTTTTCCCTGCTGGCTCTTTGGGCGGGTACCCATCTCCAGCCGTATGGCCATTTTTGTGCCTGGCGCGGCGCCAAGTGGGAAAGGGTGGTGTCAAGTCTGAAGGCAGCAGGAAAGCCCGCAGCCCCCAGGTCTGTGCGGCTACGCAAGTGGTTCCGAAAGAGCTTTAGAACAAGGCATAGTTTTCCCTGCTGGCTCTTTGGGCATGGGACCCATCTCCAGCCATAGGCCATTTTTGTGCCTGATAGGGCGCGAAGTGGGAAAGGGTGGCTTTGAGGCTGAAGGCAGCAGGAAAGCCCGCAGCCCCCAGGTCTGTGGGGCTACGCAAGCGGTTCCCAAAGAGCTTTAGAACAAGGCATAATTTTCCCTGCTGGCTCTTTGGGCGGGGGACCCATCTCCAGCCGTATGGCCATTTTTGTGCCTGGCGCGGCGCCAAGTGGGAAAGGGTGCTGTCGAGGCTGAAGGCAGCAGGAAAGCCTCCAGCCCCCTGGTCTGTGGGGCTACGCAAGCGGTTCCCAAAGAGCTTTAGAACAAGGCATAGTTTTCCCTGCTGGCTCTTTGGGCGGGGGACCCATCTCCAGCCATAGGCCATTTTTGTGCCTGGCGCGGCGCCAAGTGGGAAAGGGTGGTGTCGAGGCTGAAGGCAGCAGGAAAGCCCACAGGCCCCAGGTCTGTGGGGCTACGCAAGCGGTTCCCAAAGAGCTTTAGAACAAGGCATAGTTTTCCCTGCTGGCTCTTTTGGCGGGGGACCCACCTCCAGCCATAGGCCATTTTTGTGCCTGATGGGGCGCCAAGTGGGAAAGGGTGGCTTTGAGGCTGAAGGCAGCAGCAAAGCCTGCAGCCCCCAAGGTCTGTGGGGCTATGCAAGCGGTTCCCAAAGAGCTTTAGAACAAGGCATAGTTTTCCCTGATGGCTCTTTGGGCGGGGGACCCATCTCCAGCCATATGGCCATTTTTGTGCCTGGCGCGGCGCCAAGTGGGAAAGGGTGGCTTTGAGGCTGAAGGCAGCAGCAAAGCCTGCAGCCCCCAGGTCTGTGGGGCTATGCAAGCGGTTCCCAAAGAGCTTTAGAACAAGGCCTAGTTTTCCCTGCTGGCTCTTTGGGCGGGGGACCCATCTCCAGCCGTATGGCCATTTTTGTGCCTGGCGCAGCGCCAAGTGGGAAAGGGTGCTGTCGAGGCTGAAGGCAGCAGGAAAGCCTGCAGCCTCCAGGTCTGTGCGGCTACGCAAGTGGTTCCCAAAGAGCTTTAGAACAAGGCATAGTTTTCCCTGCTTGTTCTTTGGGCAGGGGACCCATCTCCAGCCATAGGCCATTTTTGTGCCTGGCGCAGTGCCAAGTGGGAGAGGGTGGTGTCGAGTCTGAAGGCAGCAGGAAAGCCCGCAGCCCCCAGGTCTGTGCGGCTACGCAAGCGGTTCCCAAAGAGCTTTAGAACAAGGCATAGTTTTCCCTGCTGGCTCTTTGGGCGGGGGACCCATCTCCAGGCGTATGGCCATTTTTGTGCCTGGCGCGGTGCGTAGTGGGAAAGGGTGCTGTCGAGGCTGAAGGCAGCAGGAAAGCCCGCAGCCCCCAGGTCTGTGGGGCTACGCAAGCGGTTCCCAAAGAGCTTTAGAACAAGGCATAGTTTTCCCTGCTGGCTCTTTGGGCGGGGGACCCATCTCCAGCCGTATGGCCATTTTTGTGCATGGCCAGGGGCCAAGTGGGAAAGGGTGGTGTCGAGGCTGAAGGCAGCAGGAAGGCCCACAGCCCCCAGGTCTGTGCGGCTACGCAAGCGGTTCCCAAAGAGCTTTAGAACAAGGCATAGTTTTCCCTGCTGGCTCTTTGGGCGGGGGACCCATCTCCAGCCGTATGGCCATTTTTGTGCCTAGCGCGACGCCAAGTGGGAAAGGGTGGCTTTGAGGCTGAAGGCAGCAGGAAAGCCCGCAGCCCCCATGTCTGTGGGGCTACGCAAGCGGTTCCCAAAGAGCTTTAGAACAAGGTATAGTTTTCCCTGCTGGCTCTTTGGGCGGGGGACCCATCTCCAGCCGTATGGCCATTTTTTTGCCTGGCGCAGTGCCAAGTGGGAAAGGGTGGCTTTGAGGCTGAAGGCAGCAGGAAAGCCTGCAGCCCCCAGGTCTGTGGGGCTACGCAAGCGGTTCCCAAAGAGCTTTAGAACAAGGCATCGTTTTCCCTGCTGGCTCTTTGGGCGGGGGACCCATCTCCAGCCGTATGGCCATTTTTGTGCCTGGCGCGGCGCCAAGTGGGAAAGGGTGGCTTTGAGGCTGAAGGCAGCAGGAAAGCCCGCAGCCCCCAGGTCTGTGGGGCTACGCAAGCGGTTCCCAAAGAGCTTTAGAACAAGGCATAGTTTTCCCTGCTGGCTCTTTGGGCGGGGGACCCATCTCCAGCCATAGGCCATTTTTGTGCCTGGCGCAGTGCCAAGTGGGAAAGGGTGCTGTCGAGGCTGAAGGCAGCAGGAAAGCCTGCAGCCCCAAGGTCTGTGCGGCTACGCCAGCGGTTCCCAAAGAGCTTTAGAACAAGGCATAGTTTTCCCTGCTGGCTCTTTGGGCGGGGGACCCATCTCCAGCCACAGGCCATTTTTGTGCCTAGCGCGGCGCCAAGTGGGAAAGGGTGGTGTCGAGGCTGAAGGCAGCAGGAAAGCCTGCAGCCCCCAGGTCTGTGCGGCTACACAAGCGGTTCCCAAAGAGCTTTAGAACAAGGCATAGTTTTCCCTGCTGGCTCTTTGGGCGGGGGACCCATCTCCAGCCGTATGGCCATTTTTGAGCCTGGCGCGGCGCCAAGTGGGAAAGGGTGGCTTTGAGGCTGAAGGCAGCAGGAAAGCCCGCAGCCCCCAGGTCTGTGGGGCTACGCAAGCGGTTCCCAAAGAGCTTTAGAACAAGGCATAGTTTTCCCTGCTTGTTCTTTGGGCATGGGACCCATCTCCAGCCATAGGCCATTTTTGTGCCTGGCGCAGTGCCAAGTGGGAGAGGGTGGTGTCGAGTCTGAAGGCAGCAGGAAAGCCCGCAGCCCCCAGGTCTGTGCGGCTACGCAAGCGGTTCCCAAAGAGCTTTAGAACAAGGCATAGTTTTCCCTGCTGGCTCTTTGGGCGGGTACCCATCTCCAGCCGTATGGCCATTTTTGTGCCTGGCGCGGCGCCAAGTGGGAAAGGGTGGTGTCAAGTCTGAAGGCAGCAGGAAAGCCCGCAGCCCCCAGGTCTGTGCGGCTACGCAAGTGGTTCCGAAAGAGCTTTAGAACAAGGCATAGTTTTCCCTGCTGGCTCTTTGGGCATGGGACCCATCTCCAGCCATAGGCCATTTTTGTGCCTGATAGGGCGCGAAGTGGGAAAGGGTGGCTTTGAGGCTGAAGGCAGCAGCAAACCTGCAGCCCCCAGGTCTGTGGGGCTATGCAAGCGGTTCCCAAAGAGCTTTAGAACAAGGCCTAGTTTTCCCTGCTGGCTCTTTGGGCGGGGGACCCATCTCCAGCCGTATGGCCATTTTTGTGCCTGGCGCAGCGCCAAGTGGGAAAGGGTGGTGTCGAGGCTGAAGGCAGCAGGAAAGCCTCCAGCCCCCAGGTCTGTGCGGCTACGCAAGTGGTTCCCAAAGAGCTTTAGAACAAGGCATAGTTTTCCCTGCTTGTTCTTTGGGTAGGGGACCCATCTCCAGCCATAGGCCATTTTTGTGCCTGGCGCAGTGCCAAGTGGGAGAGGGTGGTGTCGAGTCTGAAGGCAGCAGGAAAGCCCGCAGCCCCCAGGTCTGTGGGGCTACGCAAGCGGTTCCCAAAGAGCTTTAGAACAAGGCATAGTTTTCCCTGCTGGCTCTTTGGGCGGGGGACCCATCTCCAGCCGTATGGCCATTTTTGTGCCTGGCGCGGTGCGTAGTGGGAAAGGGTGCTGTCGAGGCTGAAGGCAGCAGGAAAGCCCGCAGCCCCCAGGTCTGTGGGGCTACGCAAGCGGTTCCCAAAGAGCTTTAGAACAAGGCATAGTTTTCCCTGCTGGCTCTTTGGGCGGGGGACCCATCTCCAGCCGTATGGCCATTTTTGTGCATGGCCAGGGGCCAAGTGGGAAAGGGTGGTGTCGAGGCTGAAGGCAGCAGGAAGGCCCACAGCCCCCAGGTCTGTGCGGCTACGCAAGCGGTTCCCAAAGAGCTTTAGAACAAGGCATAGTTTTCCCTGCTGGCTCTTTGGGCGGGGGACCCATCTCCAGCCGTATGGCCATTTTTGTGCCTAGCGCGACGCCAAGTGGGAAAGGGTGGCTTTGAGGCTGAAGGCAGCAGGAAAGCCCGCAGCCCCCAGGTCTGTGGGGCTACGCAAGCGGTTCCCAAAGAGCTTTAGAACAAGGTATAGTTTTCCTTGCTGGCTCTTTGGGCATGGGACCCATCTCCAGCCGTATGGCCATTTTTGTGCCTGGCGCAGTGCCAAGTGGGAAAGGGTGGCTTTGAGGCTGAAGGCAGCAGGAAAGCCTGCAGCCCCCAGGTCTGTGGGGCTACGCAAGCGGTTCCCAAAGAGCTTTAGAACAAGGCATAGTTTTCCCTGATGGCTCTTTGGGCGGGGGACCCATCTCCAGCCGTATGGCCATTTTTGTGCCTAGCGCGGCACCAAGTGGGAAAGGGTGGTGTCGAGGCTGAAGGCAGCAGGAAAGCCCGCAGTCCCCAGGTCTGTGGGGCTACGCAAGCGGTTCCCAAAGAGCTTTAGAACAAGGCATAGTTTTCCCTGATGGCTCTTTGGGCGGGGGGCCCATCTCCAGACATATGGCCATTTTTGAGCCTGGCGCGGCGCCAAGTGGGAAAGGGTGATGTCGAGGCTGAAGGCAGCAGGAAAGCCTGCAGCCCCCAGGTCTGTGCGGCTACACAAGCGGTTCCCAAAGAGCTTTAGAACAAGGCATAGTTTTCCCTGCTGGCTCTTTGGGCATGGGACCCATCTCCAGCCATAGGCCATTTTTGTGCCTGGCGCGGCGCCAAGTGGGAAAGGGTGGCTTTGAGGCTGAAGGCAGCAGGAAAGCCCGCAGCCCCCAGGTCTGTGGGGCTACGCAAGCGGTTCCCAAAGAGCTTTAGAACAAGGCATAGTTTTCCCTGCTGGCTCTTTGGGCGGGGGACCCATCTCCAGCCGTATGGCCATTTTTGTGCCTAGCGCGGCGCCAGGTGGGAAAGGGTGGCTGTGAGGCTGAAGGCAGCAGCAAAGCCTGCAGCCCCCAGGTCTGTGGGGCTACGCAAGCGGTTCCCAAAGAGCTTTAGAACAAGGCATAGTTTTCCCTGCTGGCTCTTTGGGCGGGGGACCCATCTCCAGCCGTATGGCCATTTTTGTGCATGGCCAGGGGCCAAGTGGGAAAGGGTGGTGTCGAGGCTGAAGGCAGCAGGAAGGCCCACAGCCCCCAGGTCTGTGCGGCTACGCAAGCGGTTCCCAAAGAGCTTTAGAACAAGGCATAGTTTTCCCTGCTGGCTCTTTGGGCGGGGGACCCATCTCCAGCCGTATGGCCATTTTTGTGCCTAGCGCGACGCCAAGTGGGAAAGGGTGGCTTTGAGGCTGAAGGCAGCAGGAAAGCCCGCAGCCCCCAGGTCTGTGGGGCTACGCAAGCGGTTCCCAAAGAGCTTTAGAACAAGGTATAGTTTTCCTTGCTGGCTCTTTGGGCATGGGACCCATCTCCAGCCGTATGGCCATTTTTGTGCCTGGCGCAGTGCCAAGTGGGAAAGGGTGGCTTTGAGGCTGAAGGCAGCAGGAAAGCCTGCAGCCCCCAGGTCTGTGGGGCTACGCAAGCGGTTCCCAAAGAGCTTTAGAACAAGGCATAGTTTTCCCTGCTGGCTCTTTGGGCGGGGGACCCATCTCCAGCCGTATGGCCATTTTTGTGCCTAGCGCGGCACCAAGTGGGAAAGGGTGGTGTCGAGGCTGAAGGCAGCAGGAAAGCCCGCAGTCCCCAGGTCTGTGGGGCTACGCAAGCGGTTCCCAAAGAGCTTTAGAACAAGGCATAGTTTTCCCTGATGGCTCTTTGGGCGGGGGACCCATCTCCAGACATATGGCCATTTTTGAGCCTGGCGCGGCGCCAAGTGGGAAAGGGTGGTGTCGAGGCTGAAGGCAGCAGGAAAGCCTGCAGCCCCCAGGTCTGTGCGGCTACACAAGCGGTTCCCAAAGAGCTTTAGAACAAGGCATAGTTTTCCCTGCTGGCTCTTTGGACGGGGGACCCATCTCCAGCCGTATGGCCATTTTTGAGCCTGGCGCGGCGCCAAGTGGGAAAGGGTGGTTTTGAGGCTGAAGGCAGCAGGAAAGCCCGCAGCCCCCAGGTCTGTGGGGCTACGCAAGCGGTTCCCAAAGAGCTTTAGAACAAGGCATAGTTTTCCCTGATGGCTCTTTGGGCGTGGGACCCATCTCCAGCCGTATGGCCATTTTTGTGCCTAGCGCGGCGCCAGGTGGGAAAGGGTGGCTTTGAGGCTGAAGGCAGCAGCAAAGCCTGCAGCCCCCAGGTCTGTGGGGCTACGCAAGCGGTTCCCAAAGAGCTTTAGAACAAGGCATAGTTTTCCCTGCTGGCTCTTTGGGCGGGGGACCCATCTCCAGCCGTATGGCCATTTTTGTGCCTGGCGCGGCGCCAAGTGGGAAAGGGTGGTTTTGAGGCTGAAGGCAGCAGGAAAGCCTGCAGGCCCCAGGTCTGTGGGGCTACGCAAGCGGTTCCCAAAGAGCTTTAGAACAAGGCATAGTTTTCCCTGCTGGCTCTTTGGGCGGGGGACCCATCTCCAGCCGTATGGCCATTTTTGTGCCTGGCGCAGTGCCAAGTGGGAAAGGGTGGTGTCGAGTCTGAAGGCAGCAGGAAAGCCTGCAGCCCCCAGGTCTGTGCGGCTACGCAAGCGGTTCCCAAAGAGCTTTAGAACAAGGCATAGTTTTCCCTGCTGGCTCTTTGGGCGGGGGACCCATCTCCAGCCGTATGGCCATTTTTGTGCCTGGCGCGGCGCCAAGTGGGAAAGGGTGGCTTTGAGGCTGAAGGCAGCAGGAAAGCCCGCAGCCCCCAGGTCTGTGCGGCTACGCAAGTGGTTCCCAAAGAGCTTTAGAACAAGGCATAGTTTTCCCTGCTGGCTCTTTGGGCATGGGACCCATCTCCAGCCGTATGGCCATTTTTGTGCCTGGTGCGACGCCAAGTGGGAAAGGGTGCTGTCGAGGCTGAAGGCAGCAGGAAAGCCCGCAGCCCCCAGGTCTGTGGGGCTACGCAAGCGGTTCCCAAAGAGCTTTAGAACAAGGCATAGTTTTCCCTGATGGCTCTTTGGGCATGGGACCCATCTCCAGCCATAGGCCATTTTTGTGCCTGATAGGGCGCGAAGTGTGAAAGGGTGGTTTTGAGGCTGAAGGCAGCAGCAAAGCCTGCAGCCCCCAGGTCTGTGGGGCTATGCAAGCGGTTCCCAAAGAGCTTTAGAACAAGGCCTAGTTTTCCCTGCTGGCTCTTTGGGCGGGGGACCCATCTCCAGCCGTATGGCCATTTTTGTGCCTGGCGCAGCGCCAAGTGGGAAAGGGTGCTGTCGAGGCTGAAGGCAGCAGGAAAGCCTGCAGCCCCCAGGTCTGTGCGGCTACGCAAGTGGTTCCCAAAGAGCTTTAGAACAAGGCATAGTTTTCCCTGCTTGTTCTTTGGGCGGGGGACCCATCTCCAGCCATAGGCCATTTTTGTGCCTGGCGCAGTGCCAAGTGGGAGAGGGTGGTGTCGAGTCTGAAGGCAGCAGGAAAGCCCGCAGCCCCCAGGTCTGTGCGGCTACGCAAGCGGTTCCCAAAGAGCTTTAGAACAAGGCATAGTTTTCCCTGCTGGCTCTTTGGGCGGGGGACCCATCTCCAGCCGTATGGCCATTTTTGTGCCTGGCGCGGTGCGTAGTGGGAAAGGGTGGTTTTGAGGCGGAAGGCAGCAGGAAAGCCCGCAGCCCCCAGGTCTGTGGGGCTACGCAAGCGGTTCCCAAAGAGCTTTAGAACAAGGCATAGTTTTCCCTGCTGGCTCTTTGGGCATGGGACCCATCTCCAGCCGTATGGCCATTTTTGTGCATGGCCAGGGGCCAAGTGGGAAAGGGTGGTGTCGAGGCTGAAGGCAGCAGGAAAGCCTGCAGCCCCCAGGTCTGTGCGGCTACGCAAGCGGTTCCCAAAGAGCTTTAGAACAAGGCATAGTTTTCCCTGCTGGCTCTTTGGGCGGGGGACCCATCTCCAGCTACAGACCATTTTTGTGCCTAGCGCGGAGCCAAGTGGGAAAGGGTGGTGTCGAGGCTGAAGGCAGCAGGAAAGCCCGCAGCCCCCAGGTCTGTGGGGCTACGCAAGCGGTTCCCAAAGAGCTTTAGAACAAGGCATAGTTTTCCCTGCTGGCTCTTTGGGCGGGGGACCCATCTCCAGCCGTATGGCCATTTTTTTGCCTGGCGCAGTGCCAAGTGGGAAAGGGTGGCTTTGAGGCTGAAGGCAGCAGGAAAGCCTGCAGCCCCCAGGTCTGTGGGGCTATGCAAGCGGTTCCCAAAGAGCTTTAGAACAAGGCCTAGTTTTCCCTGCTGGCTCTTTGGGCGGGGGACCCATCTCCAGCCGTATGGCCATTTTTGTGCCTGGTGCGACGCCAAGTGGGAAAGGGTGCTGTCGAGGCTGAAGGCAGCAGGAAAGCCCGCAGCCCCCAGGTCTGTGGGGCTACGCAAGCGGTTCCCAAAGAGCTTTAGAACAAGGCATAGTTTTCCCTGATGGCTCTTTGGGCATGGGACCCATCTCCAGCCATAGGCCATTTTTGTGCCTGATAGGGCGCGAAGTGTGAAAGGGTGGTTTTGAGGCTGAAGGCAGCAGCAAAGCCTGCAGCCCCCAGGTCTGTGGGGCTATGCAAGCGGTTCCCAAAGAGCTTTAGAACAAGGCCTAGTTTTCCCTGCTGGCTCTTTGGGCGGGGGACCCATCTCCAGCCGTATGGCCATTTTTGTGCCTGGCGCAGCGCCAAGTGGGAAAGGGTGCTGTCGAGGCTGAAGGCAGCAGGAAAGCCTGCAGCCCCCAGGTCTGTGCGGCTACGCAAGTGGTTCCCAAAGAGCTTTAGAACAAGGCATAGTTTTCCCTGCTTGTTCTTTGGGCGGGGGACCCATCTCCAGCCATAGGCCATTTTTGTGCCTGGCGCAGTGCCAAGTGGGAGAGGGTGGTGTCGAGTCTGAAGGCAGCAGGAAAGCCCGCAGCCCCCAGGTCTGTGCGGCTACGCAAGCGGTTCCCAAAGAGCTTTAGAACAAGGCATAGTTTTCCCTGCTGGCTCTTTGGGCGGGGGACCCATCTCCAGCCGTATGGCCATTTTTGTGCCTGGCGCGGTGCGTAGTGGGAAAGGGTGGTTTTGAGGCGGAAGGCAGCAGGAAAGCCCGCAGCCCCCAGGTCTGTGGGGCTACGCAAGCGGTTCCCAAAGAGCTTTAGAACAAGGCATAGTTTTCCCTGCTGGCTCTTTGGGCGGGGGACCCATCTCCAGCCGTATGGCCATTTTTGTGCATGGCCAGGGGCCAAGTGGGAAAGGGTGGTGTCGAGGCTGAAGGCAGCAGGAAAGCCTGCAGCCCCCAGGTCTGTGCGGCTACGCAAGCGGTTCCCAAAGAGCTTTAGAACAAGGCATAGTTTTCCCTGCTGGCTCTTTGGGCGGGGGACCCATCTCCAGCTACAGACCATTTTTGTGCCTAGCGCGGAGCCAAGTGGGAAAGGGTGGTGTCGAGGCTGAAGGCAGCAGGAAAGCCCGCAGCCCCCAGGTCTGTGGGGCTACGCAAGCGGTTCCCAAAGAGCTTTAGAACAAGGCATAGTTTTCCCTGCTGGCTCTTTGGGCGGGGGACCCATCTCCAGCCGTATGGCCATTTTTTTGCCTGGCGCAGTGCCAAGTGGGAAAGGGTGGCTTTGAGGCTGAAGGCAGCAGGAAAGCCTGCAGCCCCCAGGTCTGTGGGGCTATGCAAGCGGTTCCCAAAGAGCTTTAGAACAAGGCCTAGTTTTCCCTGCTGGCTCTTTGGGCGGGGGACCCATCTCCAGCCGTATGGCCATTGTTGTGCCTGGCGCAGCGCCAAGTGGGAAAGGGTGCTGTCGAGGCTGAAGGCAGCAGGAAAGCCTGCAGCCCCCAGGTCTGTGCGGCTACGCAAGTGGTTCCCAAAGAGCTTTAGAACAAGGCATAGTTTTCCCTGCTTGTTCTTTGGGCGGGGGACCCATCTCCAGCCATAGGCCATTTTTGTGCCTGGCGCAGTGCCAAGTGGGAGAGGGTGGTGTCGAGTCTGAAGGCAGCAGGAAAGCCCGCAGCCCCCAGGTCTGTGCGGCTACGCAAGCGGTTCCCAAAGAGCTTTAGAACAAGGCATAGTTTTCCCTGCTGGCTCTTTGGGCGGGTACCCATCTCCAGTCGTATGGCCATTTTTGTGCCTGGCGCGGCGCCAAGTGGGAAAGGGTGGTGTCAAGTCTGAAGGCAGCAGGAAAGCCTGCAGCCCCCAGGTCTGTGCGGCTACGCAAGTGGTTCCGAAAGAGCTTTAGAACAAGGCATAGTTTTCCCTGCTGGCTCTTTGGGCATGGGACCCATCTCCAGCCATAGGCCATTTTTGTGCCTGATAGGGCGCGAAGTGGGAAAGGGTGGCTTTGAGGCTGAAGGCAGCAGCAAAGCCTGCAGCCCCCAGGTCTGTGGGGCTATGCAAGCGGTTCCCAAAGAGCTTTAGAACAAGGCCTAGTTTTCCCTGCTGGCTCTTTGGGCGGGGGACCCATCTCCAGCCGTATGGCCATTTTTGTGCCTGGCGCAGCGCCAAGTGGGAAAGGGTGCTGTCGAGGCTGAAGGCAGCAGGAAAGCCTGCAGCCCCCAGGTCTGTGCGGCTACGCAAGTGGTTCCCAAAGAGCTTTAGAACAAGGCATAATTTTCCCTGCTTGTTCTTTGGGCAGGGGACCCATCTCCAGCCATAGGCCATTTTTGTGCCTGGCGCAGTGCCAAGTGGGAGAGGGTGGTGTCGAGTCTGAAGGCAGCAGGAAAGCCCGCAGCCCCCAGGTCTGTGGGGCTACGCAAGCGGTTCCCAAAGAGCTTTAGAACAAGGCATAGTTTTCCCTGCTGGCTCTTTGGGCGGGGGACCCATCTCCAGCCGTATGGCCATTTTTGTGCCTGGCGCGGTGCGTAGTGGGAAAGGGTGCTGTCGAGGCTGAAGGCAGCAGGAAAGCCCGCAGCCCCCAGGTCTGTGGGGCTACGCAAGCGGTTCCCAAAGAGCTTTAGAACAAGGCATAGTTTTCCCTGCTGGCTCTTTGGGCGGGGGACCCATCTCCAGCCGTATGGCCATTTTTGTGCATGGCCAGGGGCCAAGTGGGAAAGGGTGGTGTCGAGGCTGAAGGCAGCAGGAAGGCCCACAGCCCCCAGGTCTGTGCGGCTACGCAAGCGGTTCCCGAAGAGCTTTAGAACAAGGTATAGTTTTCCTTGCTGGCTCTTTGGGCATGGGACCCATCTCCAGCCGTATGGCCATTTTTGTGCCTGGCGCAGTGCCAAGTGGGAAAGGGTGGCTTTGAGGCTGAAGGCAGCAGGAAAGCCTGCAGCCCCCAGGTCTGTGGGGCTACGCAAGCGGTTCCCAAAGAGCTTTAGAACAAGGCATAGTTTTCCCTGCTGGCTCTTTGGGCGGGGGACCCATCTCCAGCCGTATGGCCATTTTTGTGCCTAGCGCGGCACCAAGTGGGAAAGGGTGGTGTCGAGGCTGAAGGCAGCAGGAAAGCCCGCAGTCCCCAGGTCTGTGGGGCTACGCAAGCGGTTCCCAAAGAGCTTTAGAACAAGGCATAGTTTTCCCTGATGGCTCTTTGGGCGGGGGACCCATCTCCAGACATATGGCCATTTTTGAGCCTGGCGCGGCGCCAAGTGGGAAAGGGTGGTGTCGAGGCTGAAGGCAGCAGGAAAGCCTGCAGCCCCCAGGTCTGTGCGGCTACACAAGCGGTTCCCAAAGAGCTTTAGAACAAGGCATAGTTTTCCCTGCTGGCTCTTTGGACGGGGGACCCATCTCCAGCCGTATGGCCATTTTTGAGCCTGGCGCGGCGCCAAGTGGGAAAGGGTGGTTTTGAGGCTGAAGGCAGCAGGAAAGCCCGCAGCCCCCAGGTCTGTGGGGCTACGCAAGCGGTTCCCAAAGAGCTTTAGAACAAGGCATAGTTTTCCCTGATGGCTCTTTGGGCGTGGGACCCATCTCCAGCCGTATGGCCATTTTTGTGCCTAGCGCGGCGCCAGGTGGGAAAGGGTGGCTTTGAGGCTGAAGGCAGCAGCAAAGCCTGCAGCCCCCAGGTCTGTGGGGCTACGCAAGCGGTTCCCAAAGAGCTTTAGAACAAGGCATAGTTTTCCCTGCTGGCTCTTTGGGCGGGGGACCCATCTCCAGCCGTATGGCCATTTTTGTGCCTGGCGCGGCGCCAAGTGGGAAAGGGTGGTTTTGAGGCTGAAGGCAGCAGGAAAGCCTGCAGGCCCCAGGTCTGTGGGGCTACGCAAGCGGTTCCCAAAGAGCTTTAGAACAAGGCATAGTTTTCCCTGCTGGCTCTTTGGGCGGGGGACCCATCTCCAGCCGTATGGCCATTTTTGTGCCTGGCGCAGTGCCAAGTGGGAAAGGGTGGTGTCGAGTCTGAAGGCAGCAGGAAAGCCTGCAGCCCCCAGGTCTGTGCGGCTACGCAAGCGGTTCCCAAAGAGCTTTAGAACAAGGCATAGTTTTCCCTGCTGGCTCTTTGGGCGGGGGACCCATCTCCAGCCGTATGGCCATTTTTGTGCCTGGCGCGGCGCCAAGTGGGAAAGGGTGGCTTTGAGGCTGAAGGCAGCAGGAAAGCCCGCAGCCCCCAGGTCTGTGCGGCTACGCAAGTGGTTCCCAAAGAGCTTTAGAACAAGGCATAGTTTTCCCTGCTGGCTCTTTGGGCATGGGACCCATCTCCAGCCGTATGGCCATTTTTGTGCCTGGTGCGACGCCAAGTGGGAAAGGGTGCTGTCGAGGCTGAAGGCAGCAGGAAAGCCCGCAGCCCCCAGGTCTGTGGGGCTACGCAAGCGGTTCCCAAAGAGCTTTAGAACAAGGCATAGTTTTCCCTGATGGCTCTTTGGGCATGGGACCCATCTCCAGCCATAGGCCATTTTTGTGCCTGATAGGGCGCGAAGTGTGAAAGGGTGGTTTTGAGGCTGAAGGCAGCAGCAAAGCCTGCAGCCCCCAGGTCTGTGGGGCTATGCAAGCGGTTCCCAAAGAGCTTTAGAACAAGGCCTAGTTTTCCCTGCTGGCTCTTTGGGCGGGGGACCCATCTCCAGCCGTATGGCCATTTTTGTGCCTGGCGCAGCGCCAAGTGGGAAAGGGTGCTGTCGAGGCTGAAGGCAGCAGGAAAGCCTGCAGCCCCCAGGTCTGTGCGGCTACGCAAGTGGTTCCCAAAGAGCTTTAGAACAAGGCATAGTTTTCCCTGCTTGTTCTTTGGGCGGGGGACCCATCTCCAGCCATAGGCCATTTTTGTGCCTGGCGCAGTGCCAAGTGGGAGAGGGTGGTGTCGAGTCTGAAGGCAGCAGGAAAGCCCGCAGCCCCCAGGTCTGTGCGGCTACGCAAGCGGTTCCCAAAGAGCTTTAGAACAAGGCATAGTTTTCCCTGCTGGCTCTTTGGGCGGGGGACCCATCTCCAGCCGTATGGCCATTTTTGTGCCTGGCGCGGTGCGTAGTGGGAAAGGGTGGTTTTGAGGCGGAAGGCAGCAGGAAAGCCCGCAGCCCCCAGGTCTGTGGGGCTACGCAAGCGGTTCCCAAAGAGCTTTAGAACAAGGCATAGTTTTCCCTGCTGGCTCTTTGGGCGGGGGACCCATCTCCAGCCGTATGGCCATTTTTGTGCATGGCCAGGGGCCAAGTGGGAAAGGGTGGTGTCGAGGCTGAAGGCAGCAGGAAAGCCTGCAGCCCCCAGGTCTGTGCGGCTACGCAAGCGGTTCCCAAAGAGCTTTAGAACAAGGCATAGTTTTCCCTGCTGGCTCTTTGGGCGGGGGACCCATCTCCAGCTACAGACCATTTTTGTGCCTAGCGCGGAGCCAAGTGGGAAAGGGTGGTGTCGAGGCTGAAGGCAGCAGGAAAGCCCGCAGCCCCCAGGTCTGTGGGGCTACGCAAGCGGTTCCCAAAGAGCTTTAGAACAAGGCATAGTTTTCCCTGCTGGCTCTTTGGGCGGGGGACCCATCTCCAGCCGTATGGCCATTTTTTTGCCTGGCGCAGTGCCAAGTGGGAAAGGGTGGCTTTGAGGCTGAAGGCAGCAGGAAAGCCTGCAGCCCCCAGGTCTGTGGGGCTATGCAAGCGGTTCCCAAAGAGCTTTAGAACAAGGCCTAGTTTTCCCTGCTGGCTCTTTGGGCGGGGGACCCATCTCCAGCCGTATGGCCATTGTTGTGCCTGGCGCAGCGCCAAGTGGGAAAGGGTGCTGTCGAGGCTGAAGGCAGCAGGAAAGCCTGCAGCCCCCAGGTCTGTGCGGCTACGCAAGTGGTTCCCAAAGAGCTTTAGAACAAGGCATAGTTTTCCCTGCTTGTTCTTTGGGCGGGGGACCCATCTCCAGCCATAGGCCATTTTTGTGCCTGGCGCAGTGCCAAGTGGGAGAGGGTGGTGTCGAGTCTGAAGGCAGCAGGAAAGCCCGCAGCCCCCAGGTCTGTGCGGCTACGCAAGCGGTTCCCAAAGAGCTTTAGAACAAGGCATAGTTTTCCCTGCTGGCTCTTTGGGCGGGTACCCATCTCCAGTCGTATGGCCATTTTTGTGCCTGGCGCGGCGCCAAGTGGGAAAGGGTGGTGTCAAGTCTGAAGGCAGCAGGAAAGCCTGCAGCCCCCAGGTCTGTGCGGCTACGCAAGTGGTTCCGAAAGAGCTTTAGAACAAGGCATAGTTTTCCCTGCTGGCTCTTTGGGCATGGGACCCATCTCCAGCCATAGGCCATTTTTGTGCCTGATAGGGCGCGAAGTGGGAAAGGGTGGCTTTGAGGCTGAAGGCAGCAGCAAAGCCTGCAGCCCCCAGGTCTGTGGGGCTATGCAAGCGGTTCCCAAAGAGCTTTAGAACAAGGCCTAGTTTTCCCTGCTGGCTCTTTGGGCGGGGGACCCATCTCCAGCCGTATGGCCATTTTTGTGCCTGGCGCAGCGCCAAGTGGGAAAGGGTGCTGTCGAGGCTGAAGGCAGCAGGAAAGCCTGCAGCCCCCAGGTCTGTGCGGCTACGCAAGTGGTTCCCAAAGAGCTTTAGAACAAGGCATAATTTTCCCTGCTTGTTCTTTGGGCAGGGGACCCATCTCCAGCCATAGGCCATTTTTGTGCCTGGCGCAGTGCCAAGTGGGAGAGGGTGGTGTCGAGTCTGAAGGCAGCAGGAAAGCCCGCAGCCCCCAGGTCTGTGGGGCTACGCAAGCGGTTCCCAAAGAGCTTTAGAACAAGGCATAGTTTTCCCTGCTGGCTCTTTGGGCGGGGGACCCATCTCCAGCCGTATGGCCATTTTTGTGCCTGGCGCGGTGCGTAGTGGGAAAGGGTGCTGTCGAGGCTGAAGGCAGCAGGAAAGCCCGCAGCCCCCAGGTCTGTGGGGCTACGCAAGCGGTTCCCAAAGAGCTTTAGAACAAGGCATAGTTTTCCCTGCTGGCTCTTTGGGCGGGGGACCCATCTCCAGCCGTATGGCCATTTTTGTGCATGGCCAGGGGCCAAGTGGGAAAGGGTGGTGTCGAGGCTGAAGGCAGCAGGAAGGCCCACAGCCCCCAGGTCTGTGCGGCTACGCAAGCGGTTCCCGAAGAGCTTTAGAACAAGGCATAGTTTTCCCTGCTGGCTCTTTGGGCGGGGGACCCATCTCCAGCCGTATGGCCATTTTTGTGCCTAGCGCGACGCCAAGTGGGAAAGGGTGGCTTTGAGGCTGAAGGCAGCAGGAAAGCCCGCAGCCCCCAGGTCTGTGGGGCTACGCAAGCGGTTCCCAAAGAGCTTTAGAACAAGGTATAGTTTTCCTTGCTGGCTCTTTGGGCATGGGACCCATCTCCAGCCGTATGGCCATTTTTGTGCCTGGCGCAGTGCCAAGTGGGAAAGGGTGGCTTTGAGGCTGAAGGCAGCAGGAAAGCCTGCAGCCCCCAGGTCTGTGGGGCTACGCAAGCGGTTCCCAAAGAGCTTTAGAACAAGGCATCGTTTTCCCTGCTGGCTCTTTGGGCGGGGGACCCATCTCCAGCCGTATGGCCATTTTTGTGCCTGGCGCGGCGCCAAGTGGGAAAGGGTGGCTTTGAGGCTGAAGGCAGCAGGAAAGCCCGCAGCCCCCAGGTCTGTGGGGCTACGCAAGCGGTTCCCAAAGAGCTTTAGAACAAGGCATAGTTTTCCCTGATGGCTCTTTGGGCATGGGACCCATCTCCAGCCATAGGCCATTTTTGTGCCTGATAGGGCGCGAAGTGGGAAAGGGTGGCTTTGAGGCTGAAGGCAGCAGCAAAGCCTGCAGCCCCCAGGTCTGTGGGGCTATGCAAGCGGTTCCCAAAGAGCTTTAGAACAAGGCCTAGTTTTCCCTGCTGGCTCTTTGGGCGGGGGACCCATCTCCAGCCGTATGGCCATTTTTGTGCCTGGCGCAGCGCCAAGTGGGAAAGGGTGCTGTCGAGGCTGAAGGCAGCAGGAAAGCCTGCAGCCCCCAGGTCTGTGGGGCTATGCAAGCGGTTCCCAAAGAGCTTTAGAACAAGGCATAGTTTTCCCTGCTTGTTCTTTGGGCGGGGGACCCATCTCCAGCCATAGGCCATTTTTGTGCCTGGCGCAGTGCCAAGTGGGAGAGGGTGGTGTCGAGTCTGAAGGCAGCAGGAAAGCCCGCAGCCCCCAGGTCTGTGCGGCTACGCAAGCGGTTCCCAAAGAGCTTTAGAACAAGGCATAGTTTTCCCTGCTGGCTCTTTGGGCGGGGGACCCATCTCCAGCCGTATGGCCATTTTTGTGCCTGGCGCGGTGCGTAGTGGGAAAGGGTGGTTTTGAGGCTGAAGGCAGCAGGAAAGCCCGCAGCCCCCAGGTCTGTGGGGCTACGCAAGCGGTTCCCAAAGAGCTTTAGAACAAGGCATAGTTTTCCCTGCTGGCTCTTTGGGCGGGGGACCCATCTCCAGCCGTATGGCCATTTTTGTGCATGGCCAGGGGCCAAGTGGGAAAGGGTGGTGTCGAGGCTGAAGGCAGCAGGAAAGCCTGCAGCCACCAGGTCTGTGCGGCTACGCAAGCGGTTCCCAAAGAGCTTTAGAACAAGGCATAGTTTTCCCTGCTGGCTCTTTGGGCGGGGGACCCATCTCCAGCTACAGACCATTTTTGTGCCTAGCGCGGAGCCAAGTGGGAAAGGGTGGTGTCGAGGCTGAAGGCAGCAGGAAAGCCCGCAGTCCCCAGGTCTGTGGGGCTACGCAAGCGGTTCCCAAAGAGCTTTAGAACAAGGCATAGTTTTCCCTGCTGGCTCTTTGGGCAGGGGACCCATCTCCAGCCGTATGGCCATTTTTTTGCCTGGCGCAGTGCCAAGTGGGAAAGGGTGGCTTTGAGGCTGAAGGCAGCAGGAAAGCCTGCAGCCCCCAGGTCTGTGGGGCTATGCAAGCGGTTCCCAAGGAGCTTTAGAACAAGGCATAGTTTTCCCTGCTGGCTCTTTGGGCGAGGGACCCATCTCCAGCCGTATGGCCATTGTTGTGCCTGGCGCAGCGCCAAGTGGGAAAGGGTGCTGTCGAGGCTGAAGGCAGCAGGAAAGCCTGCAGCCCCCAGGTCTGTGCGGCTACGCAAGTGGTTCCCAAAGAGCTTTAGAACAAGGCATAGTTTTCCCTGCTTGTTCTTTGGGCGGGGGACCCATCTCCAGCCATAGGCCATTTTTGTGCCTGGCGCAGTGCCAAGTGGGAGAGGGTGGTGTCGAGTCCGAAGGCAGCAGGAAAGCCCGCAGCCCCCAGGTCTGTGGGGCTACGCAAGCGGTTCCCAAAGAGCTTTAGAACAAGGCATAGTTTTCCCTGCTGGCTCTTTGGGCGGGGGACCCATCTCCAGCCGTATGGCCATTTTTGTGCCTGGCGCGGTGCGTAGTGGGAAAGGGTGCTGTCGAGGCTGAAGGCAGCAGGAAAGCCCGCAGCCCCCAGGTCTGTGGGGCTACGCAAGCGGTTCCCAAAGAGCTTTAGAACAAGGCATAGTTTTCCCTGCTGGCTCTTTGGGCGGGGGACCCATCTCCAGCCGTATGGCCATTTTTGTGCATGGCCAGGGGCCAAGTGGGAAAGGGTGGTGTCGAGGCTGAAGGCAGCAGGAAGGCCCACAGCCCCCAGGTCTGTGCGGCTACGCAAGCGGTTCCCGAAGAGCTTTAGAACAAGGCATAGTTTTCCCTGCTGGCTCTTTGGGCGGGGGACCCATCTCCAGCCGTATGGCCATTTTTGTGCCTAGCGCGACGCCAAGTGGGAAAGTGTGGCTTTGAGTCTGAAGGCAGCAGGAAAGCCCGCAGCCCCCAGGTCTGTGGGGCTACGCAAGCGGTTCCCAAAGAGCTTTAGAACAAGGTATAGTTTTCCTTGCTGGCTCTCTGGGCATGGGACCCATCTCCAGCCGTATGGCCATTTTTGTGCCTGGCGCAGTGCCAAGTGGGAAAGGGTGCTGTCGAGGCTGAAGGCAGCAGGAAAGCCTGCAGCCCCCAGGTCTGTGGGGCTACGCAAGTGGTTCCCAAAGAGCTTTAGAACAAGGCATCGTTTTCCCTGCTGGCTCTTTGGGCGGGGGACCCATCTCCAGCCGTATGGCCATTTTTGTGCCTGGCGCGGCGCCAAGTGGGAAAGGGTGGCTTTGAGTCTGAAGGCAGCAGGAAAGCCCGCAGCCCCCAGGTCTGTGGGGCTACGCAAGCGGTTCCCAAAGAGCTTTAGAACAAGGCATAGTTTTCCCTGCTGGCTCTTTGGGCGGGGGACCCATCTCCAGCCATAGGCCATTTTTGTGCCTGGCGCAGTGCCAAGTGGGAAAGGGTGCTGTCGAGGCTGAAGGCAGCAGGAAAGCCCGCAGTCCCCAGGTCTGTGGGGCTACGCAAGCGGTTCCCAAAGAGCTTTAGAACAAGGCATAGTTTTCCCTGCTGGCTCTTTGGGCGGGGGACCCATCTCCAGCCACAGGCCATTTTTGTGCCTAGCGCGGCGCCAAGTGGGAAAGGGTGGTGTCGAGGCTGAAGGCAGCAGGAAAGCCCGCAGTCCCCAGGTCTGTGGGGCTACGCAAGCGTTTCCCAAAGAGCTTTAGAACAAGGCATAGTTTTCCCTGATGGCTCTTTGGGCGGGGGACCCATCTCCAGACATATGGCCATTTTTGAGCCTGGCGCGGCGCCAAGTGGGAAAGGGTGGTGTCGAGGCTGAAGGCAGCAGGAAAGCCTGCAGCCCCCAGGTCTGTGCGGCTACACAAGCGGTTCCCAAAGAGCTTTAGAACAAGGCATAGTTTTCCCTGCTGGCTCTTTGGACGGGGGACCCATCTCCAGCCGTATGGCCATTTTTGAGCCTGGCGCGGCGCCAAGTGGGAAAGGGTGGCTTTGAGGCTGAAGGCAGCAGGAAAGCCTGCAGGCCCCAGGTCTGTGGGGCTACGCAAGCGGTTCCCAAAGAGCTTTAGAACAAGGCATAGTTTTCCCTGCTGGCTCTTTGGGCGGGGGACCCATCTCCAGCCATAGGCCATTTTTGTGCCTAGCGCGGCGCCAGGTGGGAAAGGGTGGCTTTGAGGCTGAAGGCAGCAGGAAAGCCCGCAGCCCCCAGGTCTGTGGGGCTATGCAAGCGGTTCCCAAAGAGCTTTAGAACAAGGCATAGTTTTCCCTGCTGGCTCTTTGGGCGGGGGACCCATCTCCAGCCGTATGGCCATTTTTGTGCCTGGCGCGGCGCCAAGTGGGAAAGGGTGGTTTTGAGGCTGAAGGCAGCAGGAAAGCCTGCAGGCCTGAGGTCTGTGGGGCTACGCAAGCGGTTCCCAAAGAGCTTTAGAACAAGGCATAGTTTTCCCTGCTGGCTCTTTGGGCGGGGGACCCATCTCCAGCCGTATGGCCATTTTTGTGCCTGGCGCGGCGCCAAGTGGGAAAGGGTGCTGTCGAGGCTGAAGGCAGCAGGAAAGCCCGCAGCCCCCAGGTCTGTGGGGCTACGCAAGCGGTTCCCAAAGAGCTTTAGAACAAGGCATAGTTTTCCCTGATGGCTCTTTGGGCATGGGACCCATCTCCAGCCATAGGCCATTTTTGTGCCTGATAGGGCGCGAAGTGGGAAAGGGTGGCTTTGAGGCTGAAGGCAGCAGCAAAGCCTGCAGCCCCCAGGTCTGTGGGGCTATGCAAGCGGTTCCCAAAGAGCTTTAGAACAAGGCCTAGTTTTCCCTGCTGGCTCTTTGGGCGGGGGACCCATCTCCAGCCGTATGGCCATTTTTGTGCCTGGCGCAGCGCCAAGTGGGAAAGGGTGCTGTCGAGGCTGAAGGCAGCAGGAAAGCCTGCAGCCCCCAGGTCTGTGCGGCTACGCAAGTGGTTCCCAAAGAGCTTTAGAACAAGGCATAGTTTTCCCTGCTTGTTCTTTGGGCGGGGGACCCATCTCCAGCCATAGGCCATTTTTGTGCCTGGCGCAGTGCCAAGTGGGAGAGGGTGGTGTCGAGTCTGAAGGCAGCAGGAAAGCCCGCAGCCCCCAGGTCTGTGCGGCTACGCAAGCGGTTCCCAAAGAGCTTTAGAACAAGGCATAGTTTTCCCTGCTGGCTCTTTGGGCGGGGGACCCATCTCCAGCCGTATGGCCATTTTTGTGCCTGGCGCGGCGCCAAGTGGGAAAGGGTGGTTTTGAGGCTGAAGGCAGCAGGAAAGCCTGCAGGCCCCAGGTCTGTGGGGCTACGCAAGCGGTTCCCAAAGAGCTTTAGAACAAGGCATAGTTTTCCCTGATGGCTCTTTGGGCATGGGACCCATCTCCAGCCGTATGGCCATTTTTGTGCCTGGCGCGACGCCAAGTGGGAAAGGGTGGTGTCAAGTCTGAAGGCAGCAGGAAAGCCCGCAGCCCCCAGGTCTGTGGGGCTATGCAAGCGGTTCCCAAAGAGCTTTAGAACAAGGCATAGTTTTCCCTGCTGGCTCTTTGGGCATGGGACCCATCTCCAGCCATAGGCCATTTTTGTGCCTGGCGCGGCGCCAAGTGGGAAAGGGTGGTGTCAAGTCTGAAGGCAGCAGGAAAGCCCGCAGCCCCCAGGTCTGTGCGGCTACGCAAGTGGTTCCCAAAGAGCTTTAGAACAAGGCATAGTTTTCCCTGCTGGCTCTTTGGGCATGGGACCCATCTCCAGCCGTATGGCCATTTTTGTGCCTGGTGCGACGCCAAGTGGGAAAGGGTGCTGTCGAGGCTGAAGGCAGCAGGAAAGCCCGCAGCCCCCAGGTCTGTGGGGCTACGCAAGCGGTTCCCAAAGAGCTTTAGAACAAGGCATAGTTTTCCCTGATGGCTCTTTGGGCGGGGGACCCATCTCCAGACATATGGCCATTTTTGAGCCTGGCGCGGCGCCAAGTGGGAAAGGGTGGTGTCGAGGCTGAAGGCAGCAGGAAAGCCTGCAGCCCCCAGGTCTGTGCGGCTACACAAGCGGTTCCCAAAGAGCTTTAGAACAAGGCATAGTTTTCCCTGCTGGCTCTTTGGGCGGGGGACCCATCTCCAGCCGTATGGCCATTTTTGTGCCTGGCGCGGCGCCAAGTGGGAAAGGGTGGCTTTGAGGCTGAAGGCAGCAGGAAAGCCCGAAGCCCCCAGGTCTGTGGGGCTACGCAAGCGGTTCCCAAAGAGCTTTAGAACAAGGCATAGTTTTCCCTGCTGGCTCTTTGGGCGGGGGACCCATCTCCAGCCATAGGCCATTTTTGTGCCTAGCGCGGCGCCAGGTGGGAAAGGGTGGCTTTGAGGCTGAAGGCAGCAGGAAAGCCCGCAGCCCCCAGGTCTGTGGGGCTACGCAAGCGGTTCCCAAAGAGCTTTAGAACAAGGCATAGTTTTCCCTGCTGGCTCTTTGGGCGGGGGACCCATCTCCAGCCGTATGGCCATTTTTGTGCCTGGCGCGGCGCCAAGTGGGAAAGGGTGGTTTTGAGGCTGAAGGCAGCAGGAAAGCCCGCAGCCCCCAGGTCTGTGCGGCTACGCAAGCGGTTCCCAAAGAGCTTTAGAACAAGGCATAGTTTTCCCTGCTGGCTCTTTGGGCGGGGGACCCATCTCCAGCCGTATGGCCATTTTTGTGCCTGGCGCGGCGCCAAGTGGGAAAGGGT
Organism: Rissa tridactyla; assembly: GCF_028500815.1. Taxonomy (NCBI): domain Eukaryota; kingdom Metazoa; phylum Chordata; class Aves; order Charadriiformes; family Laridae; genus Rissa; species Rissa tridactyla. The sequence continues at coordinate 60,813 of NW_026529370.1, forward strand.
GCTGTCGAGGCTGAAGGCAGCAGGAAAGCCCGCAGCCCCCAGGTCTGTGGGGCTACGCAAGCGGTTCCCAAAGAGCTTTAGAACAAGGCATAGTTTTCCCTGATGGCTCTTTGGGCATGGGACCCATCTCCAGCCATAGGCCATTTTTGTGCCTGATAGGGCGCGAAGTGGGAAAGGGTGGCTTTGAGGCTGAAGGCAGCAGCAAAGCCTGCAGCCCCCAGGTCTGTGGGGCTATGCAAGCGGTTCCCAAAGAGCTTTAGAACAAGGCCTAGTTTTCCCTGCTGGCTCTTTGGGCGGGGGACCCATCTCCAGCCGTATGGCCATTTTTGTGCCTGGCGCGGCGCCAAGTGGGAAAGGGTGGTTTTGAGGCTGAAGGCAGCAGGAAAGCCTGCAGGCCTGAGGTCTGTGGGGCTACGCAAGCGGTTCCCAAAGAGCTTTAGAACAAGGCATAGTTTTCCCTGCTGGCTCTTTGGGCGGGGGACCCATCTCCAGCCGTATGGCCATTTTTGTGCCTGGCGCGGCGCCAAGTGGGAAAGGGTGCTGTCGAGGCTGAAGGCAGCAGGAAAGCCCGCAGCCCCCAGGTCTGTGGGGCTACGCAAGCGGTTCCCAAAGAGCTTTAGAACAAGGCATAGTTTTCCCTGATGGCTCTTTGGGCATGGGACCCATCTCCAGCCATAGGCCATTTTTGTGCCTGATAGGGCGCGAAGTGGGAAAGGGTGGCTTTGAGGCTGAAGGCAGCAGCAAAGCCTGCAGCCCCCAGGTCTGTGGGGCTATGCAAGCGGTTCCCAAAGAGCTTTAGAACAAGGCCTAGTTTTCCCTGCTGGCTCTTTGGGCGGGGGACCCATCTCCAGCCGTATGGCCATTTTTGTGCCTGGCGCAGCGCCAAGTGGGAAAGGGTGCTGTCGAGGCTGAAGGCAGCAGGAAAGCCTGCAGCCCCCAGGTCTGTGCGGCTACGCAAGTGGTTCCCAAAGAGCTTTAGAACAAGGCATAGTTTTCCCTGCTTGTTCTTTGGGCGGGGGACCCATCTCCAGCCATAGGCCATTTTTGTGCCTGGCGCAGTGCCAAGTGGGAGAGGGTGGTGTCGAGTCTGAAGGCAGCAGGAAAGCCCGCAGCCCCCAGGTCTGTGCGGCTACGCAAGCGGTTCCCAAAGAGCTTTAGAACAAGGCATAGTTTTCCCTGCTGGCTCTTTGGGCGGGGGACCCATCTCCAGCCGTATGGCCATTTTTGTGCCTGGCGCGGCGCCAAGTGGGAAAGGGTGGTTTTGAGGCTGAAGGCAGCAGGAAAGCCTGCAGGCCCCAGGTCTGTGGGGCTACGCAAGCGGTTCCCAAAGAGCTTTAGAACAAGGCATAGTTTTCCCTGATGGCTCTTTGGGCATGGGACCCATCTCCAGCCGTATGGCCATTTTTGTGCCTGGCGCGACGCCAAGTGGGAAAGGGTGGTGTCAAGTCTGAAGGCAGCAGGAAAGCCCGCAGCCCCCAGGTCTGTGGGGCTATGCAAGCGGTTCCCAAAGAGCTTTAGAACAAGGCATAGTTTTCCCTGCTGGCTCTTTGGGCATGGGACCCATCTCCAGCCATAGGCCATTTTTGTGCCTGGCGCGGCGCCAAGTGGGAAAGGGTGGTGTCAAGTCTGAAGGCAGCAGGAAAGCCCGCAGCCCCCAGGTCTGTGCGGCTACGCAAGTGGTTCCCAAAGAGCTTTAGAACAAGGCATAGTTTTCCCTGCTGGCTCTTTGGGCATGGGACCCATCTCCAGCCGTATGGCCATTTTTGTGCCTGGTGCGACGCCAAGTGGGAAAGGGTGCTGTCGAGGCTGAAGGCAGCAGGAAAGCCCGCAGCCCCCAGGTCTGTGGGGCTACGCAAGCGGTTCCCAAAGAGCTTTAGAACAAGGCATAGTTTTCCCTGATGGCTCTTTGGGCGGGGGACCCATCTCCAGACATATGGCCATTTTTGAGCCTGGCGCGGCGCCAAGTGGGAAAGGGTGGTGTCGAGGCTGAAGGCAGCAGGAAAGCCTGCAGCCCCCAGGTCTGTGCGGCTACACAAGCGGTTCCCAAAGAGCTTTAGAACAAGGCATAGTTTTCCCTGCTGGCTCTTTGGGCGGGGGACCCATCTCCAGCCGTATGGCCATTTTTGTGCCTGGCGCGGCGCCAAGTGGGAAAGGGTGGCTTTGAGGCTGAAGGCAGCAGGAAAGCCCGAAGCCCCCAGGTCTGTGGGGCTACGCAAGCGGTTCCCAAAGAGCTTTAGAACAAGGCATAGTTTTCCCTGCTTGTTCTTTGGGCGGGGGACCCATCTCCAGCCATAGGCCATTTTTGTGCCTAGCGCGGCGCCAGGTGGGAAAGGGTGGCTTTGAGGCTGAAGGCAGCAGGAAAGCCCGCAGCCCCCAGGTCTGTGGGGCTACGCAAGCGGTTCCCAAAGAGCTTTAGAACAAGGCATAGTTTTCCCTGCTGGCTCTTTGGGCGGGGGACCCATCTCCAGCCGTATGGCCATTTTTGTGCCTGGCGCGGCGCCAAGTGGGAAAGGGTGGTTTTGAGGCTGAAGGCAGCAGGAAAGCCCGCAGCCCCCAGGTCTGTGCGGCTACGCAAGCGGTTCCCAAAGAGCTTTAGAACAAGGCATAGTTTTCCCTGCTGGCTCTTTGGGCGGGGGACCCATCTCCAGCCGTATGGCCATTTTTGTGCCTGGCGCGGCGCCAAGTGGGAAAGGGTGGTGTCAAGTCTGAAGGCAGCAGGAAAGCCCGCAGCCCCCAGGTCTGTGCGGCTACGCAAGTGGTTCCCAAAGAGCTTTAGAACAAGGCATAGTTTTCCCTGCTGGCTCTTTGGGCATGGGACCCATCTCCAGCCGTATGGCCATTTTTGTGCCTGGTGCGACGCCAAGTGGGAAAGGGTGCTGTCGAGGCTGAAGGCAGCAGGAAAGCCCGCAGCCCCCAGGTCTGTGGGGCTACGCAAGCGGTTCCCAAAGAGCTTTAGAACAAGGCATAGTTTTCCCTGATGGCTCTTTGGGCATGGGACCCATCTCCAGCCATAGGCCATTTTTGTGCCTGATAGGGCGCGAAGTGGGAAAGGGTGGCTTTGAGGCTGAAGGCAGCAGCAAAGCCTGCAGCCCCCAGGTCTGTGGGGCTATGCAAGCGGTTCCCAAAGAGCTTTAGAACAAGGCCTAGTTTTCCCTGCTGGCTCTTTGGGCGGGGGACCCATCTCCAGCCGTATGGCCATTTTTGTGCCTGGCGCAGCGCCAAGTGGGAAAGGGTGCTGTCGAGGCTGAAGGCAGCAGGAAAGCCTGCAGCCCCCAGGTCTGTGGGGCTACGCAAGCGGTTCCCAAAGAGCTTTAGAACAAGGCATAGTTTTCCCTGCTTGTTCTTTGGGCGGGGGACCCATCTCCAGCCATAGGCCATTTTTGTGCCTGGCGCAGTGCCAAGTGGGAGAGGGTGGTGTCGAGGCTGAAGGCAGCAGGAAAGCCCGCAGTCCCCAGGTCTGTGGGGCTACGCAAGCGGTTCCCAAAGAGCTTTAGAACAAGGCATAGTTTTCCCTGCTGGCTCTTTGGGCGGGGGACCCATCTCCAGCCGTATGGCCATTTTTGTGCCTGGCGCGGTGCGTAGTGGGAAAGGGTGGTTTTGAGGCTGAAGGCAGCAGGAAAGCCCGCAGCCCCCAGGTCTGTGGGGCTACGCAAGCGGTTCCCAAAGAGCTTTAGAACAAGGCCTAGTTTTCCCTGCTGGCTCTTTGGGCGGGGGACCCATCTCCAGCCGTATGGCCATTTTTGTGCCTGGCGCAGCGCCAAGTGGGAAAGGGTGGTGTCGAGGCTGAAGGCAGCAGGAAAGCCTGCAGCCCCCAGGTCTGTGCGGCTACGCAAGTGGTTCCCAAAGAGCTTTAGAACAAGGCATAGTTTTCCCTGCTGGCTCTTTGGGCGGGGGACCCATCTCCAGCCATAGGCCATTTTTGTGCCTGGCGCAGTGCCAAGTGGGAGAGGGTGGTGTCGAGTCTGAAGGCAGCAGGAAAGGCCGCAGCCCCCAGGTCTGTGCGGCTACGCAAGCGGTTCCCAAAGAGCTTTAGAACAAGGCATAGTTTTCCCTGCTGGCTCTTTGGGCGGGGGACCCATCTCCAGCCGTATGGCCATTTTTGTGCCTGGCGCGGTGCGTAGTGGGAAAGGGTGTTTTTGAGGCTGAAGGCAGCAGGAAAGCCCGCAGCCCCCAGGTCTGTGGGGCTACGCAAGCGGTTCCCAAAGAGCTTTAGAACAAGGCATAGTTTTCCCTGCTGGCTCTTTGGGCGGGGGACCCATCTCCAGCCATAGGCCATTTTTGTGCCTGGCGCAGTGCCAAGTGGGAAAGGGTGCTGTCGAGGCTGAAGGCAGCAGGAAAGCCCGCAGCCCCCAGGTCTGTGGGGCTACGCAAGCGGTTCCCAAAGAGCTTTAGAACAAGGCATAGTTTTCCCTGCTGGCTCTTTGGGCGGGGGACCCATCTCCAGCCGTATGGCCATTTTTGTGCCTGGCGCGGCGCCAAGTGGGAAAGGGTGGTTTTGAGGCTGAAGGCAGCAGGAAAGCCTGCAGGCCCCAGGTCTGTGGGGCTACGCAAGCGGTTCCCAAAGAGCTTTAGAACAAGGCATAGTTTTCCCTGATGGCTCTTTGGGCATGGGACCCATCTCCAGCCGTATGGCCATTTTTGTGCCTGGCGCGACGCCAAGTGGGAAAGGGTGGTGTCAAGTCTGAAGGCAGCAGGAAAGCCCGCAGCCCCCAGGTCTGTGGGGCTATGCAAGCGGTTCCCAAAGAGCTTTAGAACAAGGCATAGTTTTCCCTGATGGCTCTTTGGGCATGGGACCCATCTCCAGCCATAGGCCATTTTTGTGCCTGGCGCAGTGCTAAGTGGGAAAGGGTGGTGTCGAGTCTGAAGGCAGCAGGAAAGCCCGCAGCCCCCAGGTCTGTGCGGCTACGCAAGCGGTTCCCAAAGAGCTTTAGAACAAGGCATAGTTTTCCCTGCTGGCTCTTTGGGCGGGGGACCCATCTCCAGCCGTATGGCCATTTTTGTGCCTGGCGCGGCGCCAAGTGGGAAAGGGTGGTGTCAAGTCTGAAGGCAGCAGGAAAGCCCGCAGCCCCCAGGTCTGTGCGGCTACGCAAGTGGTTCCCAAAGAGCTTTAGAACAAGGCATAGTTTTCCCTGCTGGCTCTTTGGGCATGGGACCCATCTCCAGCCGTATGGCCATTTTTGTGCCTGGTGCGACGCCAAGTGGGAAAGGGTGCTGTCGAGGCTGAAGGCAGCAGGAAAGCCCGCAGCCCCCAGGTCTGTGGGGCTACGCAAGCGGTTCCCAAAGAGCTTTAGAACAAGGCATAGTTTTCCCTGATGGCTCTTTGGGCGGGGGACCCATCTCCAGACATATGGCCATTTTTGAGGCTGGCGCGGCGCCAAGTGGGAAAGGGTGGTGTCGAGGCTGAAGGCAGCAGGAAAGCCTGCAGCCCCCAGGTCTGTGCGGCTACACAAGCGGTTCCCAAAGAGCTTTAGAACAAGGCATAGTTTTCCCTGCTGGCTCTTTGGGCGGGGGACCCATCTCCAGCCGTATGGCCATTTTTGTGCCTGGCGCGGCGCCAAGTGGGAAAGGGTGGCTTTGAGGCTGAAGGCAGCAGGAAAGCCCGAAGCCCCCAGGTCTGTGGGGCTACGCAAGCGGTTCCCAAAGAGCTTTAGAACAAGGCATAGTTTTCCCTGCTGGCTCTTTGGGCGGGGGACCCATCTCCAGCCATAGGCCATTTTTGTGCCTAGCGCGGCGCCAGGTGGGAAAGGGTGGCTTTGAGGCTGAAGGCAGCAGGAAAGCCCGCAGCCCCCAGGTCTGTGGGGCTACGCAAGCGGTTCCCAAAGAGCTTTAGAACAAGGCATAGTTTTCCCTGCTGGCTCTTTGGGCGGGGGACCCATCTCCAGCCGTATGGCCATTTTTGTGCCTGGCGCGGCGCCAAGTGGGAAAGGGTGGTTTTGAGGCTGAAGGCAGCAGGAAAGCCCGCAGCCCCCAGGTCTGTGCGGCTACGCAAGCGGTTCCCAAAGAGCTTTAGAACAAGGCATAGTTTTCCCTGCTGGCTCTTTGGGCGGGGGACCCATCTCCAGCCGTATGGCCATTTTTGTGCCTGGCGCGGCGCCAAGTGGGAAAGGGTGGTGTCAAGTCTGAAGGCAGCAGGAAAGCCCGCAGCCCCCAGGTCTGTGCGGCTACGCAAGTGGTTCCCAAAGAGCTTTAGAACAAGGCATAGTTTTCCCTGCTGGCTCTTTGGGCATGGGACCCATCTCCAGCCGTATGGCCATTTTTGTGCCTGGTGCGACGCCAAGTGGGAAAGGGTGCTGTCGAGGCTGAAGGCAGCAGGAAAGCCCGCAGCCCCCAGGTCTGTGGGGCTACGCAAGCGGTTCCCAAAGAGCTTTAGAACAAGGCATAGTTTTCCCTGATGGCTCTTTGGGCATGGGACCCATCTCCAGCCATAGGCCATTTTTGTGCCTGATAGGGCGCGAAGTGGGAAAGGGTGGCTTTGAGGCTGAAGGCAGCAGCAAAGCCTGCAGCCCCCAGGTCTGTGGGGCTATGCAAGCGGTTCCCAAAGAGCTTTAGAACAAGGCCTAGTTTTCCCTGCTGGCTCTTTGGGCGGGGGACCCATCTCCAGCCGTATGGCCATTTTTGTGCCTGGCGCAGCGCCAAGTGGGAAAGGGTGCTGTCGAGGCTGAAGGCAGCAGGAAAGCCTGCAGCCCCCAGGTCTGTGGGGCTACGCAAGCGGTTCCCAAAGAGCTTTAGAACAAGGCATAGTTTTCCCTGCTTGTTCTTTGAGCGGGGGACCCATCTCCAGCCATAGGCCATTTTTGTGCCTGGCGCAGTGCCAAGTGGGAGAGGGTGGTGTCGAGTCTGAAGGCAGCAGGAAAGCCCGCAGTCCCCAGGTCTGTGGGGCTACGCAAGCGGTTCCCAAAGAGCTTTAGAACAAGGCATAGTTTTCCCTGCTGGCTCTTTGGGCGGGGGACCCATCTCCAGCCGTATGGCCATTTTTGTGCCTGGCGCGGTGCGTAGTGGGAAAGGGTGGTTTTGAGGCTGAAGGCAGCAGGAAAGCCCGCAGCCCCCAGGTCTGTGGGGCTACGCAAGCGGTTCCCAAAGAGCTTTAGAACAAGGCCTAGTTTTCCCTGCTGGCTCTTTGGGCGGGGGACCCATCTCCAGCCGTATGGCCATTTTTGTGCCTGGCGCAGCGCCAAGTGGGAAAGGGTGGTGTCGAGGCTGAAGGCAGCAGGAAAGCCTGCAGCCCCCAGGTCTGTGCGGCTACGCAAGTGGTTCCCAAAGAGCTTTAGAACAAGGCATAGTTTTCCCTGCTTGTTCTTTGGGCGGGGGACCCATCTCCAGCCATAGGCCATTTTTGTGCCTGGCGCAGTGCCAAGTGGGAGAGGGTGGTGTCGAGTCTGAAGGCAGCAGGAAAGGCCGCAGCCCCCAGGTCTGTGCGGCTACGCAAGCGGTTCCCAAAGAGCTTTAGAACAAGGCATAGTTTTCCCTGCTGGCTCTTTGGGCGGGGGACCCATCTCCAGCCGTATGGCCATTTTTGTGCCTGGCGCGGTGCGTAGTGGGAAAGGGTGTTTTTGAGGCTGAAGGCAGCAGGAAAGCCCGCAGCCCCCAGGTCTGTGGGGCTACGCAAGCGGTTCCCAAAGAGCTTTAGAACAAGGCATAGTTTTCCCTGCTGGCTCTTTGGGCGGGGGACCCATCTCCAGCCATAGGCCATTTTTGTGCCTGGCGCAGTGCCAAGTGGGAAAGGGTGCTGTCGAGGCTGAAGGCAGCAGGAAAGCCTGCAGCCCCCAGGTCTGTGGGGCTACGCAAGCGGTTCCCAAAGAGCTTTAGAACAAGGCATAGTTTTCCCTGCTGGCTCTTTGGGCGGGGGACCCATCTCCAGCCGTATGGCCATTTTTGTGCCTGGCGCGGCGCCAAGTGGGAAAGGGTGCTTTTGAGGCTGAAGGCAGCAGGAAAGCCTGCAGGCCCCAGGTCTGTGGGGCTACGCAAGCGGTTCCCAAAGAGCTTTAGAACAAGGCATAGTTTTCCCTGATGGCTCTTTGGGCATGGGACCCATCTCCAGCCGTATGGCCATTTTTGTGCCTGGCGCGACGCCAAGTGGGAAAGGGTGGTGTCAAGTCTGAAGGCAGCAGGAAAGCCCGCAGCCCCCAGGTCTGTGGGGCTATGCAAGCGGTTCCCAAAGAGCTTTAGAACAAGGCATAGTTTTCCCTGATGGCTCTTTGGGCATGGGACCCATCTCCAGCCATAGGCCATTTTTGTGCCTGGCGCAGTGCCAAGTGGGAAAGGGTGGTGTCGAGTCTGAAGGCAGCAGGAAAGCCCGCAGCCCCCAGGTCTGTGCGGCTACGCAAGCGGTTCCCAAAGAGCTTTAGAACAAGGCATAGTTTTCCCTGCTGGCTCTTTGGGCGGGGGACCCATCTCCAGCCGTATGGCCATTTTTGTGCCTGGCGCGGCGCCAAGTGGGAAAGGGTGGTGTCAAGTCTGAAGGCAGCAGGAAAGCCTGCAGCCCCCAGGTCTGTGCGGCTACACAAGCGGTTCCCAAAGAGCTTTAGAACAAGGCATAGTTTTCCCTGCTGGCTCTTTGGACGGGGGACCCATCTCCAGCCGTATGGCCATTTTTGAGCCTGGCGCGGCGCCAAGTGGGAAAGGGTGGCTTTGAGGCTGAAGGCAGCAGGAAAGCCTGCAGGCCCCAGGTCTGTGGGGCTACGCAAGCGGTTCCCAAAGAGCTTTAGAACAAGGCATAGTTTTCCCTGCTGGCTCTTTGGGCGGGGGACCCATCTCCAGCCATAGGCCATTTTTGTGCCTAGCGCGGCGCCAGGTGGGAAAGGGTGGCTTTGAGGCTGAAGGCAGCAGGAAAGCCCGCAGCCCCCAGGTCTGTGGGGCTATGCAAGCGGTTCCCAAAGAGCTTTAGAACAAGGCATAGTTTTCCCTGCTGGCTCTTTGGGCGGGGGACCCATCTCCAGCCGTATGGCCATTTTTGTGCCTGGCGCGGCGCCAAGTGGGAAAGGGTGGTTTTGAGGCTGAAGGCAGCAGGAAAGCCTGCAGGCCTGAGGTCTGTGGGGCTACGCAAGCGGTTCCCAAAGAGCTTTAGAACAAGGCATAGTTTTCCCTGCTGGCTCTTTGGGCGGGGGACCCATCTCCAGCCGTATGGCCATTTTTGTGCCTGGCGCGGCGCCAAGTGGGAAAGGGTGCTGTCGAGGCTGAAGGCAGCAGGAAAGCCCGCAGCCCCCAGGTCTGTGGGGCTACGCAAGCGGTTCCCAAAGAGCTTTAGAACAAGGCATAGTTTTCCCTGATGGCTCTTTGGGCATGGGACCCATCTCCAGCCATAGGCCATTTTTGTGCCTGATAGGGCGCGAAGTGGGAAAGGGTGGCTTTGAGGCTGAAGGCAGCAGCAAAGCCTGCAGCCCCCAGGTCTGTGGGGCTATGCAAGCGGTTCCCAAAGAGCTTTAGAACAAGGCCTAGTTTTCCCTGCTGGCTCTTTGGGCGGGGGACCCATCTCCAGCCGTATGGCCATTTTTGTGCCTGGCGCAGCGCCAAGTGGGAAAGGGTGCTGTCGAGGCTGAAGGCAGCAGGAAAGCCTGCAGCCCCCAGGTCTGTGCGGCTACGCAAGTGGTTCCCAAAGAGCTTTAGAACAAGGCATAGTTTTCCCTGCTTGTTCTTTGGGCGGGGGACCCATCTCCAGCCATAGGCCATTTTTGTGCCTGGCGCAGTGCCAAGTGGGAGAGGGTGGTGTCGAGTCTGAAGGCAGCAGGAAAGCCCGCAGCCCCCAGGTCTGTGCGGCTACGCAAGCGGTTCCCAAAGAGCTTTAGAACAAGGCATAGTTTTCCCTGCTGGCTCTTTGGGCGGGGGACCCATCTCCAGCCGTATGGCCATTTTTGTGCCTGGCGCGGCGCCAAGTGGGAAAGGGTGGTTTTGAGGCTGAAGGCAGCAGGAAAGCCTGCAGGCCCCAGGTCTGTGGGGCTACGCAAGCGGTTCCCAAAGAGCTTTAGAACAAGGCATAGTTTTCCCTGATGGCTCTTTGGGCATGGGACCCATCTCCAGCCGTATGGCCATTTTTGTGCCTGGCGCGACGCCAAGTGGGAAAGGGTGGTGTCAAGTCTGAAGGCAGCAGGAAAGCCCGCAGCCCCCAGGTCTGTGGGGCTATGCAAGCGGTTCCCAAAGAGCTTTAGAACAAGGCATAGTTTTCCCTGCTGGCTCTTTGGGCATGGGACCCATCTCCAGCCATAGGCCATTTTTGTGCCTGGCGCGGCGCCAAGTGGGAAAGGGTGGTGTCAAGTCTGAAGGCAGCAGGAAAGCCCGCAGCCCCCAGGTCTGTGCGGCTACGCAAGTGGTTCCCAAAGAGCTTTAGAACAAGGCATAGTTTTCCCTGCTGGCTCTTTGGGCATGGGACCCATCTCCAGCCGTATGGCCATTTTTGTGCCTGGTGCGACGCCAAGTGGGAAAGGGTGCTGTCGAGGCTGAAGGCAGCAGGAAAGCCCGCAGCCCCCAGGTCTGTGGGGCTACGCAAGCGGTTCCCAAAGAGCTTTAGAACAAGGCATAGTTTTCCCTGATGGCTCTTTGGGCGGGGGACCCATCTCCAGACATATGGCCATTTTTGAGCCTGGCGCGGCGCCAAGTGGGAAAGGGTGGTGTCGAGGCTGAAGGCAGCAGGAAAGCCTGCAGCCCCCAGGTCTGTGCGGCTACACAAGCGGTTCCCAAAGAGCTTTAGAACAAGGCATAGTTTTCCCTGCTGGCTCTTTGGGCGGGGGACCCATCTCCAGCCGTATGGCCATTTTTGTGCCTGGCGCGGCGCCAAGTGGGAAAGGGTGGCTTTGAGGCTGAAGGCAGCAGGAAAGCCCGAAGCCCCCAGGTCTGTGGGGCTACGCAAGCGGTTCCCAAAGAGCTTTAGAACAAGGCATAGTTTTCCCTGCTGGCTCTTTGGGCGGGGGACCCATCTCCAGCCATAGGCCATTTTTGTGCCTAGCGCGGCGCCAGGTGGGAAAGGGTGGCTTTGAGGCTGAAGGCAGCAGGAAAGCCCGCAGCCCCCAGGTCTGTGGGGCTACGCAAGCGGTTCCCAAAGAGCTTTAGAACAAGGCATAGTTTTCCCTGCTGGCTCTTTGGGCGGGGGACCCATCTCCAGCCGTATGGCCATTTTTGTGCCTGGCGCGGCGCCAAGTGGGAAAGGGTGGTTTTGAGGCTGAAGGCAGCAGGAAAGCCCGCAGCCCCCAGGTCTGTGCGGCTACGCAAGCGGTTCCCAAAGAGCTTTAGAACAAGGCATAGTTTTCCCTGCTGGCTCTTTGGGCGGGGGACCCATCTCCAGCCGTATGGCCATTTTTGTGCCTGGCGCGGCGCCAAGTGGGAAAGGGTGCTGTCGAGGCTGAAGGCAGCAGGAAAGCCCGCAGCCCCCAGGTCTGTGGGGCTACGCAAGCGGTTCCCAAAGAGCTTTAGAACAAGGCATAGTTTTCCCTGATGGCTCTTTGGGCATGGGACCCATCTCCAGCCATAGGCCATTTTTGTGCCTGATAGGGCGCGAAGTGGGAAAGGGTGGCTTTGAGGCTGAAGGCAGCAGCAAAGCCTGCAGCCCCCAGGTCTGTGGGGCTATGCAAGCGGTTCCCAAAGAGCTTTAGAACAAGGCCTAGTTTTCCCTGCTGGCTCTTTGGGCGGGGGACCCATCTCCAGCCGTATGGCCATTTTTGTGCCTGGCGCGGCGCCAAGTGGGAAAGGGTGGTTTTGAGGCTGAAGGCAGCAGGAAAGCCTGCAGGCCTGAGGTCTGTGGGGCTACGCAAGCGGTTCCCAAAGAGCTTTAGAACAAGGCATAGTTTTCCCTGCTGGCTCTTTGGGCGGGGGACCCATCTCCAGCCGTATGGCCATTTTTGTGCCTGGCGCGGCGCCAAGTGGGAAAGGGTGCTGTCGAGGCTGAAGGCAGCAGGAAAGCCCGCAGCCCCCAGGTCTGTGGGGCTACGCAAGCGGTTCCCAAAGAGCTTTAGAACAAGGCATAGTTTTCCCTGATGGCTCTTTGGGCATGGGACCCATCTCCAGCCATAGGCCATTTTTGTGCCTGATAGGGCGCGAAGTGGGAAAGGGTGGCTTTGAGGCTGAAGGCAGCAGCAAAGCCTGCAGCCCCCAGGTCTGTGGGGCTATGCAAGCGGTTCCCAAAGAGCTTTAGAACAAGGCCTAGTTTTCCCTGCTGGCTCTTTGGGCGGGGGACCCATCTCCAGCCGTATGGCCATTTTTGTGCCTGGCGCAGCGCCAAGTGGGAAAGGGTGCTGTCGAGGCTGAAGGCAGCAGGAAAGCCTGCAGCCCCCAGGTCTGTGCGGCTACGCAAGTGGTTCCCAAAGAGCTTTAGAACAAGGCATAGTTTTCCCTGCTTGTTCTTTGGGCGGGGGACCCATCTCCAGCCATAGGCCATTTTTGTGCCTGGCGCAGTGCCAAGTGGGAGAGGGTGGTGTCGAGTCTGAAGGCAGCAGGAAAGCCCGCAGCCCCCAGGTCTGTGCGGCTACGCAAGCGGTTCCCAAAGAGCTTTAGAACAAGGCATAGTTTTCCCTGCTGGCTCTTTGGGCGGGGGACCCATCTCCAGCCGTATGGCCATTTTTGTGCCTGGCGCGGCGCCAAGTGGGAAAGGGTGGTTTTGAGGCTGAAGGCAGCAGGAAAGCCTGCAGGCCCCAGGTCTGTGGGGCTACGCAAGCGGTTCCCAAAGAGCTTTAGAACAAGGCATAGTTTTCCCTGATGGCTCTTTGGGCATGGGACCCATCTCCAGCCGTATGGCCATTTTTGTGCCTGGCGCGACGCCAAGTGGGAAAGGGTGGTGTCAAGTCTGAAGGCAGCAGGAAAGCCCGCAGCCCCCAGGTCTGTGGGGCTATGCAAGCGGTTCCCAAAGAGCTTTAGAACAAGGCATAGTTTTCCCTGCTGGCTCTTTGGGCATGGGACCCATCTCCAGCCATAGGCCATTTTTGTGCCTGGCGCGGCGCCAAGTGGGAAAGGGTGGTGTCAAGTCTGAAGGCAGCAGGAAAGCCCGCAGCCCCCAGGTCTGTGCGGCTACGCAAGTGGTTCCCAAAGAGCTTTAGAACAAGGCATAGTTTTCCCTGCTGGCTCTTTGGGCATGGGACCCATCTCCAGCCGTATGGCCATTTTTGTGCCTGGTGCGACGCCAAGTGGGAAAGGGTGCTGTCGAGGCTGAAGGCAGCAGGAAAGCCCGCAGCCCCCAGGTCTGTGGGGCTACGCAAGCGGTTCCCAAAGAGCTTTAGAACAAGGCATAGTTTTCCCTGATGGCTCTTTGGGCGGGGGACCCATCTCCAGACATATGGCCATTTTTGAGCCTGGCGCGGCGCCAAGTGGGAAAGGGTGGTGTCGAGGCTGAAGGCAGCAGGAAAGCCTGCAGCCCCCAGGTCTGTGCGGCTACACAAGCGGTTCCCAAAGAGCTTTAGAACAAGGCATAGTTTTCCCTGCTGGCTCTTTGGGCGGGGGACCCATCTCCAGCCGTATGGCCATTTTTGTGCCTGGCGCGGCGCCAAGTGGGAAAGGGTGGCTTTGAGGCTGAAGGCAGCAGGAAAGCCCGAAGCCCCCAGGTCTGTGGGGCTACGCAAGCGGTTCCCAAAGAGCTTTAGAACAAGGCATAGTTTTCCCTGCTTGTTCTTTGGGCGGGGGACCCATCTCCAGCCATAGGCCATTTTTGTGCCTAGCGCGGCGCCAGGTGGGAAAGGGTGGCTTTGAGGCTGAAGGCAGCAGGAAAGCCCGCAGCCCCCAGGTCTGTGGGGCTACGCAAGCGGTTCCCAAAGAGCTTTAGAACAAGGCATAGTTTTCCCTGCTGGCTCTTTGGGCGGGGGACCCATCTCCAGCCGTATGGCCATTTTTGTGCCTGGCGCGGCGCCAAGTGGGAAAGGGTGGTTTTGAGGCTGAAGGCAGCAGGAAAGCCCGCAGCCCCCAGGTCTGTGCGGCTACGCAAGCGGTTCCCAAAGAGCTTTAGAACAAGGCATAGTTTTCCCTGCTGGCTCTTTGGGCGGGGGACCCATCTCCAGCCGTATGGCCATTTTTGTGCCTGGCGCGGCGCCAAGTGGGAAAGGGTGGTGTCAAGTCTGAAGGCAGCAGGAAAGCCCGCAGCCCCCAGGTCTGTGCGGCTACGCAAGTGGTTCCCAAAGAGCTTTAGAACAAGGCATAGTTTTCCCTGCTGGCTCTTTGGGCATGGGACCCATCTCCAGCCGTATGGCCATTTTTGTGCCTGGTGCGACGCCAAGTGGGAAAGGGTGCTGTCGAGGCTGAAGGCAGCAGGAAAGCCCGCAGCCCCCAGGTCTGTGGGGCTACGCAAGCGGTTCCCAAAGAGCTTTAGAACAAGGCATAGTTTTCCCTGATGGCTCTTTGGGCATGGGACCCATCTCCAGCCATAGGCCATTTTTGTGCCTGATAGGGCGCGAAGTGGGAAAGGGTGGCTTTGAGGCTGAAGGCAGCAGCAAAGCCTGCAGCCCCCAGGTCTGTGGGGCTATGCAAGCGGTTCCCAAAGAGCTTTAGAACAAGGCCTAGTTTTCCCTGCTGGCTCTTTGGGCGGGGGACCCATCTCCAGCCGTATGGCCATTTTTGTGCCTGGCGCAGCGCCAAGTGGGAAAGGGTGCTGTCGAGGCTGAAGGCAGCAGGAAAGCCTGCAGCCCCCAGGTCTGTGGGGCTACGCAAGCGGTTCCCAAAGAGCTTTAGAACAAGGCATAGTTTTCCCTGCTTGTTCTTTGGGCGGGGGACCCATCTCCAGCCATAGGCCATTTTTGTGCCTGGCGCAGTGCCAAGTGGGAGAGGGTGGTGTCGAGGCTGAAGGCAGCAGGAAAGCCCGCAGTCCCCAGGTCTGTGGGGCTACGCAAGCGGTTCCCAAAGAGCTTTAGAACAAGGCATAGTTTTCCCTGCTGGCTCTTTGGGCGGGGGACCCATCTCCAGCCGTATGGCCATTTTTGTGCCTGGCGCGGTGCGTAGTGGGAAAGGGTGGTTTTGAGGCTGAAGGCAGCAGGAAAGCCCGCAGCCCCCAGGTCTGTGGGGCTACGCAAGCGGTTCCCAAAGAGCTTTAGAACAAGGCCTAGTTTTCCCTGCTGGCTCTTTGGGCGGGGGACCCATCTCCAGCCGTATGGCCATTTTTGTGCCTGGCGCAGCGCCAAGTGGGAAAGGGTGGTGTCGAGGCTGAAGGCAGCAGGAAAGCCTGCAGCCCCCAGGTCTGTGCGGCTACGCAAGTGGTTCCCAAAGAGCTTTAGAACAAGGCATAGTTTTCCCTGCTGGCTCTTTGGGCGGGGGACCCATCTCCAGCCATAGGCCATTTTTGTGCCTGGCGCAGTGCCAAGTGGGAGAGGGTGGTGTCGAGTCTGAAGGCAGCAGGAAAGGCCGCAGCCCCCAGGTCTGTGCGGCTACGCAAGCGGTTCCCAAAGAGCTTTAGAACAAGGCATAGTTTTCCCTGCTGGCTCTTTGGGCGGGGGACCCATCTCCAGCCGTATGGCCATTTTTGTGCCTGGCGCGGTGCGTAGTGGGAAAGGGTGTTTTTGAGGCTGAAGGCAGCAGGAAAGCCCGCAGCCCCCAGGTCTGTGGGGCTACGCAAGCGGTTCCCAAAGAGCTTTAGAACAAGGCATAGTTTTCCCTGCTGGCTCTTTGGGCGGGGGACCCATCTCCAGCCATAGGCCATTTTTGTGCCTGGCGCAGTGCCAAGTGGGAAAGGGTGCTGTCGAGGCTGAAGGCAGCAGGAAAGCCCGCAGCCCCCAGGTCTGTGGGGCTACGCAAGCGGTTCCCAAAGAGCTTTAGAACAAGGCATAGTTTTCCCTGCTGGCTCTTTGGGCGGGGGACCCATCTCCAGCCGTATGGCCATTTTTGTGCCTGGCGCGGCGCCAAGTGGGAAAGGGTGGTTTTGAGGCTGAAGGCAGCAGGAAAGCCTGCAGGCCCCAGGTCTGTGGGGCTACGCAAGCGGTTCCCAAAGAGCTTTAGAACAAGGCATAGTTTTCCCTGATGGCTCTTTGGGCATGGGACCCATCTCCAGCCGTATGGCCATTTTTGTGCCTGGCGCGACGCCAAGTGGGAAAGGGTGGTGTCAAGTCTGAAGGCAGCAGGAAAGCCCGCAGCCCCCAGGTCTGTGGGGCTATGCAAGCGGTTCCCAAAGAGCTTTAGAACAAGGCATAGTTTTCCCTGATGGCTCTTTGGGCATGGGACCCATCTCCAGCCATAGGCCATTTTTGTGCCTGGCGCAGTGCTAAGTGGGAAAGGGTGGTGTCGAGTCTGAAGGCAGCAGGAAAGCCCGCAGCCCCCAGGTCTGTGCGGCTACGCAAGCGGTTCCCAAAGAGCTTTAGAACAAGGCATAGTTTTCCCTGCTGGCTCTTTGGGCGGGGGACCCATCTCCAGCCGTATGGCCATTTTTGTGCCTGGCGCGGCGCCAAGTGGGAAAGGGTGGTGTCAAGTCTGAAGGCAGCAGGAAAGCCCGCAGCCCCCAGGTCTGTGCGGCTACGCAAGTGGTTCCCAAAGAGCTTTAGAACAAGGCATAGTTTTCCCTGCTGGCTCTTTGGGCATGGGACCCATCTCCAGCCGTATGGCCATTTTTGTGCCTGGTGCGACGCCAAGTGGGAAAGGGTGCTGTCGAGGCTGAAGGCAGCAGGAAAGCCCGCAGCCCCCAGGTCTGTGGGGCTACGCAAGCGGTTCCCAAAGAGCTTTAGAACAAGGCATAGTTTTCCCTGATGGCTCTTTGGGCGGGGGACCCATCTCCAGACATATGGCCATTTTTGAGGCTGGCGCGGCGCCAAGTGGGAAAGGGTGGTGTCGAGGCTGAAGGCAGCAGGAAAGCCTGCAGCCCCCAGGTCTGTGCGGCTACACAAGCGGTTCCCAAAGAGCTTTAGAACAAGGCATAGTTTTCCCTGCTGGCTCTTTGGGCGGGGG
The DNA here is from genome assembly GCF_028500815.1 of Rissa tridactyla. Lineage (NCBI taxonomy): Eukaryota > Metazoa > Chordata > Aves > Charadriiformes > Laridae > Rissa > Rissa tridactyla. The sequence continues at coordinate 77,643 of NW_026529370.1, forward strand.
ACCCATCTCCAGCCGTATGGCCATTTTTGTGCCTGGCGCGGCGCCAAGTGGGAAAGGGTGGCTTTGAGGCTGAAGGCAGCAGGAAAGCCCGAAGCCCCCAGGTCTGTGGGGCTACGCAAGCGGTTCCCAAAGAGCTTTAGAACAAGGCATAGTTTTCCCTGCTGGCTCTTTGGGCGGGGGACCCATCTCCAGCCATAGGCCATTTTTGTGCCTAGCGCGGCGCCAGGTGGGAAAGGGTGGCTTTGAGGCTGAAGGCAGCAGGAAAGCCCGCAGCCCCCAGGTCTGTGGGGCTACGCAAGCGGTTCCCAAAGAGCTTTAGAACAAGGCATAGTTTTCCCTGCTGGCTCTTTGGGCGGGGGACCCATCTCCAGCCGTATGGCCATTTTTGTGCCTGGCGCGGCGCCAAGTGGGAAAGGGTGGTTTTGAGGCTGAAGGCAGCAGGAAAGCCCGCAGCCCCCAGGTCTGTGCGGCTACGCAAGCGGTTCCCAAAGAGCTTTAGAACAAGGCATAGTTTTCCCTGCTGGCTCTTTGGGCGGGGGACCCATCTCCAGCCGTATGGCCATTTTTGTGCCTGGCGCGGCGCCAAGTGGGAAAGGGTGGTGTCAAGTCTGAAGGCAGCAGGAAAGCCCGCAGCCCCCAGGTCTGTGCGGCTACGCAAGTGGTTCCCAAAGAGCTTTAGAACAAGGCATAGTTTTCCCTGCTGGCTCTTTGGGCATGGGACCCATCTCCAGCCGTATGGCCATTTTTGTGCCTGGTGCGACGCCAAGTGGGAAAGGGTGCTGTCGAGGCTGAAGGCAGCAGGAAAGCCCGCAGCCCCCAGGTCTGTGGGGCTACGCAAGCGGTTCCCAAAGAGCTTTAGAACAAGGCATAGTTTTCCCTGATGGCTCTTTGGGCATGGGACCCATCTCCAGCCATAGGCCATTTTTGTGCCTGATAGGGCGCGAAGTGGGAAAGGGTGGCTTTGAGGCTGAAGGCAGCAGCAAAGCCTGCAGCCCCCAGGTCTGTGGGGCTATGCAAGCGGTTCCCAAAGAGCTTTAGAACAAGGCCTAGTTTTCCCTGCTGGCTCTTTGGGCGGGGGACCCATCTCCAGCCGTATGGCCATTTTTGTGCCTGGCGCAGCGCCAAGTGGGAAAGGGTGCTGTCGAGGCTGAAGGCAGCAGGAAAGCCTGCAGCCCCCAGGTCTGTGGGGCTACGCAAGCGGTTCCCAAAGAGCTTTAGAACAAGGCATAGTTTTCCCTGCTTGTTCTTTGGGCGGGGGACCCATCTCCAGCCATAGGCCATTTTTGTGCCTGGCGCAGTGCCAAGTGGGAGAGGGTGGTGTCGAGTCTGAAGGCAGCAGGAAAGCCCGCAGTCCCCAGGTCTGTGGGGCTACGCAAGCGGTTCCCAAAGAGCTTTAGAACAAGGCATAGTTTTCCCTGCTGGCTCTTTGGGCGGGGGACCCATCTCCAGCCGTATGGCCATTTTTGTGCCTGGCGCGGTGCGTAGTGGGAAAGGGTGGTTTTGAGGCTGAAGGCAGCAGGAAAGCCCGCAGCCCCCAGGTCTGTGGGGCTACGCAAGCGGTTCCCAAAGAGCTTTAGAACAAGGCCTAGTTTTCCCTGCTGGCTCTTTGGGCGGGGGACCCATCTCCAGCCGTATGGCCATTTTTGTGCCTGGCGCAGCGCCAAGTGGGAAAGGGTGGTGTCGAGGCTGAAGGCAGCAGGAAAGCCTGCAGCCCCCAGGTCTGTGCGGCTACGCAAGTGGTTCCCAAAGAGCTTTAGAACAAGGCATAGTTTTCCCTGCTTGTTCTTTGGGCGGGGGACCCATCTCCAGCCATAGGCCATTTTTGTGCCTGGCGCAGTGCCAAGTGGGAGAGGGTGGTGTCGAGTCTGAAGGCAGCAGGAAAGGCCGCAGCCCCCAGGTCTGTGCGGCTACGCAAGCGGTTCCCAAAGAGCTTTAGAACAAGGCATAGTTTTCCCTGCTGGCTCTTTGGGCGGGGGACCCATCTCCAGCCGTATGGCCATTTTTGTGCCTGGCGCGGTGCGTAGTGGGAAAGGGTGTTTTTGAGGCTGAAGGCAGCAGGAAAGCCCGCAGCCCCCAGGTCTGTGGGGCTACGCAAGCGGTTCCCAAAGAGCTTTAGAACAAGGCATAGTTTTCCCTGCTGGCTCTTTGGGCGGGGGACCCATCTCCAGCCATAGGCCATTTTTGTGCCTGGCGCAGTGCCAAGTGGGAAAGGGTGCTGTCGAGGCTGAAGGCAGCAGGAAAGCCTGCAGCCCCCAGGTCTGTGGGGCTACGCAAGCGGTTCCCAAAGAGCTTTAGAACAAGGCATAGTTTTCCCTGCTGGCTCTTTGGGCGGGGGACCCATCTCCAGCCGTATGGCCATTTTTGTGCCTGGCGCGGCGCCAAGTGGGAAAGGGTGCTTTTGAGGCTGAAGGCAGCAGGAAAGCCTGCAGGCCCCAGGTCTGTGGGGCTACGCAAGCGGTTCCCAAAGAGCTTTAGAACAAGGCATAGTTTTCCCTGATGGCTCTTTGGGCATGGGACCCATCTCCAGCCGTATGGCCATTTTTGTGCCTGGCGCGACGCCAAGTGGGAAAGGGTGGTGTCAAGTCTGAAGGCAGCAGGAAAGCCCGCAGCCCCCAGGTCTGTGGGGCTATGCAAGCGGTTCCCAAAGAGCTTTAGAACAAGGCATAGTTTTCCCTGATGGCTCTTTGGGCATGGGACCCATCTCCAGCCATAGGCCATTTTTGTGCCTGGCGCAGTGCCAAGTGGGAAAGGGTGGTGTCGAGTCTGAAGGCAGCAGGAAAGCCCGCAGCCCCCAGGTCTGTGCGGCTACGCAAGCGGTTCCCAAAGAGCTTTAGAACAAGGCATAGTTTTCCCTGCTGGCTCTTTGGGCGGGGGACCCATCTCCAGCCGTATGGCCATTTTTGTGCCTGGCGCGGCGCCAAGTGGGAAAGGGTGGTGTCAAGTCTGAAGGCAGCAGGAAAGCCCGCAGCCCCCAGGTCTGTGCGGCTACGCAAGTGGTTCCCAAAGAGCTTTAGAACAAGGCATAGTTTTCCCTGCTGGCTCTTTGGGCATGGGACCCATCTCCAGCCGTATGGCCATTTTTGTGCCTGGTGCGACGCCAAGTGGGAAAGGGTGCTGTCGAGGCTGAAGGCAGCAGGAAAGCCCGCAGCCCCCAGGTCTGTGGGGCTACGCAAGCGGTTCCCAAAGAGCTTTAGAACAAGGCATAGTTTTCCCTGATGGCTCTTTGGGCGGGGGACCCATCTCCAGACATATGGCCATTTTTGAGCCTGGCGCGGCGCCAAGTGGGAAAGGGTGGTGTCGAGGCTGAAGGCAGCAGGAAAGCCTGCAGCCCCCAGGTCTGTGCGGCTACACAAGCGGTTCCCAAAGAGCTTTAGAACAAGGCATAGTTTTCCCTGCTGGCTCTTTGGGCGGGGGACCCATCTCCAGCCGTATGGCCATTTTTGTGCCTGGCGCGGCGCCAAGTGGGAAAGGGTGGCTTTGAGGCTGAAGGCAGCAGGAAAGCCCGAAGCCCCCAGGTCTGTGGGGCTACGCAAGCGGTTCCCAAAGAGCTTTAGAACAAGGCATAGTTTTCCCTGCTGGCTCTTTGGGCGGGGGACCCATCTCCAGCCATAGGCCATTTTTGTGCCTAGCGCGGCGCCAGGTGGGAAAGGGTGGCTTTGAGGCTGAAGGCAGCAGGAAAGCCTGCAGCCCCCAGGTCTGTGGGGCTACGCAAGCGGTTCCCAAAGAGCTTTAGAACAAGGCATAGTTTTCCCTGCTGGCTCTTTGGGCGGGGGACCCATCTCCAGCCGTATGGCCATTTTTGTGCCTGGCGCGGCGCCAAGTGGGAAAGGGTGGTTTTGAGGCTGAAGGCAGCAGGAAAGCCTGCAGGCCCCAGGTCTGTGGGGCTACGCAAGCGGTTCCCAAAGAGCTTTAGAACAAGGCATAGTTTTCCCTGATGGCTCTTTGGGCATGGGACCCATCTCCAGCCGTATGGCCATTTTTGTGCCTGGCGCGACGCCAAGTGGGAAAGGGTGGTGTCAAGTCTGAAGGCAGCAGGAAAGCCCGCAGCCCCCAGGTATGTGGGGCTATGCAAGCGGTTCCCAAAGAGCTTTAGAACAAGGCATAGTTTTCCCTGATGGCTCTTTGGGCATGGGACCCATCTCCAGCCATAGGCCATTTTTGTGCCTGGCGCAGTGCCAAGTGGGAAAGGGTGGTGTCGAGTCTGAAGGCAGCAGGAAAGCCCGCAGCCCCCAGGTCTGTGCGGCTACGCAAGCGGTTCCCAAAGAGCTTTAGAACAAGGCATAGTTTTCCCTGCTGGCTCTTTGGGCGGGGGACCCATCTCCAGCCGTATGGCCATTTTTGTGCCTGGCGCGGCGCCAAGTGGGAAAGGGTGGTGTCAAGTCTGAAGGCAGCAGGAAAGCCCGCAGCCCCCAGGTCTGTGGGGCTACGCAAGTGGTTCCCAAAGAGCTTTAGAACAAGGCATAGTTTTCCCTGCTGGCTCTTTGGGCGGGGGACCCATCTCCAGCCGTATGGCCATTTTTGTGCCTGGTGCGATGCCAAGTGGGAAAGGGTGCTGTCGAGGCTGAAGGCAGCAGGAAAGCCCGCAGCCCCCAGGTCTGTGGGGCTACGCAAGCGGTTCCCAAAGAGCTTTAGAACAAGGCATAGTTTTCCCTGCTGGCTCTTTGGGCATGGGACCCATCTCCAGCCACAGGCCATTTTTGTGCCTGATAGGGCTCCAAGTGGGAAAGGGTGGTTTTGAGGCTGAAGGCAGCAGGAAAGCCTGCAGCCCCCAGGTCTGTGGGGCTACGCAAGCGGTTCCCAAAGAGCTTTAGAACAAGGCATAATTTTCCCTGCTGGCTCTCTGGGCGGGGGACCCATCTCCAGCCATAGGCCATTTTTGTGCCTGGCGCGGCACCAAGTGGGAAAGGGCGGTGTCGAGGCTGAAGGCAGCAGCAAAGCCCACAGCCCCCAGGTCTGTGTGGCTACTCATGCGGTTCCCAAAGAGCTTTAGAACAAGGCATAGTTTTCCCTGCTGGCTCTTTGGGCGGGGGACCCATCTCCAGCCGTATGGCCATTTTTGTGCATGGCCAGGGGCCAAGTGGGAAAGGGTGGTGTCGAGGCTGAAGGCAGCAGGAAGGCCCACAGCCCCCAGGTCTGTGCGGCTACGCAAGCGGTTCCCAAAGAGCTTTAGAACAAGGCATAGTTTTCCTTGCTGGCTCTTTGGGCATGGGACCCATCTCCAGCCGTATGGCCATTTTTGTGCCTGGCGCAGCGCCAAGTGGGAAAGGGTGGCTTTGAGGCTGAAGGCAGCAGCAAAGCCCGCAGGCCCAGGTCTGTGGGGCTACGCAAGCGGTTCCCAAAGAGCTTTAGAACAAGGCATAGTTTTCCCTGATGGCTCTTTGGGCGGGGGACCCATCTCCAGACATATGGCCATTTTTGAGCCTGACGCGGCGCCAAGTGGGAAATGGTGGTGTCGAGGCTGAAGGCAGCAGGAAAGCCTGCAGCCCCCAGGTCTGTGGGGCTACACAAGCGGTTCCCAAAGAGCTTTAGAACAAGGCATAGTTTTCCCTGCTGGCTCTTTGGACGGGGGACCCATCTCCAGCCGTATGGCCATTTTTGAGCCTGGCGCGGCGCCAAGTGGGAAAGGGTGGCTTTGAGGCTGAAGGCAGCAGGAAAGCCCGCAGCCCCCAGGTCTGTGGGGCTACGCAAGCGGTTCCCAAAGAGCTTTAGAACAAGGCATAGTTTTCCCTGATGGCTCTTTGGGCAGGGGACCCATCTCCAGCCATAGGCCATTTTTGTGCCTGGCGCGGCGCCAAGTAGGAAAGGGTGGCTTTGAGGCTGAAGGCAGCAGGAAAGCCCGCAGCCCCCAGGTCTGTGGGGCTACGCAAGCGGTTCCCAAAGAGCTTTAGAACAAGGCATAGTTTTCCCTGTTGGCTCTTTGGGCGGGGGACCCATCTCCAGCCGTATGGCCATTTTTGTGCCTGGCGCGGCGCCAAGTGGGAAAGGGTGGCTTTGAGGCTGAAGGCAGCAGGAAAGCCTGCAGGCCCCAGGTCTGTGGGGCTACGCAAGCGGTTCCCAAAGAGCTTTAGAACAAGGCATAGTTTTCCCTGCTGGCTCTTTGGGCATGGGACCCATCTCCAGCCGTATGGCCATTTTTGTGCCTGGCGCGACGCCAAGTGGGAAAGGGTGGTGTCGAGTCTGAAGGCAGCAGGAAAGCCCGCAGCCCCCAGGTCTGTGGGGCTACGCAAGCGGTTCCCAAAGAGCTTTAGAACAAGGCATAGTTTTCCCTGATGGCTCTTTGGGCATGGGACCCATCTCCAGCCATAGGCCATTTTTGTGCCTGATAGGGCGCCAAGTGGGAAAGGGTGGCTTTGAGGCTGAAGGCAGCAGCAAAGCCTGCAGCCCCCAGGTCTGTGGGGCCAAGCAAGCGGTTCCCAAAGAGCTTTAGAACAAGGCATAGTTTTCCCTGATGGCTCTTTGGGCGGGGGACCCATCTCCAGCCGTATGGCCATTTTTGAGCCTGGCGCGGCGCCAAGTCGGAAAGGGTGTTGTCGAGGCTGAAGGCAGCAGGAAAGCCCGCAGCCCCCAGGTCTGTGGGGCTATGCAAGCGGTTCCCAAAGAGCTTTAGAACAAGGCATAGTTTTCCCTGCTGGCTCTTTGGGCGGGCGACCCATCTCCAGCCGTATGGCCATTTTTGTGCCTGGGGCGGCGCCAAGTGGGAAAGGGTGGTGTCGAGGCTGAAGGCAGCAGCAAAGCCCGTAGTCCCCAGGTCTGTGGGGCTACGCAAGCGGTTCCCAAAGAGCTTTAGAACAAGGCATAGTTTTCCCTGCTGGCTCTTTGGGCGGGGGACCCATCTCCAGCCGTATGGCCATTTTTGTGCCTGGCGCGGCGCCAAGTGGGAAAGGGTGTTGTCGAGTCTGAAGGCAGCAGGAAAGCCCGCAGCCCCCAGGTCTGTGGGGCTACGCAAGCGGTTCCCAAAGAGCTTTAGAACAAGGCATAGTTTTCCCTGATGGCTCTTAGGGCATGGGACCCATCTCCAGCCATAGGCCATTTTTGTGCATGATGGGGCGCCAAGTGGGAAAGGGTGGCTTTGAGGCTGAAGGCAGCAGGAAAGCCTGCAGCCCCCAGGTCTGTGGGGCTACGCAAGCGGTTCCCAAAGAGCTTTAGAACAAGGCCTAGTTTTCCCTGCTGGCTCTTTGGGCGGGGGACCCATCTCCAGCCGTATGGCCATTTTTGTGCCTGGCGCGGCGCCAAGTGGGAAAGGGTGGTGTCGAGGCTGAAGGCAGCAGCAAAGCCCACAGCCCCCAGGTCTGTGGGGCTACGCAAGTGGTTCCCAAAGAGCTTTAGAACAAGGCATAGTTTTCCCTGCTGGCTCTTTGGGCGGGGGACCCATCTCCAGCCACAGGCCATTTTTGTGCCTGATAGGGCGCCAAGTGGGAAAGGGTGGCTTTGAGGCTGAATGCAGCAGGAAAGCCTGCAGCCCCCAGGTCTGTGGGGCTATGCAAGCGGTTCCCAAAGAGCTTTAGAACAAGGCATAGTTTTCCCTGCTGGCTCTTTGGGCGGGGGACCCATCTCCAGCCGTATGGCCATTTTTGTGCCTGGCGCGGCGCCAAGTGTGAAAGGGTGGCTTTGAGGCTGAAGGCAGCAGCAAAGCCTGCAGCCCTAAGGTCTGTGGGGCTACGCAAGCGGTTCCCAAAGAGCTTTAGAACAAGGCATAGTTTTCCCTGATGGCTCTTTGGGCGGGGGACCCATCTCCAGCCGTATGGCCATTTTTGTGCCTGGCGCGGCGCCAAGCGGGAAAGGGTGGTGTCGAGGCTGAAGGCAGCAGGAAAGCCCACAGCCCCCAGGTCTGTGGGGCTACGCAAGTGGTTCCCAAAGAGCTTTAGAACAAGGCATAGTTTTCCCTGCTGGCTCTTAGGGCATTGGACCCATTTCCAGCCATAGGCCATTTTTGTGCCTGGCGCGGCGCCAAGTGGGAAAGGGTGGTGTCGAGGCTGAAGGCAGCAGGAAAGCCTGCAGCCCCCAGGTCTGTGCGGCTACGCAAGCGGTTCCCAAAGAGCTTTAGAACAAGGCACAGTTTTCCCTGCTGGCTCTTTGGGCATGGGACCCATCTCCAGCCGTATGGCCATTTTTGTGCCTGGCCCGGCGCCAAGCGGGAAAGGGTGGCTTTGAGGCTGAAGGCAGCAGGAAAGCCCGCAGCCCCCAGGTCTGTGGGGCTACGCAAGCGGTTCCCAAAGAGCTTTAGAACAAGGCATAGTTTTCCCTGCTGGCTCTTTGGGCGGGGGACCCATCTCCAGCTATAGACCATTTTTGTGCCTAGCGCGGCGCCAAGTGTGAAAGGGTGGCTTTGAGGCTGAAGGCAGGAGCAAAGCCTGCAGCCCTAAGGTCTGTGGGGCTACGCAAGCGTTTCCCAAAGAGCTTTAGAACAAGGCATAGTTTTCCCTGCTGGCTCTTTGGGCGGGGGACCCATCTCCAGCCGTATGGCCATTTTTGTGCCTGGCCCGGCGCCAAGTGGGAAAGGGTGGCTTTGAGGCTGAAGGCAGCAGGAAAGCCTGCAGCCCCCAGGTCTGTGGGGCCAAGCAAGCGGTTCCCAAAGAGCTTTAGAACAAGGCATAGTTTTCCCTGCTGGCTCTTTGGGCGGGGGACCCATCTCCAGCCATAGGCCATTTTTGTGCATGGCGTGGCGCCAAGTGGGAAAGGGTGGCTTTGAGGCTGAAGGCAGCAGGAAAGCCTGCAGCCCTAAGGTCTGTGGGGCTACGCAAGCGGTTCCCAAAGAGCTTTAGAACAAGGCATAGTTTTCCCTGCTGGCTCTTTGGGCGGGGGACCCATCTCCAGTCGTATGGCCATTTTTGTGCCTGGCGCGGCGCCAAGTGGGAAAGGGTGGTGTCGAGGCTGAAGGCAGCAGGAAAGCCTGCAGCCCCCAGGTCTGTGGGGCCAAGCAAGCGGTTCCCAAAGAGCTTTAGAACAAGGCATAGTTTTCCCTGATGGCTCTTTGGGCGGGGGACCCATCTCCAGCCATAGGCCATTTTTGTGCCTGATGCGGCGCCAAGTGGGAAAGGGTGGCTTTGAGGCTGAAGGCAGCAGCAAAGCCCGCAGCCCCCAGGTCTGTGGGGCTACGCAAGCGGTTCCCAAAGAGCTTTAGAACAAGGCATAGTTTTCCCTGCTGGCTCTTTGGGCGGGGGACCCATCTCCAGCCGTATGGCCATTTTTGTGCCTGGCGCGGCGCCAAGTGGGAAAGGGTGCTGTCGAGGCTGAAGGCAGCAGCAAAGCCTGCAGCCCCCAGGTTTGTGCGGCTACGCAAGTGGTTCCCAAAGAGCTTTAGAACAAGGCATAGTTTTCCCTGCTGGCTCTTTGGACGGGGGACCCATCTCCAGCCGTATGGCCATTTTTGTGCCTAGCGCGACGCCAAGTGGGAAAGGGTGGCTTTGAGGCTGAATGCAGCAGCAAAGCCTGCAGCCCCCAGGTCTGTGGGGCTACGCAAGCGGTTCCCGAAGATCTTTAGAACAAGGCATAGTTTTCCTTGCTGGCTCTTTGGGCATGGGACCCATCTCCAGCCATAGGCCATTTTTGTGCCTGATGCGGCGCCAAGTGGGAAAGGGTGGCTTTGAGGCTGAAGGCAGCAGCAAAGCCTGCAGCCCCCAGGTCTGTGGGGCTATGCAAGCGGTTCCCAAAGAGCTTTAGAACAAGGCCTAGTTTTCCCTGCTGGCTCTTTGGGCGGGGGACCCATCTCCAGCCGTATGGCCATTTTTGTGCATGGCGTGGCGCCAAGTGGGAAAGGGTGGCTTTGAGGCTGAAGGCAGCAGGAAAGCCTGCAGCCCCCAGGTCTGTGGGGCCAAGCAAGCGGTTCCCAAAGAGCTTTAGAACAAGGCATAGTTTTCCCTGCTGGCTCTTTGGGCATGGGACCCACCTCCAGCCATAGGCCATTTTTGTGCCTGATAGGGCGCCAAGTGGGAAAGGGTGGCTTTGAGGCTGAAGGCAGCAGCAAAGCCCGCAGCCCCCAGGTCTGTGGGGCTACGCAAGCGGTTCCCAAAGAGCTTTAGAACAAGGCATAGTTTTCCCTGCTGGCTCTTTGGGCGGGGGACCCATCTCCAGCCATAGACCATTTTTGTGCCTAGCGCGGCGCCAAGTGGGAAAGGGCGGTGTCGAGGCCGAAGGCAGCAGGAAAGCCCGCAGCCCCCCAGGTCTGTGCGGCTACGCAAGCGGTTCCCAAAGAGCTTTAGAACAAGGCATAGTTTTCCCTGCTGGCTCTTTGGGCGGGGGACCCATCTCCAGCCGTTTGGCCATTTTTGAGCCTGGCGCGGCGCCAAGTGTGAAAGGGTGGTTTTGAGGCTGAAGGCAGCAGGAAAGCCCGCAGCCCCCAGGTCTGTGGGCTACGCAAGCGGTTCCCAAAGAGCTTTAGAACAAGGCATAGTTTTCCCTGCTGGCTCTTTTGGCAGGGGACCCATCTCCAGCCGTATGGCCATTCTTGTGCCTGGCCCGGCGCCAAGTGGGAAAGCGTGGCTTTGAGGCTGAAGGCAGCAGGAAAGCCTGCAGCCCCCAGGTCTGTGGGGCCAAGCAAGCGGTTCCCAAAGAGCTTTAGAACAAGGCATAGTTTTCCCTGCTGGCTCTTTGGGCATGGGGACCCATCTCCAGCCATAGGCCATTTTTGTGCCTGATGCGGCGCCAAGTGGGAAAGGGTGGCTTTGAGGCTGAAGGCAGCAGCAAAGCCTGCAGCCCCCAGGTCTGTGGGGCTACGCAAGCGGTTCCCAAAGAGCTTTAGAACAAGGCATAGTTTTCCCTGATGGCTCTTTGGGCGGGGGACCCATCTCCAGCCGTATGGCCATTTTTGTGCCTGGCGCAGCGCCAAGTGGGAAAGGGTGGCTTTGAGGCTGAAGGCAGCAGGAAAGCCCGCAGCCCCCAGGTCTGTGGGGGCTACGCAAGCGGTTCCCAAAGAGCTTTAGAACAAGGCACAATTTTCCCTGCTGGCTCTTTGGGCGGGGGACCCATCTCCAGCCATAGGCCATTTTTGTGCCTGGCGCGGCGCCAAGTGGGAAAGGGTGCTGTCGAGGCTGAAGGCAGCAGGAAAGCCTGCAGCCCCCAGGTCTGTGCGGCTACGCAAGCGGTTCCCAAAGAGCTTTAGAACAAGGCATAGTTTCCCTGCTGGCTCTTTGGACGGGGACCCATCTCCAGCCGTATGGCCATTTTTGTGCCTAGCGCGACGCCAAGTGGGAAAGGGTGGCTTTGAGGCTGAATGCAGCAGGAAAGCCTGCAGCCCCCAGGTCTGTGGGGCTACGCAAGCGGTTCCCAAAGAGCTTTAGAACAAGGCATAGTTTTCCCCTGCTGGCTCTTTGGGCATGGGACCCATCTCCTGCCATAGGCCATTTTTGGTGCCTGATGCGGCGCCAAGTGGGAAAGGGTGGCTTTGAGGCTGAAGGCAGCAGGAAAGCCCGCAGCCCCCAGGTCTGTGCGGCTACGCAAGCGGTTCCCAAAGAGCTTTAGAAACAAGGCCTAGTTTTCCCCTGCTGGCTCTTTGGGCGGGGGACCCATCTCCAGCCGTATGGCCATTTTTGTGCCTAGCGTGGCGCCAAGTGGGAAAGGGTGGTTTTGAGGCTGAAGGCAGCAGGAAAGCCCGCAGCCCCCAGGTCTGTGGGGCCAAGCAAGCGGTTCCCAAAGAGCTTTAGAACAAGGGCATAATTTTCCCTGCTGGCTCCTTGGGCGGGGGACCCATCTCCAGACATATGGCCATTTTTGAGCCTGGCGCGGCGCCAAGTGGGAAAGGGTGGTGTCGAGTCTGAAGGCAGCAGGAAAGCCTGCAGCCCCCAGGTCCGTGGGGCTACGCAAGCGGTTCCCAAAGAGCTTTAGAACAAGGCATAGTTTTCCCTGCTGGCTCTTTGGGCGGGGGACCCATCTCCAGCCGTATGGCCATTTTTGTGCCTGGCCCGGCGCCAAGCGGGAAAGGGTGGCTTTGAGGCTGAAGGCAGCAGCAAAGCCTGCAGCCCCCAGGTCTGTGGGGCTACGCAAGCGGTTCCCAAAGAGCTTTAGAACAAGGCATAGTTTTCCCTGCTGGCTCTTTGGGCATGGGACCCATCTCCAGCCGTATGGCCATTTTTGTGCCTGGCGCGGCGCCAAGTGGGAAAGGGTGGTGTCGAGGCTGAAGGCAGCAGGAAAGCCCGCAGCCCCCAGGTCTGTGGGGCTACGCAAGCGGTTCCCAAAGAGCTTTAGAACAAGGCATAGTTTTCCCTGCTGGCTCTTTGGGCGGGGGACCCATCTCCAGCCGTATGGCCATTTTTGTGCCTGGCGCGGCGCCAAGTGGGAAAGGGTCGTTTTGAGGCTGAAGGCAGCAGGAAAGCCTGCAGCCCCCAGGTCTGTGGGGCTACGCAAGCGGTTCCCAAAGAGCTTTAGAACAAGGCATAGTTTTCCCTGCTGGCTCTTTGGGCGGGGGACCCATCTCCAGCCGTATGGCCATTTTTGTGCCTGATAGGGCGCCAAGTGGGAAAGGGTGGCTTTGAGGCTGAAGGCAGCAGCAAAGCCTGCAGCCCCCAGGTCTGTGGGGCTACGCAAGCGGTTCCCAAAGAGCTTTAGAACAAGGCATAGTTTTCCCTGCTGGCTCTTTGGGCGGGGGACCCATCTCCAGCCGTATGGCCATTTTTGTGCCTGGCCCGGCGCCAAGCGGGAAAGGGTGGCTTTGAGGCTGAAGGCAGCAGGAAAGCCCGCAGCCCCCAGGTCTGTGGGGCTACGCAAGCGGTTCCCAAAGAGCTTTAGAACAAGGCATAGTTTTCCCTGCTGGCTCTTTGGGCAGGGGACCCATCTCCAGCCGTATGGCCATTTTTGTGCCTGGCCCGGCGCCAAGTGGGAAAGGGTGGCTTTGAGGCTGAAGGCAGCAGGAAAGCCCGCAGCCCCCAGGTCTGTGGGGCCAAGCAAGCGGTTCCCAAAGAGCTTTAGAACAAGGCATAGTTTTCCCTGATGGCTCTTTGGGCATGGGACCCATCTCCAGCCATGGGCCATTTTTGTGCCTGATGCGGCGCCAAGTGGGAAAGGGTGGCTTTGAGGCTGAAGGCAGCAGCAAAGCCTGCAGCCCCCAGGTCTGTGGGGCTACGCAAGCGGTTCCCAAAGAGCTTTAGAACAAGGCATAGTTTTCCTTGCTGGGTCTTTGGGCATGGGACCCATCTCCAGCCGAATGGCCATTTTTGTGCCTGATGCGGCGCCAAGTGGGAAAGGGTGGTTTTGAGGCTGAAGGCAGCAGCAAAGCCCGCAGGCCCAGGTCTGTGGGGCTACGCAAGCGGTTCCCAAAGAGCTTTAGAACAAGGCATAGTTTTCCCTGCTGGCTCTTTGGGCGGGGGACCCATCTCCAGCCGTATGGCCATTTTTGTGCCTGGCGCGGCGCCAAGTGGGAAAGGGTGGTTTTGAGGCTGAAGGCAGCAGGAAAGCCCGCAGCCCCCAGGTCTGTGGGGCTACGCAAGCGGTTCCCAAAGAGCTTTAGAACAAGGCATAGTTTTCCCTGCTGGCTCTTTGGGCGGGGGACCCATCTCCAGCCGTATGGCCATTTTTGTGCCTGGCGCGGTGCGTAGTGGGAAAGGGTCGTTTTGAGGCTGAAGGCAGCAGGAAAGCCTGCAGCCCCCAGGTCTGTGGGGCTACGCAAGCGGTTCCCAAAGAGCTTTAGAACAAGGCATAGTTTTCCCTGCTGGCTCTTTGGGCGGGGGACCCATCTCCAGCCGTATGGCCATTTTTGTGCCTGATAGGGCGCCAAGTGGGAAAGGGTGGCTTTGAGGCTGAAGGCAGCAGCAAAGCCTGCAGCCCCCAGGTCTGTGGGGCTACGCAAGCGGTTCCCAAAGAGCTTTAGAACAAGGCCTAGTTTTCCCTGCTGGCTCTTTGGGCGGGGGACCCATCTCCAGCCGTATGGCCATTTTTGTGCCTGGCCCGGCGCCAAGCGGGAAAGGGTGGCTTTGAGGCTGAAGGCAGCAGGAAAGCCCGCAGCCCCCAGGTCTGTGGGGCTACGCAAGCGGTTCCCAAAGAGCTTTAGAACAAGGCATAGTTTTCCCTGCTGGCTCTTTGGGCATGGGACCCATCTCCAGCCGTATGGCCATTTTTGTGCCTGGCCCGGCGCCAAGTGGGAAAGGGTGGCTTTGAGGCTGAAGGCAGCAGGAAAGCCTGCAGCCCCCAGGTCTGTGGGGCCAAGCAAGCGGTTCCCAAAGAGCTTTAGAACAAGGCATAGTTTTCCCTGATGGCTCTTTGGGCATGGGACCCATCTCCAGCCATGGGCCATTTTTGTGCCTGATGCGGCGCCAAGTGGGAAAGGGCGGCTTTGAGGCTGAAGGCAGCAGCAAAGCCTGCAGCCCCCAGGTCTGTGGGGCTACGCAAGCGGTTCCCAAAGAGCTTTAGAACAAGGCATAGTTTTCCTTGCTGGGTCTTTGGGCATGGGACCCATCTCCAGCCGAATGGCCATTTTTGTGCCTGATGCGGCGCCAAGTGGGAAAGTGTGGCTTTGAGGCTGAAGGCAGCAGCAAAGCCCGCAGGCCCAGGTCTGTGGGGCTACGCAAGCGGTTCCCAAAGAGCTTTAGAACAAGGCATAGTTTTCCCTGCTGGCTCTTTGGGCGGGGGACCCATCTCCAGCCGTATGGCCATTTTTGTGCCTGGCGCGGCGCCAAGTGGGAAAGGGTGGTTTTGAGGCTGAAGGCAGCAGGAAAGCCCGCAGCCCCCAGGTCTGTGGGGCTACGCAAGCGGTTCCCAAAGAGCTTTAGAACAAGGCATAATTTTCCCTGCTGGCTCTTTGGGTGGGGGAGCCATCTCCAGCCATAGGCCATTTTTGTGCCTGGCGCGGCGCCAAGTGGGAAAGGGTGCTGTCGAGGCTGAAGGCAGCAGCAAAGCCTGCAGCCCCCAGGTCTGTGGGGCTACGCAAGCGGTTCCCAAAGAGCTTTAGAACAAGGCATAATTTTCCTTGCTGGCTCTTTGGGCATGGGACCCATCTCCAGCCATAGGCCATTTTTGTGCCTGATGCGGCGCCAAGTGGGAAAGGGTGGCTTTGAGACTGAAGGCAGCAGGAAAGCCTGCAGCCCCCAGGTCTGTGGGGCTACGCAAGCGGTTCCCAAGGAGCTTTAGAACAAGGCATAGTTTTCCCTGCTGGCTCTTTGGGCGGGGGACCCATCTCCAGCCCTATGGCCATTTTTGTGCATGGCGCGGCGCCAAGTGGGAAAGGGTGGCTTTGAGGCTGAAGGCAGCAGCAAAGCCTGCAGCCCCCAGGTCTGTGGGGCTACGCAAGCGGTTCCCAAAGAGCTTTAGAACAAGGCATAGTTTTCCCTGCTGGCTCTTTGGGCGGGGGACCCATCTCCAGCCATAGACCATTTTTGTGCCTAGCGCGGCGCCAAGTGGGAAAGGGTGTTTTTGAGGCTGAAAGCAGCAGGAAAGCCCGCAGCCCCCAGGTCTGTGGGGCTACGCAAGCGGTTCCCAAAGAGCTTTAGAACAAGGCATAGTTTTCCCTGCTGGCTCTTTGGGCGGGGGACCCATCTCCAGCCGTATGGCCATTTTTGAGCCTAGCGCGGCGCCAAGTGTGAAAGGGTGGCTCTGAGGCTGAAGGCAGGAGCAAAGCCTGCAGCCCTAAGGTCTGTGGGGCTACGCAAGCGGTTCCCAAAGACCTTTAGAACAAGGCATAGTTTTCCCTGCTGGCTCTTTGGGCATGGGACCCATCTCCAGCCATAGGCCATTTTTGTGCCTGATGCGGCGCCAAGTGGGAAAGGGTGGTGTCGAGGCTGAAGGCAGCAGCAAAGCCTGCAGCCCCCAGGTCTGTGGGGCTACGCAAGCGGTTCCCAAAGAGCTTTAGAACAAGGCATAGTTTTCCCTGCTGGCTCTTTGGGCGGGGGACCCATCTCCAGCCGTATGGCCAATTTTGTGCCTAGCGCGGCGCCAAGTGGGAAAGGGTGGCTTTGAGGCTGAAGGCAGCAGGAAAGCCTGCAGCCCCCAGGTCTGTGGGGCTATGCAAGCGGTTCCCAAAGAGCTTTAGAACAAGGCATAGTTTTCCCTGCTGGCTCTTTGGGCATGGGACCCATCTCCAGCCATAGGCCATTTTTGTGCCTGATAGGGCGCCAAGTGGGAAAGGGTGGCTTTGAGGCTGAAGGCAGCAGGAAAGCCCGCAGCCCCCAGGTCTGTGGGGCTACGCAAGCGGTTCCCAAAGAGCTTTAGAACAAGGCATAGTTTTCCCTGCTGGCTCTTTGGGCGGGGGACCCATCTCCAGCCATAGACCATTTTTGTGCCTAGCGCGGCGCCAAGTGGGAAAGGGCGGTGTCGAGGCCGAAGGCAGCAGGAAAGCCCGCAGCCCCCAGGTCTGTGGGGCTACGCAAGCGGTTCCCAAAGAGCTTTAGAACAAGGCATAGTTTTCCCTGCTGGCTCTTTTGGCAGGGGACCCATCTCCAGCCGTATGGCCATTCTTGTGCCTGGCCCGGCGCCAAGTGGGAAAGGGTGGCTTTGAGGCTGAAGGCAGCAGCAAAGCCTGCAGCCCCCAGGTCTGTGGGGCTACGCAAGCGGTTCCCAAAGAGCTTTAGAACAAGGCATAGTTTTCCTTGCTGGGTCTTTGGGCATGGGACCGATCTCCAGCCGTGTGGCCATTTTTGAGCCTGGCGCGGCGCCAAGTGGGAAAGGGTTGCTTTGAGGCTGAAGGCAGGAGCAAAGCCTGCAGCCCTAAGGTCTGTGGGGCTACGCAAGCGGTTCCCAAAGAGCTTTAGAACAAGGCATAGTTTTCCCTGCTGGCTCCTTGGGCGGGGGACCCATCTCCAGACATATGGCCATTTTTGAGCCTGGCGCGGCGCCAAGTGGGAAAGGGTGGTGTCGAGTCTGAAGGCAGCAGGAAAGCCTGCAGCCCCCAGGTCTGTGGGGCTACGCAAGCGGTTCCCAAAGAGCTTTAGAACAAGGCATAGTTTTCCCTGATGGCTCTTTGGGCATGGGACCCATCTCCAGCCACAGGCCATTTTTGTACCTAGCACGGTGCCAAGTGGGAAAGGGTGGTGTCGAGGCTGAAGGCAGCAGCAAAGCCTGCAGCCCCCAGGTCTGTGGGGCTACGCAAGCGGTTCCCAAAGAGCTTTAGAACAAGGCATAGTTTTCCCTGCTGGCTCTTTGGGCATGGGACCCATCTCCAGCCGTATGGCTATTTTTGTGCCTGGCGCGGTGCGTAGTGGGAAAGGGTGGTTTTGAGGCTGAAGGCAGCAGGAAAGCCCGCAGCCCCCAGGTCTGTGGGGCCAAGCAAGCGGTTCCCAAAGAGCTTTAGAACAAGGCATAGTTTTCCCTGATGGCTCTTTGGGCATGGGACCCATCTCCAGCCATAGGCCATTTTTGTGCCTGATGCGGCGCCAAGTGGGAAAGGGTGGCTTTGAGGCTGAAGGCAGCAGCAAAGCCTGCAGCCCCCAGGTCTGTGGGGGTACGCAAGCGGTTCCCAAAGAGCTTTAGAACAAGGCCTAGTTTTCCCTGCTGGCTCTTTGGGCGGGGGACCCATCTCCAGCCGAATGGCCATTTTTGAGCCTGGCGCGGCGCCAAGTGGGAAAGGGTGTTGTCGAGTCTGAAGGCAGCAGGAAAGCCTGCAGCCCCCAGGTCTGTGGGGCTACGCAAGCGGTTCCCAAAGAGCTTTAGAACAAGGCATAGTTTTCCCTGCTGGCTCCTTGGGCGGGGGACCCATCTCCAGCCGTATGGCCATTTTTGTGCCTGGCGCGGCGCCAAGTGGGAAAGGGTGGCTTTGAGGCTGAAGGCAGCAGCAAAGCCTGCAGCCCCCAGGTCTGTGGGGCTACGCAAGCGGTTCCCAAAGAGCTTTAGAACAAGGCATAGTTTTCCCTGCTGGCTCTTTGGGCGGGGGACCCATCTCCAGCCGTATGGCCATTTTTGTGCCTGGCCCGGCGCCAAGCGGGAAAGGGTGGCTTTGAGGCTGAAGGCAGCAGGAAAGCCTGCAGCCCCCAGGTCTGTGGGGCTACGCAAGCGGTTCCCAAAGAGCTTTAGAACAAGGCCTAGTTTTCCCTGCTGGCTCTTTGGGCGGGGGACCCATCTCCAGCCGTATGGCCATTTTTGTGCCTGGCCCGGCGCCAAGTGGGAAAGGGTGGCTTTGAGGCTGAAGGCAGCAGGAAAGCCTGCAGCCCCCAGGTCTGTGGGGCCAAGCAAGCGGTTCCCAAAGAGCTTTAGAACAAGGCATATTTTTCCCTGCTGGCTCTTTGGGCATGGGACCCATCTCCAGCCATGGGCCATTTTTGTGCCTGATGCGGCGCCAAGTGGGAAAGGGTGGCTTTGAGGCTGAAGGCAGCAGCAAAGCCTGCAGCCCCCAGGTCTGTGGGGCTACGCAAGCGGTTCCCAAAGAGCTTTAGAACAAGGCATAGTTTTCCTTGCTGGGTCTTTGGGCATGGGACCGATCTCCAGCCGTATGGCCATTTTTGTGCCTGATGCGGCGCCAAGTGGGAAAGGGTGGCTTTGAGGCTGAAGGCAGCAGCAAAGCCCGCAGGCCCAGGTCTGTGGGGCTACGCAAGCGGTTCCCAAAGAGCTTTAGAACAAGGCATAGTTTTCCCTGCTGGCTCTTTGGGCGGGGGACCCATCTCCAGACATATGGCCATTTTTGAGCCTGGCGCGGCGCCAAGTGGGAAAGGGTGGTGTCGAGTCTGAAGGCAGCAGGAAAGCCTGCAGCCCCCAGTTCTGTGGGGCTACGCAAGCGGTTCCCAAAGAGCTTTAGAACAAGGCATAGTTTTCCCTGATGGCTCTTTGGGCATGGGACCCATCTCCAGCCACAGGCCATTTTTGTACCTGGCACGGTGCCGAGTGGGAAAGGGTGGTGTCGAGGCTGAAGGCAGCAGCAAAGCCTGCAGCCCCCAGGTCTGTGGGGCTACGCAAGCGGTTCCCAAAGAGCTTTAGAACAAGGCATAGTTTTCCCTGCTGGCTCTTTGGGCGGGGGACCCATCTCCAGCCGTATGGCCATTTTTGTGCCTGGCCCGGCGCCAAGCGGGAAAGGGTGGCTTTGAGGCTGAAGGCAGCAGCAAAGCCTGCAGCCCCCAGGTCTGTGGGGCTACGCAAGCGGTTCCCAAAGAGCTTTAGAACAAGGCATAGTTTTCCCTGCTGGCTCTTTGGGCGGGGGACCCATCTCCAGCCTTATGGCCATTTTTGTGCCTGGCGCGGCGCCAAGTGGGAAAGTGTGGTGTCGAGGCTGAAGGCAGCAGGAGAGCCTGCAGCCCCCAGGTCTGTGGGGCTACGCAAGCGGTTCCCAAAGAGCTTTAGAACAAGGCATAGTTTTCCCTGCTGGCTCTTTGGGCGGGGGACCCATCTCTAGCCGTATGGCCATTTTTGTGCCTGGCGCGGTGCGTAGTGGGAAAGGGTCGTTTTGAGGCTGAAGGCAGCAGCAAAGCCTGCAGCCCCCAGGTTTGTGGGGCTACGCAAGCGGTTCCCAAAGAGCTTTAGAACAAGGCATAGTTTTCCCTGATGGCTCTTTGGGCATGGGACCCATCTCCAGCCATAGGCCATTTTTGTGCCTGATAGGGCGCCAAGTGGGAAAGGGTGGCTTTGAGGCTGAAGGCAGCAGCAAAGCCTGCAGCCCCCAGGTCTGTGGGGCTACGCAAGCGGTTCCCAAAGAGCTTTAGAACAAGGCCTAGTTTTCCCTGCTGGCTCTTTGGGCGGGGGACCCATCTCCAGCCGTATGGCCATTTTTGAGCCTGGCGCGGCGCCAAGTGGGAAAGGGTGGTGTCGAGTCTGAAGGCAGCAGGAAAGCCTGCAGCCCCCAGGTCTGTGGGGCTACGCAAGCGGTTCCCAAAGAGCTTTAGAACAAGGCATAGTTTTCCCTGCTGGCTCTTTGGGCGGGGGACCCATCTCCAGCCGTATGGCCATTTTTGTGCCTAGCGCGACGCCAAGTGGGAAAGGGTGGCTTTGAGGCTGAATGCAGCAGCAAAGCCCACAGCCCCCAGGTCTGTGGGGCTACGCAAGCGGTTCCCAAAGAGCTTTAGAACAAGGCATAGTTTTCCTTGCTGGCTCTTTGGGCATGGGACCCATCTCCAGCCATAGGCCATTTTTGTGCCTGATGCGGCGCCAAGTGGGAAAGGGTGGCTTTGAGGCTGAAGGCAGCAGCAAAGCCTGCAGCCCCCAGGTCTGTGGGGCTACGCAAGCGGTTCCCAAAGAGCTTTAGAACAAGGCATAGTTTTCCCTGCTGGCTCTTTGGGCGGGGGACCCATCTCCAGCCGTATGGCCATTTTTGTGCCTAGCGTGGCGCCAAGTGGGAAAGGGTGGTTTTGAGGCTGAAGGCAGCAGGAAAGCCCGCAGCCCCCAGGTCTGTTGCGCCAAGCAAGCGGTTCCCAAAGAGCTTTAGAACAAGGCATAGTTTTCCCTGCTGGCTCTTTGGGCGGGGGACCCATCTCCAGCCGTATGGCCATTTTTGTGCCTGGCGCGGCGCCAAGTGGGAAAGGGTGCTGTCGAGGCTGAAGGCAGCAGCAAAGCCTGCAGCCCCCAGGTCTGTGGGGCCAAGCAAGCGGTTCCCAAAGAGCTTTAGAACAAGGCATAATTTTCCCTGCTGGCTCCTTGGGCGGGGGACCCATCTCCAGACATATGGCCATTTTTGAGCCTGGCGCGGCGCCAAGTGGGAAAGGGTGGTGTCGAGTCTGAAGGCAGCAGGAAAGCCTGCAGCCCCCAGTTCTGTGGGGCTACGCAAGCGGTTCCCAAAGAGCTTTAGAACAAGGCATAGTTTTCCCTGATGGCTCTTTGGGCATGGGACCCATCTCCAGCCACAGGCCATTTTTGTACCTGGCACGGTGCCGAGTGGGAAAGGGTGGTGTCGAGGCTGAAGGCAGCAGCAAAGCCTGCAGCCCCCAGGTCTGTGGGGCTACGCAAGCGGTTCCCAAAGAGCTTTAGAACAAGGCATAGTTTTCCCTGCTGGCTCTTTGGGCGGGGGACCCATCTCCAGCCGTATGGCCATTTTTGTGCCTGGCCCGGCGCCAAGCGGGAAAGGGTGGTTTTGAGGCTGAAGGCAGCAGCAAAGCCTGCAGCCCCCAGGTCTGTGGGGCTACGCAAGCGGTTCCCAAAGAGCTTTAGAACAAGGCATAGTTTTCCCTGCTGGCTCTTTGGGCGGGGGACCCATCTCCAGCCTTATGGCCATTTTTGTGCCTGGCGCGGCGCCAAGTGGGAAAGTGTGGTGTCGAGGCTGAAGGCAGCAGGAGAGCCTGCAGCCCCCAGGTCTGTGGGGCTATGCAAGCGGTTCCCAAAGAGCTTTAGAACAAGGCATAGTTTTCCCTGCTGGCTCTTTGGGCGGGGGACCCATCTCCAGCCATAGGCCATTTTTGTGCCTGATAGGGCGCCAAGTGGGAAAGGGTGGCTTTGAGGCTGAAGGCAGCAGCAAAGCCTGCAGCCCCCAGGTCTGTGGGGCTACGCAAGCGGTTCCCAAAGAGCTTTAGAACAAGGCCTAGTTTTCCCTGCTGGCTCTTTGGGCGGGGGACCCATCTCCAGCCGTATGGCCATTTTTGAGCCTGGCGCGGCGCCAAGTGGGAAAGGGTGTTGTCGAGTCTGAAGGCAGCAGGAAAGCCTGCAGCCCCCAGGTCTGTGGGGCTACGCAAGCGGTTCCCAAAGAGCTTTAGAACAAGGCATAGTTTTCCCTGCTGGCTCTTTGGGCGGGGGACCCATCTCCAGCCGTATGGCCATTTTTGTGCCTAGCGAGACGCCAAGTGGGAAAGGGTGGCTTTGAGGCTGAATGCAGCAGCAAAGCCTGCAGCCCCCAGGTCTGTGGGGCTACGCAAGCGGTTCCCAAAGAGCTTTAGAACAAGGCATAGTTTTCCTTGCTGGCTCTTTGGGCATGGGACCCATCTCCAGCCATAGGCCATTTTTGTGCCTGATGCGGCGCCAAGTGGGAAAGGGTGGCTTTGAGGCTGAAGGCAGCAGGAAAGCCTGCAGCCCCCAGGTCTGTGGGGCTACGCAAGCGGTTCCCAAAGAGCTTTAGAACAAGGCATAGTTTTCCCTGCTGGCTCTTTGGGCGGGGGACCCATCTCCAGCCGTATGGCCATTTTTGTGCCTAGCGTGGCGCCAAGTGGGAAAGGGTGGTTTTGAGGCTGAAGGCAGCAGGAAAGCCCGCAGCCCCCAGGTCTGTTGCGCCAAGCAAGCGGTTCCCAAAGAGCTTTAGAACAAGGCATAGTTTTCCCTGCTGGCTCTTTGGGCGGGGGACCCATCTCCAGCCGTATGGCCATTTTTGTGCCTGGCGCGGCGCCAAGTGGGAAAGGGTGGTGTCGAGGCTGAAGGCAGCAGGAAAGCCTGCAGCCCCCAGGTCTGTGGGGCTACGCAAGCGGTTCCCAAAGAGCTTTAGAACAAGGCATAGTTTTCCCTGATGGCTCTTTGGGCATGGGACCCATCTCCAGCCACAGGCCATTTTTGTACCTGGCGCGGTGCCAAGTGGGAAAGGGTGGTGTCGAGGCTGAAGGCAGCAGCAAAGCCTGCAGCCCCCAGGTCTGTGGGGCTACGCAAGCGGTTCCCAAAGAGCTTTAGAACAAGGCATAGTTTTCACTGCTGGCTCTTTGGGCGGGGGACCCATCTCCAGCCGTATGGCCATTTTTGTGCGTGGCCCGGCGCCAAGCGGGAAAGGGTGGCTTTGAGGCTGAAGGCAGCAGCAAAGCCCGCAGCCCCCAGGTCTGTGGGGCTACGCAAGCGGTTCCCAAAGAGCTTTAGAACAAGGCATAGTTTTCCCTGCTGGCTCTTTGGGCATGGGACCCATCTCCAGCCGTATGGCCATTTTTGTGCCTGGCGCGGCGCCAAGTGGGATAGGGTGGTGTCGAGGCTGAAGGCAGCAGGAGAGCCTGCAGCCCCCAGGTCTGTGGGGCTACGCAAGCGGTTCCCAAAGAGCTTTAGAACAAGGTATAGTTTTCCCTGCTGGCTCTTTGGGCGGGGGACCCATCTCCAGCCGTATGGCCATTTTTGTGCTTGGCACGGTGCATAGTGGGAAAGGGTGGCTTTGAGGCTGAAGGCAGCAGGAAAGCCTGCAGCCCCCAGGTCTGTGGGGCTACGCAAGCGGTTCCCAAAGAGCTTTAGAACAAGGCATAGTTTTCCCTGCTGGCTCTTTTGGCAGGGGACCCATCTGCAGCCGTATGGCCATTTTTGTGCCTGGCCCGGCGCCAAGTGGGAAAGGGTGGCTTTGAGGCTGAAGGCAGCAGGAAAGCCCGCAGCCCCCAGGTCTGTGGGGCCACGCAAGCGGTTCGCAAAGAGCTTTAGAACAAGGCATAGTTTTCCCTGATGGCTCTTTGGGCATGGGACCCATCTCCAGCCATGGGCCATTTTTGTGCCTGATGCGGCGCCAAGTGGTAAAGGGTGGTTTTGAGGCTGAAGGCAGCAGGAAAGCCTGCAGCCCCCAGGTCTGTGGGGCTACGCAAGCGGTTCCCAAAGAGCTTTAGAACAAGGCATAGTTTTCCCTGCTGGCTCTTTGGGCATGGGACCCATCTCCAGCCATAGGCCATTTTTGTGCCTGGAGCGACGCCAAGTGGGAAAGGGTGGTGTCGAGGCTGAAGGCAGGAGCCAAGCCTGCAGCCCTAAGGTCTGTGGGGCTACGCAAGCGGTTCCCAAAGAGCTTTAGAACAAGGCATAGTTTTCCCTGCTGGCTCTTTGGGCGGGGGACCCATCTCCAGCCATATGGCCATTTTTGTGCCTAGCGCGACGCCAAGTGGGAAAGGGTGGCTTTGAGGCTGAATGCAGCAGCAAAGCCTGCAGCCCCCAGGTCTGCGGGGCTACGCAAGCGGTTCCCAAAGAGCTTTAGAACAAGGCATAGTTTTCCTTGCTGGCTCTTTGGGCATGGGACCCATCTCCAGCCATAGGCCATTTTTGTGCCTGATGCGGCGCCAAGTGGGAAAGGGTGGCTTTGAGGCTGAAGACAGCAGGAAAGCCCGCAGCCCCCACGTCTGTGGGGCTACGCAAGCGGTTCCCAAAGAGCTTTAGAACAAGGCATAGTTTTCCCTGCTGGCTCTTTGGGCGGGGGACCCATCTCCAGCCGTATGGCCATTTTTGTGCCTGGCGCGGTGCCAAGTGGGAAAGGGTGGCTTTGAGGCTGAAGGCAGCAGGAAAGCCCGCAGCCCCCCGGTCTGTGGGGCTACGCAAGCGGTTCCCAAAGAGCTTTAGAACAAGGCATAGTTTTCCCTGCTGGCTCTTTGGGCATGGGACCCACCTCCAGCCATAGGCCATTTTTGAGCCTGGCGCGGCGCCAAGTGGGAAAGGGTGGCTTTGAGGCTGAAGGCAGCAGCAAAGCCTGCAGCCCCCAGGTCTGTGGGGCTACGCAAGCGGTTCCCAAAGGGATTTAGAACAAGGCATAGTTTTCCCTGCTGGCTCTTTGGGCGGGGGACCCATCTCCAGCCGTATGGCCATTTTTGAGCCTGGCGCGGCGCCAAGTGGGAAAGGGTGGTGTCGAGGCTGAAGGCAGCAGGAAAGCCCGCAGCCCCCAGGTCTGTGGGGCCAAGCAAGCGGTTCCCAAAGAGCTTTAGAACAAGGCATAGTTTTCCCTGCTGGCTCTTTGGGCGGGGGACCCATCTCCAGCCGTATGGCCATTTTTGTGCCTGATAGGGCGCCAAGTGGGAAAGGGTGGCTTTGAGGCTGAAGGCAGCAGCAAAGCCTGCAGCCCCCAGGTCTGTGGGGCTACGCAAGCGGTTCCCAAAGAGCTTTAGAACAAGGCATAGTTTTCCCTGCTGGCTCTTTGGGCGGGGGACCCATCTCCAGCCGTATGGCCATTTTTGTGCCTGGCGCGGTGCATAGTGGGAAAGGGTGGCTTTGAGGCTGAAGGCAGCAGCAAAGCCTGCAGCCCCCAGGTCTGTGGGGCTACGCAAGCGGTTCCCAAAGAGCTTTAGAACAAGGCATAGTTTTCCCTGCTGGCTCTTTGGGCGGGGGACCCATCTCCAGCCGTATGGCCATTTTTGTGCCTGGCCCGGCGCCAAGCGGGAAAGGGTGGCTTTGAGGCTGAAGGCAGCAGGAAAGCCCGCAGCCCCCAGGTCTGTGGGGCTACGCAAGCGGTTCCCAAAGAGCTTTAGAACAAGGCATAGTTTTCCCTGCTGGCTCTTTGGGCATGGGACCCATCTCCAGCCGTATGGCCATTTTTGTGCCTGGCCCGGCGCCAAGTGGGAAAGGGTGGCTTTGAGGCTGAAGGCAGCAGGAAAGCCTGCAGCCCCCAGGTCTGTGGGGCCAAGCAAGCGGTTCCCAAAGAGCTTTAGAACAAGGCATAGTTTTCCCTGATGGCTCTTTGGGCATGGGACCCATCTCCAGCCATGGGCCATTTTTGTGCCTGATGCGGCGCCAAGTGGGAAAGGGTGGCTTTGAGGCTGAAGGCAGCAGCAAAGCCTGCAGCCCCCAGGTCTGTGGGGCTACGCAAGCGGTTCCCAAAGAGCTTTAGAACAAGGCATAGTTTTCCTTGCTGGGTCTTTGGGCATGGGACCCATCTCCAGCCGAATGGCCATTTTTGTGCCTGATGCGGCGCCAAGTGGGAAAGGGTGGCTTTGAGGCTGAAGGCAGCAGCAAAGCCCGCAGGCCCAGGTCTGTGGGGCTACGCAAGCGGTTCCCAAAGAGCTTTAGAACAAGGCATAGTTTTCCCTGCTGGCTCTTTGGGCGGGGGACCCATCTCCAGCCGTATGGCCATTTTTGTGCCTGGCGCGGCGCCAAGTGGGAAAGGGTGGTGTCGAGGCTGAAGGCAGCAGGAAAGCCTGCAGCCCCCAGGTCTGTGGGGCTACGCAAGCGGTTCCCAAAGAGCTTTAGAACAAGGCATAGTTTTCCCTGATGGCTCTTTGGGCATGGGACCCATCTCCAGCCACAGGCCATTTTTGTACCTGGCGCGGTGCCAAGTGGGAAAGGGTGGTGTCGAGGCTGAAGGCAGCAGCAAAGCCTGCAGCCCCCAGGTCTGTGGGGCTACGCAAGCGGTTCCCAAAGAGCTTTAGAACAAGGCATAGTTTTCACTGCTGGCTCTTTGGGCGGGGGACCCATCTCCAGCCGTATGGCCATTTTTGTGCGTGGCCCGGCGCCAAGCGGGAAAGGGTGGCTTTGAGGCTGAAGGCAGCAGCAAAGCCCGCAGCCCCCAGGTCTGTGGGGCTACGCAAGCGGTTCCCAAAGAGCTTTAGAACAAGGCATAGTTTTCCCTGCTGGTTCTTTGGGCATGGGACCCATCTCCAGCCGTATGGCCATTTTTGTGCCTGGAGCGACGCCAAGTGGGAAAGGGTGGTGTCGAGGCTGAAGGCAGGAGCCAAGCCTGCAGCCCTAAGGTCTGTGGGGCTACGCAAGCGGTTCCCAAAGAGCTTTAGAACAAGGCATAGTTTTCCCTGCTGGCTCTTTGGGCGGGGGACCCATCTCCAGCCATATGGCCATTTTTGTACCTAGCGCGACGCCAAGTGGGAAAGGGTGGCTTTGAGGCTGAATGCAGCAGCAAAGCCTGCAGCCCCCAGGTCTGTGGGGCTACGCAAGCGGTTCCCAAAGAGCTTTAGAACAAGGCATAGTTTTCCTTGCTGGCTCTTTGGGCATGGGACCCATCTCCAGCCATAGGCCATTTTTGTGCCTGATGCGGCGCCAAGTGGGAAAGGGTGGCTTTGAGGCTGAAGGCAGCAGGAAAGCCCGCAGCCCCCACGTCTGTGGGGCTACGCAAGCGGTTCCCAAAGAGCTTTAGAACAAGGCATAGTTTTCCCTGCTGGCTCTTTGGGCGGGGGACCCATCTCCAGCCGTATGGCCATTTTTGTGCCTGGCGCGGCACCAAGTGGGAAAGGGTGGCTTTGAGGCTGAAGGCAGCAGGAAAGCCCGCAGCCCCCAGGTCTGTGCGGCTACGCAAGCGGTTCCCAAAGAGCTTTAGAACAAGGCATAGTTTTCCCTGCTGGCTCTTTGGGCATGGGACCCACCTCCAGCCATAGGCCATTTTTGAGCCTGGCGCGGCGCCAAGTGGGAAAGGGTGGCTTTGAGGCTGAAGGCAGCAGCAAAGCCTGCAGCCCCCAGGTCTGTGGGGCTACGCAAGCGGTTCCCAAAGGGATTTAGAACAAGGCATAGTTTTCCCTGCTGGCTCTTTGGGCGGGGGACCCATCTCCAGCCGTATGGCCATTTTTGTGCCTGGCGCGGCGCCAAGTGGGAAAGGGTGGTGTCGAGGCTGAAGGCAGCAGGAAAGCCCGCAGCCCCCAGGTCTGTGGGGCCAAGCAAGCGGTTCCCAAAGAGCTTTAGAACAAGGCCTAGTTTTCCCTGCTGGCTCTTTGGGCGGGGGGACCCATCTCCAGCCGTATGGCCATTTTTGTGCCTGATAGGGCGCCAAGTGGGAAAGGGTGGCTTTGAGGCTGAAGGCAGCAGCAAAGCCTGCAGCCCCCAGGTCTGTGGGGCTACGCAAGCGGTTCCCAAAGAGCTTTAGAACAAGGCATAGTTTTCCCTGCTGGCTCTTTGGGCGGGGGACCCATCTCCAGCCGTATGGCCATTTTTGTGCCTGGCGCGGCGCCAAGTGGGAAAGGGTGGTTTTGAGGCTGAAGGCAGCAGCAAAGCCTGCAGCCCCCAGGTCTGTGGGGCTACGCAAGCGGTTCCCAAAGAGCTTTAGAACAAGGCATAGTTTTCCCTGCTGGCTCTTTGGTCGGGGGACCCATCTCCAGCCGTATGGCCATTTTTGTGCCTGGCCAGGCGCCAAGCGGGAAAGGGTGGCTTTGAGGCTGAAGGCAGCAGGAAAGCCCGCAGCCCCCAGGTCTGTGGGGCTACGCAAGCGGTTCCCAAAGAGCTTTAGAACAAGGCATAGTTTTCCCTGATGGCTCTTTGGGCATGGGACCCATCTCCAGCCGTATGGCCATTTTTGTGCCTGGCCCGGCGCCAAGTGGGAAAGGGTGGCTTTGAGGCTGAAGGCAGCAGGAAAGCCTGCAGCC
Source organism: Rissa tridactyla (assembly GCF_028500815.1). Classification (NCBI taxonomy): domain Eukaryota; kingdom Metazoa; phylum Chordata; class Aves; order Charadriiformes; family Laridae; genus Rissa; species Rissa tridactyla. The sequence goes on from NW_026529370.1 coordinate 105,410, forward strand.
CCCAGGTCTGTGGGGCCAAGCAAGCGGTTCCCAAAGAGCTTTAGAACAAGGCATAGTTTTCCCTGATGGCTCTTTGGGCATGGGACCCATCTCCAGCCATGGGCCATTTTTGTGCCTGATGCGGCGCCAAGTGGGAAAGGGTGGCTTTGAGGCTGAAGGCAGCAGGAAAGCCTGCAGCCCCCAGGTCTGTGGGGCTACGCAAGCGGTTCCCAAAGAGCTTTAGAACAAGGCATAGTTTTCCTTGCTGGGTCTTTGGGCATGGGACCCATCTCCAGCCGAATGGCCATTTTTGTGCCTGATGCGGCGCCAAGTGGGAAAGGGTGGCTTTGAGGCTGAAGGCAGCAGCAAAGCCCGCAGGCCCAGGTCTGTGGGGCTACGCAAGCGGTTCCCAAAGAGCTTTAGAACAAGGCATAGTTTTCCCTGCTGGCTCTTTGGGCGGGGGACCCATCTCCAGCCGTATGGCCATTTTTGAGCCTGGCGCGGCGCCAAGTGGGAAAGGGTGGTGTCGAGGCTGAAGGCAGCAGGAAAGCCCGCAGCCCCCAGGTCTGTGGGGCTACGCAAGCGGTTCCCAAAGAGCTTTAGAACAAGGCGTAATTTTCCCTGCTGGCTCTTTGGGTGGGGGAGCCATCTCCAGCCATAGGCCATTTTTGTGCCTGGCGCGGCGCCAAGTGGGAAAGGGTGCTGTCGAGGCTGAAGGCAGCAGGAAAGCCTGCAGCCCCCAGGTCTGTGGGGCTACGCAAGCGGTTCCCAAAGAGCTTTAGAACAAGGCATAATTTTCCTTGCTGGCTCTTTGGGCATGGGACCCATCTCCAGCCATAGGCCATTTTTGTGCCTGATGCGTGGCCAAGTGGGAAAGGGTGGCTTTGAGGCTGAAGGCAGCAGGAAAGCCTGCAGCCCCCAGGTCTGTGGGGCTACGCAAGCGGTTCCCAAGGAGCTTTAGAACAAGGCATAGTTTTCCCTGCTGGCTCTTTGGGCGGGGGACCCATCTCCAGCCGTATGGCCATTTTTGTGCATGGCGCGGCGCCAAGTGGGAAAGGGTGGCTTTGAGGCTGAAGGCAGCAGCAAAGCCTGCAGCCCCCAGGTCTGTGGGGCCAAACAAGCGGTTCCCAAAGAGCTTTAGAACAAGGCATAGTTTTCCCTGCTGGCTCTTTGGGCATGGGACCCATCTCCAGCCATAGGCCATTTTTGTGCCTGGCGCGACGCCAAGTGGGAAAGGGTGGCTTTGAGGCTGAATGCAGCAGCAAAGCCTGCAGCCCCCAGGTCTGTGGGGCTACGCAAGCGGTTCCCAAAGAGCTTTAGAACAAGGCATAGTTTTCCCTGCTGGCTCTTTGGGCGGGGGACCCATCTCCAGCCATAGACCATTTTTGTGCCTAGCGCGGCGCCAAGTGGGAAAGGGTGTTTTTGAGGCTGAAGGCAGCAGGAAAGCCCGCAGCCCCCAGGTCTGTGGGGCTACGCAAGCGGTTCCCAAAGAGCTTTAGAACAAGGCATAGTTTTCCCTGCTGGCTCTTTGGGCGAGGGACCCATCTCCAGCCGTATGGCCATTTTTGTGCATGGCGTGGCGCCAAGTGGGAAAGGGTGGCTTTGAGGCTGAAGGCAGCAGGAAAGCCTGCAGCCCCCAGGTCTGTGGGGCCAAGCAAGCGGTTCCCAAAGAGCTTTAGAACAAGGCATAGTTTTCCCTGCTGGCTCTTTGGGCATGGGACCCATCTCCAGCCATAGGCCATTTTTGTGCCTGGCGCGGCGCCAAGTGGGAAAGGGTGGCTTTGAGGCTGAAGGCAGCAGCAAAGCCTGCAGCCCCCAGGTCTGTGGGGCTACGCAAGCGGTTCCCAAAGAGCTTTAGAACAAGGCATAGTTTTCCCTGCTGGCTCTTTGGGCGGGGGACCCATCTCCAGCCATAGACCATTTTTGTGCCTAGCGCGGCGCCACGTGGGAAAGGGTTGCTTTGAGGCTGAAGGCAGGAGCAAAGCCTGCAGCCCTAAGGTCTGTGGGGCTACGCAAGCGGTTCCCAAAGAGCTTTAGAACAAGGCATAGTTTTCCCTGATGGCTCTTTGGGCGGGGGACCCATCTCCAGCCGTATGGCCATTTTTGAGCCTTTCGCGGCGCCAAGTGGGAAAGGGTGGTGTCAAGGCTGAAGGCAGCAGGAAAGCCCGCAGCCCCCAGGTCTGTGGGGCTACGCAAGCGGTTCCCAAAGAGCTTTAGAACAAGGCATAATTTTCCCTGCTGGCTCTTTGGGCGGGGGACCCATCTCCAGCCGTATGGCCATTTTTGTGCCTGGCGCGGCGCCAAGTGGGAAAGGGTGCTGTCGAGGCTGAAGGCAGCAGCAAAGCCTGCAGCCCCCAGGTCTGTGCGGCTACGCAAGTGGTTCCCAAAGAGCTTTAGAACAAGGCATAGTTTTCCCTGCTGGCTCTTTGGACGGGGGACCCATCTCCAGCCGTATGGCCATTTTTGTGCCTGGCGCGGTGCGTAGTGGGAAAGGGTGGTTTTGAGGCTGAAGGCAGCAGGAAAGCCCACAGCCCCCAGGTCTGTGGGGCTACGCAAGCGGTTCCCAAAGAGCTTTAGAACAAGGCATAGTTTTCCCTGCTGGCTCTTTGGGCGGGGGACCCATCTCCAGCCATAGACCATTTTTGTGCCTAGCGCGGCGCCAAGTGGGAAAGGGTGTTTTTGAGGCTGAAGGCAGCAGGAAAGCCCGCAGCCCCCAGGTCTGTGGGGCTACGCAAGCGGTTCCCAAAGAGCTTTAGAACAAGGCATAGTTTTCCCTGCTGGCTCTTTGGGCGGGGGACCCATCTCCAGCCGTATGGCCATTTTTGAGCCTAGCGCGGCGCCAAGTGTGAAAGGGTGGCTCTGAGGCTGAAGGCAGGAGCAAAGCCTGCAGCCCTAAGGTCTGTGGGGCTACGCAAGCGGTTCCCAAAGAGCTTTAGAACAAGGCATAGTTTTCCCTGCTGGCTCTTTGGGCATGGGACCCATCTCCAGCCATAGGCCATTTTTGTGCCTGATGCGGCGCCAAGTGGGAAAGGGTGGCTTTGAGGCTGAAGGCAGCAGCAAAGCCTGCAGCCCCCAGGTCTGTGGGGCTACGCAAGCGGTTCCCAAAGAGCTTTAGAACAAGGCATAGTTTTCCCTGCTGGCTCTTTGGGCATGGGACCCATCTCCAGCCATAGGCCATTTTTGTGCCTGGCGCGACGCCAAGTGGGAAAGGGTGGCTTTGAGGCTGAAGGCAGCAGGAAAGCCTGCAGCCCCCAGGTCTGTGCGGCTACGCAAGTGGTTCCGAAAGAGCTTTAGAACAAGGCATAGTTTTCCCTGCTGGCTCTTTGGGCATGGGACCCATCTCCAGCCATAGGCCATTTTTGTGCCTGATAGGGCGCCAAGTGGGAAAGGGTGGCTTTGAGGCTGAAGGCAGCAGGAAAGCCCGCAGCCCCCAGGTCTGTGGGGCTACGCAAGCGGTTCCCAAAGAGCTTTAGAACAAGGCATAGTTTTCCCTGCTGGCTCTTTGGGCGGGGGACCCATCTCCAGCCATAGACCATTTTTGTGCCTAGCGCGGCGCCAAGTGGGAAAGGGCGGTGTCGAGGCCGAAGGCAGCAGGAAAGCCCGCAGCCCCCAGGTCTGTGGGGCCAAGCAAGCGGTTCCCAAAGAGCTTTAGAACAAGGCATAGTTTTCCCTGCTGGCTCTTTGGGCGGGGGACCCATCTCCAGCCGTATGGCCATTTTTGAGCCTGGCACGGCGCCAAGTGTGAAAGGGTGGTTTTGAGGCTGAAGGCAGCAGGAAAGCCCGCAGCCCCCAGGTCTGTGGGGCTACGCAAGCGGTTCCCAAAGAGCTTTAGAACAAGGCATAGTTTTCCCTGCTGGCTCTTTTGGCAGGGGACCCATCTCCAGCCGTATGGCCATTCTTGTGCCTGGCCCGGCGCCAAGTGGGAAAGGGTGGCTTTGAGGCTGAAGGCAGCAGGAAAGCCTGCAGCCCCCAGGTCTGTGGGGCCAAGCAAGCGGTTCCCAAAGAGCTTTAGAACAAGGCATAGTTTTCCCTGATGGCTCTTTGGGCATGGGACCCATCTCCAGCCATAGGCCATTTTTGTGCCTGATGCGGCGCCAAGTGGGAAAGGGTGGCTTTGAGGCTGAAGGCAGCAGGAAAGCCTGCAGCCCCCAGGTCTGTGGGGCTACGCAAGCGGTTCCCAAAGAGCTTTAGAACAAGGCATAGTTTTCCTTGCTGGGTCTTTGGGCATGGGACCGATCTCCAGCCGTGTGGCCATAAGGCTTTAAACTAGGTTTGATGGGGGATGGGGACGAAACCAGGATCACAAAAGTGGTGCCTGGGAGCAACATAGCAGTGCTCATGGGTATAAGTGACACCAAGGTCTTGCAGCCTGTCCCAGCGATGGTGGGGGATAGTGAATTGTGTGGCAGCATAGACACAAGGAGTAGTGATAATTTGGTAACTACAGTAGTGTCCGAGAATGATCAGGTGCAAATCAGGGCCTGTCCCCCCAAGAAAGTGGTAGGTCAATTAACCCAACTGAAGTGCATCTACACTAATGCACGCAGCATGGGGAATAAACAGGACGAGCTGGAGGCCATCGTGCAGCAGGGAAACTATGATGTGGTTGCCATCACGGAAACGTGGTGGGACGACACACACAAGTGGAGTGCTGTAATTGATGGCTACCAGCTTTTCAGAAGGGATAGGCAAGGGAAGAGAGGTGGTGGGGTGGCCCTCTATGTTAGGGGCGGTTTTGAATGTCTGGAACTCAACACTGTAAATGACAGTGTTGAGTGTGTATGGATAAAAATCAAGGGGAAGGCCAACAAGGCAGATATCGTGATGGGAGTTTGTTATAGACCCCCTAATCAGGATGTAGAAACTGATGAGGTATTCTATAAGCGGCTGGCAGAGGTTTCGCGATCATCTGCCCTTGTTCTTTTGGGGGATTTCAACTTCCCGGATGTCCGCTGGGAATACCACACAGCAGAGAGGGAACAGTCCCGGAGGTTCCTGGAGTGTGTGGAAGACAACTTCCTAACACAGCTGGTGAAGGAACCTACTAGGGGAAGTGCCCTACTGGACCTACTGTTTGTTAACAGAGAAGGTCTTGTGGGGGATGTAAAGGTTGGAGGTCATCTTGGGCAGAGTGACCATGAAATGATAGAGTTTTCAATTCTTGGTGAAGGGAGGCGGGGAGCCAGCAAAACTGCCACCTTGGATTTCCGAAGGGCAGACTTTAACCTGTTTAGGAGCATGGTTGAGAGTGTCCCTTGGGAGGCAGTTTTGAAGAGCAAAGGTGCCCAGGAAAGCTGGTCATACTTCAAGCAGGTGCTCTTAGAAGCACAGGTGAAGGCCATCCCCATGTCCCAAAAGACGAGCCGACGGGGAAGAAGGCCAGCCTGGCTAAATAGAGAGCTTTGGCTGGACCTCAGGAAAAAAAGGAAGGCTTACATTCTCTGGAAAAGGGGCTTAGCAACTTATGAGGATTATCAAGATATAACAAAGCTATGCAGGGGGAAGATTAGAAGGGCCAAAGCTCAATCAGAACTCAGCTTGGCCACTGCAGTTAAAGACAACAAGAAGAGATTTTTCCAGTATATCAACAGAAAAAGGAAGACTAGGGAAAATATAGGTCCACTGATGAATGAGACGGGTGCCCTAGTGGTGGAAGACACAGAGAAGGCAGAGTTACTGAATGCCTTCTTTTCTTCGGTCTTCACTGATAAAGCCGTCCCTCACACATCCCATACCCTGGAGGCAAGGGGGAAGGTCCGGAGAGAGGAAGATTTTCCCTTAGTTGAGGAGGACTGGGTCAGAGACCACTTGGCCAAGCTGGACATTCATAAGTCCATGGGCCCTGACGGGATGCACCCGCGAGTGCTGAGAGAGCTGGCAGATGTTATCGCTAGACCACTCTCCATTGTCTTTGCAAGGTCATGGGGAACAGGAGAGGTGCCTGAGGACTGGAGGAAGGCTAACGTCACTCCAATCTTCAAAAAAGGCAAGAAGGAGGACCCAGGGAACTACAGGCCGGTTAGTCTCACCTCTGTCCCTGGGAAGGTAATGGAGCGACTCATTCTGGATGTCGTCTCCAAACACATAGAGGAACAGGAAGTTATTGGAAGTGGTCAGCATGGATTTACCAAGGGCAAATCATGCCTGACCAATCTGATAGCTTTCTATGATGTTATAACGGGTTGGCTGGATGAGGGGAGAGCCGTAGATGTCATCTACCTTGACCTTAGCAAGGCTTTTGACACTGTCTCCCATAACATCCTCATTAGGAAGCTGAGGAAGTATGGGCTAGACGAGGTGACAGTGAGGTGGATCGAGAGCTGGCTGAGTGACAGAACCCAGAGGGTTGTGATCAGCGGCACAGAGTCCAGTTGGAGGCCTGTAACGAGTGGTGTCCCTCAGGGGTCAATACTTGGACCAATTTTGTTCAATATATTCATTAATGACCTAGATGAGGGGACAGAGTGTATCCTCAGCAAGTTTGCTGATGATACCAAGCTGGGAGGGGTGGCCGACACTCCAGAGGGCCGTGCTGCCATCCAGCGTGACCTGGACAGGCTGGAGAGCTGGGCAGAGAAGAACCTAATGAGGTTCAACAAAAGCAAGTGTAGGGTCCTGCACCTGGGAAGGAAGAATGCCAAACACCAGTATAGGTTAGGGGCGGACATGCTGGGAAGCAGCTCTGAGGAGAAGGACCTGGGGGTCCTGGTAGACAGCAAATTATCCATGAGCCAGCAGTGTGCCCTTGTCGCCAAGAAGGCCAATGGCATCCTGGGCTGCATAGGGAAGACTGTGGCCAGTAGGTCGAGGGAGGTCATTCTTCCCCTCTACTCTGCACTGGTGAGGCCACAACTGGAGTACTGTGTCCAGTTCTGGGCTCCCCAGTTCAAGAGGGACAGGGAACTACTGGAGCGAGTCCAGCGAAGGGCAACCAAGATGATTGTGGGACTGGAGCACCTCCCTTATGAGGAAAGGCTGAAAGAGCTGGGACTCTTTAGCCTGGAGAAGAGAAGGTTGAGGGGGGACCTGATTAATGTTTACAAGTACCTAAAGGGTGGGTTTAAGGAGGACGGAGCCAGGCTCTTTTCAATGGTTCCCAGCGACAGGACAAGGGGCAATGGGCACAAGCTAGAACATAGGAAGTTCCGTTCAAATACACGGAAAAACTTCTTTACAGTGAGGGTGACAGAGCACTGGAACAGGCTGCCCAGGCAGGTGGTGGAGTCCCCTTCTCTGGAGATTTTCAAGACCCGCCTGGATGCAGCCCTGAGGGATGTGCTTTAGGCAATCCTGCTCTAGCAGGGGAGTTGGACTAGATGATCTCTAGAGGTCCCTTCCAACTCTGAAGATTCCGTGATTCCGTGATTCCGTGATTCCGTGATTTTTGAGCCTGGCGCGGCGCCAAGTGGGAAAGGGTTGCTTTGAGGCTGAAGGCAGGAGCAAAGCCTGCAGCCCTAAGGTCTGTGGGGCTACGCAAGCGGTTCCCAAAGAGCTTTAGAACAAGGCATAGTTTTCCCTGATGGCTCTTTGGGCGGGGGACCCATCTCCAGCCGTATGGCCATTTTTGAGCCTTTCGCGGCGCCAAGTGGGAAAGGGTGGTGTCAAGGCTGAAGGCAGCAGGAAAGCCCGCAGCCCCCAGGTCTGTGCGGCTACGCAAGTGGTTCCCAAAGAGCTTTAGAACAAGGAATAGTTTTCCCTGCTGGCTCTTTGGACGGGGGACCCATCTCCAGCCGTATGGCCATTTTTGTGCCTAGCGCGACGCCAAGTGGGAAAGGGTGGCTTTGAGGCTGAATGCAGCAGGAAAGCCTGCAGCCCCCAGGTCTGTGGGGCTACGCAAGCGGTTCCCAAAGAGCTTTAGAACAAGGCATAGTTTTCCCTGCTGGCTCTTTGGGCATGGGACCCATCTCCAGCCATAGGCCATTTTTGTGCCTGATGCGGCGCCAAGTGGGAAAGGGTGGCTTTGAGGCTGAAGGCAGCAGGAAAGCCTGCAGCCCCCAGGTCTGTGGGGCTACGCAAGCGGTTCCCAAAGAGCTTTAGAACAAGGCATAGTTTTCCCTGCTGGCTCTTTGGGCGGGGGACCCATCTCCAGCCGTATGGCCATTTTTGTGCCTGGCCCGGCGCCAAGCGGGAAAGGGTGGCTTTGAGGCTGAAGGCAGCAGCAAAGCCTGCAGCCCCCAGGTCTGTGGGGCTACGCAAGCGGTTCCCAAAGAGCTTTAGAACAAGGCATAGTTTTCCCTGCTGGCTCTTTGGGCATGGGACCCATCTCCAGCCGTATGGCCATTTTTGTGCCTGGCTCGGTGCGTAGTGGGAAAGGGTGGTTTTGAGGCTGAAGGCAGCAGGAAAGCCCACAGCCCCCAGGTCTGTGGGGCTACGCAAGCGGTTCCCAAAGAGCTTTAGAACAAGGCATAGTTTTCCCTGATGGCTCTTTGGGCATGGGACCCATCTCCAGCCATAGGCCATTTTTGTGCCTGATAGGGCGCCAAGTGGGAAAGGGTGGCTTTGAGGCTGAAGGCAGCAGCAAAGCCTGCAGCCCCCAGGTCTGTGGGGCCAAGCAAGCGGTTCCCAAAGAGCTTTAGAACAAGGCATAATTTTCCCTGCTGGCTCCTTGGGCGGGGGACCCATCTCCAGACATATGGCCTTTTTTGAGCCTGGCGCGGCGCCATGTGGGAAAGGGTGGTGTCGAGTCTGAAGGCAGCAGGAAAGCCTGCAGCCCCCAGGTCTGTGGGGCTACGCAAGCGGTTCCCAAAGAGCTTTAGAACAAGGCATAGTTTTCCCTGATGGCTCTTTGGGCATGGGACCCATCTCCAGCCACAGGCCATTTTTGTACCTGGCACGGTGCCGAGTGGGAAAGGGTGGTGTCGAGGCTGAAGGCAGCAGCAAAGCCTGCAGCCCCCAGGTCTGTGGGGCTACGCAAGCGGTTCCCAAAGAGCTTTAGAACAAGGCATAGTTTTCCCTGCTGGCTCTTTGGGCGGGGGACCCATCTCCAGCCGTATGGCCATTTTTGTGCCTGGCCCGGCGCCAAGCGGGAAAGGGTGGCTTTGAGGCTGAAGGCAGCAGCAAAGCCTGCAGCCCCCAGGTCTGTGGGGCTACGCAAGCGGTTCCCAAAGAGCTTTAGAACAAGGCATAGTTTTCCCTGATGGCTCTTTGGGCATGGGACCCATCTCCAGCCTTATGGCCATTTTTGTGCCTGGCGCGGCGCCAAGTGGGAAAGTGTGGTGTCGAGGCTGAAGGCAGCAGGAGAGCCTGCAGCCCCCAGGTCTGTGGGGCTATGCAAGCGGTTCCCAAAGAGCTTTAGAACAAGGCATAGTTTTCCCTGCTGGCTCTTTGGGCGGGGGACCCATCTCCAGCCGTATGGCCATTTTTGTGCCTGGCGCGACGCCAAGTGGGAAAGGGTGTCTTTGAGGCTGAATGCAGCAGCAAAGCCCACAGCCCCCAGGTCTGTGGGGCTACGCAAGCGGTTCCCAAAGAGCTTTAGAACAAGGCATAGTTTTCCTTGCTGGCTCTTTGGGCATGGGACCCATCTCCAGCCATAGGCCATTTTTGTGCCTGATGCGGCGCCAAGTGGGAAAGGGTGGTGTCGAGGCTGAAGGCAGCAGCAAAGCCTGCAGCCCCCAGGTCTGTGGGGCTACGCAAGCGGTTCCCAAAGAGCTTTAGAACAAGGCCTAGTTTTCCCTGCTGGCTCTTTGGGCGGGGGACCCATCTCCAGCCGTATGGCCATTTTTGTGCCTAGCGTGGCGCCAAGTGGGAAAGGGTGGTTTTGAGGCTGAAGGCAGCAGGAAAGCCCGCAGCCCCCACGTCTGTGGGGCCAAGCAAGCGGTTCCCAAAGAGCTTTAGAACAAGGCATAGTTTTCCCTGCTGGCTCTTTGGGCGGGGGACCCATCTCCAGCCGTATGGCCATTTTTGTGCCTGGCGCGGCGCCAAGTGGGAAAGGGTGGTGTCGAGGCTGAAGGCAGCAGGAAAGCCTGCAGCCCCCAGGTCTGTGGGGCTACGCAAGCGGTTCCCAAAGAGCTTTAGAACAAGGCATAGTTTTCCCTGATGGCTCTTTGGGCATGGGACCCATCTCCAGCCACAGGCCATTTTTGTGCCTAGCGCGGTGCCAAGTGGGAAAGGGTGGTGTCGAGGCTGAAGGCAGCAGGAAAGCCTGAAGCCCCCAGGTCTGTGGGGCTACGCAAGCGGTTCCCAAAGAGCTTTAGAACAAGGCATAGTTTTCCCTGCTGGCTCTTTGGGCGGGGGACCCATCTCCAGCCGTATGGCCGTTTTTGTGCGTGGCCCGGCGCCAAGCGGGAAAGGGTGGCTTTGAGGCTGAAGGCAGCAGCAAAGCCCGCAGCCCCCAGGTCTGTGGGGCTACGCAAGCGGTTCCCAAAGAGCTTTAGAACAAGGCATAGTTTTCCCTGCTGGCTCTTTGGGCATGGGACCCATCTCCAGCCATATGGCCATTTTTGTGCCTGGCGCGGCGCCAAGTGGGAAAGGGTGGTGTCGAGGCTGAAGGCAGCAGGAGAGCCTGCAGCCCCCAGGTCTGTGGGGCTACGCAAGCGGTTCCCAAAGAGCTTTAGAACAAGGCATAATTTTCCTTGCTGGCTCTTTGGGCATGGGACACATCTACAGCCATAGGCCATTTTTGTGCCTGATAGGGCGCCAAGTGGGAAAGGGTGGCTTTGAGGCTGAAGGCAGCAGGAAAGCCTGCAGCCCCCAGGTCTGTGGGGCTACGCAAGCGGTTCCCAAAGAGCTTTAGAACAAGGCATAGTTTTCCCTGCTGGCTCTTTGGGCGGGGGACCCATCTCCAGCCGTAATGGCCATTTTTATGCCTGGCGAAGCGCCAAGTGGGAAAGGGTGGTGTCAAGGCTGAAGGCAGCAGGAAAGCCCGCAGCCCCCAGGTCTGTGGGGCTACGCAAGCGGTTCCCAAAGAGCTTTAGAACAAGGCATAGTTTTCCCTGCTGGCTCTTTGGGCAGGAGACCCATATCCAGCCATAGGCCATTTTTGTGCCTGGCGCGACGCCAAGTGGGAAAGGGTGGCTTTGAGGCTGAAGGCAGCAGGAAAGCCTGCAGCCCCCAGGTCTGTGGGGCTACGCAAGTGGTTCCCAAAGAGCTTTAGAACAAGGCATAGTTTTCCCTGCTGGCTCTTTGGGCGGGGGACCCATCTCCAGTCATATGGCTATTTTTATGCCTGGCGTGGTGCGAGGTGGGAAAGGGTGGTTTTGAGGCTGAAGGCAGCAGCAAAGCCCGCAGCCCCCAGGTCTGTGGGGCTACGCAAGCGGTTCGCAAAGAGCTTTAGAACAAGGCATAGTTTTCCCTGCTGGCTCTTTGGGCGGGGGACCCATCTCCAACCATATGGCCATTTTTGTGCCTGGCGCGGCGCCAAGTGGGAAAGGGTGGCTTCGAGGCTGAAGGCAGCAGGAAAGCCCGCAGCCCCCAGGTCTGTGGGGCTACGCAAGCGGTTCCCAAAGAGCTTTAGAACAAGGCATAGTTTTCCCTGCTGGCTCTTTGGGCGGGGGACCCATCTCCAGCCGTATGGCCATTTTTGAGCCTGGCGCGGCGCCAGGTGGGAAAGGGTGGCTTTGAGGCTGAAGGCAGCAGCAAAGCCTGCAGCCCCCAGGTCTGTGGGGCCAAGCAAGCGGTTCCCAAAGAGCTTTAGAACAAGGCATAGTTTTCCCTGCTGGCTCTTAGGGCGGGGGACCCATCTCCAGCCATAGGCCATTTTTGTGCCTGGCGCGGTGCGTAGTGGGAAAGGGTGCTGTCGAGGCTGAAGGCAGCAGGAAAGCCTGCAGCCCCCAGGTCTGTGCGGCTACGCAACCGGTTCCCAAAGAGCTTTAGAACAAGGCATAGTTTTCCCTGCTGGCTCTTTGGGTGGGGGACCCATCTCCAGCCGTCTAGCTATTTTTGTGCCTGGCGCGGTGCGTAGTGGCAAAGGGTCGTTTTGAGGCTGAAGGCAGCAGGAAAGCCCGCAGCCCCCAGGTCTGTGGGACTACGCAAGCGTTTCCCAAAGAGCTTTAGAACAAGGCATAGTTTTCCCTGCTGGCTCTTTTGGCAGGGGAACCATCTCCAGCCGTATGGCCATTTTTGTGCCTGGCGCGGTGCCAAGTGGGAAAGGGTGGTTTTGAGGCTGAAGGCAGCAGCAAAGCCTGCAGCCCCCAGGTCTGTGGGGCCAAGCAAGCGGTTCCCAAAGAGCTTTAGAACAAGGCATAGTTTTCCCTGATGGCTCTTTGGGCATGGGACCCATCTCCAGCCATGGGCCATTTTTGTGCCTGATGCGGCGCCAAGTGGGAAAGGGTGGCTTTGAGGCTGAAGGCAGCAGCAAAGCCTGCAGCCCCCAGGTCTGTGGGGCTACGCAAGTGGTTCCCAAAGAGCTTTAGAACAAGGCATAGTTTTCCTTGCTGGGTCTTTGGGCATGGGACCGATCTCCAGCCGTATGGCCATTTTTGTGCCTGATGCGGCGCCAAGTGGGAAAGGGTGGCTTTGAGGCTGAAGGCAGCAGCAAAGCCCGCAGGCCCAGGTCTGTGGGGCTACGCAAGCGGTTCCCAAAGAGCTTTAGAACAAGGCATAGTTTTCCCTGCTGGCTCTTTGGGCGGGGGACCCATCTCCAGCCGTATGGCCATTTTTGTGCCTGGCCCGGCGCCAAGCGGGAAAGGGTGGCTTTGAGGCTGAAGGCAGCAGCAAAGCCTGCAGCCCCCAGGTCTGTGGGGCTACGCAAGCGGTTCCCAAAGAGCTTTAGAACAAGGCATAGTTTTCCCTGATGGCTCTTTGGGCATGGGACCCATCTCCAGCCTTATGGCCATTTTTGTTCCTGGCGCGGCGCCAAGTGGGAAAGTGTGGTGTCGAGGCTGAAGGCAGCAGGAGAGCCTGCAGCCCCCAGGTCTGTGGGGCTATGCAAGCGGTTCCCAAAGAGCTTTAGAACAAGGCATAGTTTTCCCTGCTGGCTCTTTGGGCGGGGGACCCATCTCCAGCCGTATGGCCATTTTTGAGCCTTTCGCGGCGCCAAGTGGGAAAGGGTGGTTTTGAGGCTGAAGGCAGCAGGAAAGCCCACAGCCCCCAGGTCTGTGGGGCTACGCAAGCGGTTCCCAAAGAGCTTTAGAACAAGGCATAGTTTTCCCTGATGGCTCTTTGGGCATGGGACCCATCTCCAGCCATAGGCCATTTTTGTGCCTGATAGGGCGCCAAGTGGGAAAGGGTGGCTTTGAGGCTGAAGGCAGCAGCAAAGCCTGCAGCCCCCAGGTCTGTGGGGCTACGCAAGTGGTTCCCAAAGAGCTTTAGAACAAGGCCTAGTTTTCCCTGCTGGCTCTTTGGGCGGGGGACCCATCTCCAGCCGTATGGCCATTTTTGAGCCTGGCGCGGCGCCAAGTGGGAAAGGGTGGTGTCGAGGCTGAAGGCAGCAGGAAAGCCTGCAGCCCCCAGGTCTGTGGGGCTACGCAAGCGGTTCCCAAAGAGCTTTAGAACAAGGCATAGTTTTCCCTGCTGGCTCTTTGGGCGGGGGACCCATCTCCAGCCGTATGGCCATTTTTGTGCGTGGCGCGGTGCGTAGTGGGAAAGGGTGGTTTTGAGGCTGAAGGCTGCAGGAAAGCCTGCAGCCCCCAGGTCTGTGGGGCTACGCAAGCGGTTCCCAAAGAGCTTTAGAACAAGGCATAGTTTTCCCTGCTGGCTCTTTGGGCATGGGACCCATCTCCAGCCATAGGCCATTTTTGTGCCTGGCGCGACGCCAAGTGGGAAAGGGTGGCTTTGAGGCTGAAGGCAGCAGGAAAGCCTGCAGCCCCCAGGTCTGTGGGGCTACGCAAGCGGTTCCCAAAGAGCTTTAGAACAAGGCATAGTTTTCCCTGCTGGCTCTTTGGGCGGGGGACCCATCTCCAGCCATATGGCCATTTTTATGCCTGGCGAAGCGCCAAGTGGGAAAGGGTGGTGTCAAGGCTGAAGGCAGCAGGAAAGCCCGCAGCCCCCAGGTCTGTGGGGCTATGCAAGCGGTTCCCAAAGAGCTTTAGAACAAGGCATAGTTTTCCCTGCTGGCTCTTTGTGCGGGAGACCCATATCCAGCCATAGGCCATTTTTGTGCCTGGCGCGACGCCAAGTGGGAAAGGGTGTTGTCGAGGCTGAAGGCAGCAGGAAAGCCTGCAGCCCCCAGGTCTGTGGGGCTACGCAAGTGGTTCCCAAAGAGCTTTAGAACAAGGCATAGTTTTCCCTGCTGGCTCTTTGGGCGGGGGACCCATCTCCAGTCATATGGCTATTTTTATGGCTGGCGTGGTGCGAGGTGGGAAAGGGTGGTTTTGAGGCTGAAGGCAGCAGGAAAGCCCGCAGCCCCCAGGTCTGTGGGGCTACGCAAGCGGTTCCCAAAGAGCTTTAGAACAAGGCATAGTTTTCCCTGCTGGCTCTTTGGGCGGGGGACCCATCTCCAACCATATGGCCATTTTTGTGCCTGGCGCGGCGCCAAGTGGGAAAGGGTGGCTTCGAGGCTGAAGGCAGCAGGAAAGCCCGCAGCCCCCAGGTCTGTGGGGCTACGCAAGCGGTTCCCAAAGAGCTTTAGAACAAGGCATAGTTTTCCCTGCTGGCTCTTTGGGCGGGGGACCCATCTCCAGCCGTATGGCCATTTTTGAGCCTGGCGCGGCGCCAGGTGGGAAAGGGTGGCTTTGAGGCTGAAGGCAGCAGCAAAGCCTGCAGCCCCCAGGTCTGTGGGGCTACGCAAGCGGTTCCCAAAGAGCTTTAGAACAAGGCATAGTTTTCCCTGCTGGCTCTTAGGGCGGGGGACCCATCTCCAGCCATAGGCCATTTTTGTGCCTGGCGCGACGCCAAGTGGGAAAGGGTGCTGTCGAGGCTGAAGGCAGCAGGAAAGCCTGCAGCCCCCAGGTCTGTGCGGCTACGCAACCGGTTCCCAAAGAGCTTTAGAACAAGGCATAGTTTTCCCTGCTGGCTCTTTGGGTGGGGGACCCATCTCCAGCCGTCTAGCTATTTTTGTGCCTGGCGCGGTGCGTAGTGGCAAAGGGTCGTTTTGAGGCTGAAGGCAGCAGGAAAGCCCGCAGCCCCCAGGTCTGTGGGGCTACGCAAGCGTTTCCCAAAGAGCTTTAGAACAAGGCATAGTTTTCCCTGCTGGCTCTTTTGGCAGGGGAACCATCTCCAGCCATATGGCCATTTTTGTGCCTGGCGCGGTGCGTAGTGGGAAAGGGTGGTTTTGAGGCTGAAGGCAGCAGCAAAGCCTGCAGCCCCCAGGTCTGTGGGGCCAAGCAAGCGGTTCCCAAAGAGCTTTAGAACAAGGCATAGTTTTCCCTGATGGCTCTTAGGGCATGGGACCCATCTCCAGCCATGGGCCATTTTTGTGCCTGATGCGGCGCCAAGTGGGAAAGGGTGGCTTTGAGGCTGAAGGCAGCAGCAAAGCCTGCAGCCCCCAGGTCTGTGGGGCCAAGCAAGCGGTTCCCAAAGAGCTTTAGAACAAGGCATAATTTTCCCTGCTGGCTCCTTGGGCGGGGGACCCATCTCCAGACATATGGCCTTTTTTGAGGCTGGCGCGGCGCCAAGTGGGAAAGGGTGGTGTCGAGTCTGAAGGCAGCAGGAAAGCCTGCAGCCCCCAGGTCTGTGGGGCCAAGCAAGCGGTTCCCAAAGAGCTTTAGAACAAGGCATAGTTTTCCCTGATGGCTCTTTGGGCATGGGACCCATCTCCAGCCACAGGCCATTTTTGTACCTGGCACGGTGCCGAGTGGGAAAGGGTGGTGTCGAGGCTGAAGGCAGCAGCAAAGCCTGCAGCCCCCAGGTCTGTGGGGCTACGCAAGCGGTTCCCAAAGAGCTTTAGAACAAGGCATAGTTTTCCCTGCTGGCTCTTTGGGCGGGGGACCCATCTCCAGCCGTATGGCCATTTTTGTGCCTGGCCCGGCGCCAAGCGGGAAAGGGTGGCTTTGAGGCTGAAGGCAGCAGCAAAGCCTGCAGCCCCCAGGTCTGTGGGGCTACGCAAGCGGTTCCCAAAGAGCTTTAGAACAAGGCATAGTTTTCCCTGCTGGCTCTTTGGGCATGGGACCCATCTCCAGCCGTATGGCCATTTTTGTGCCTGGCGCGGTGCGTAGTGGGAAAGGGTGGTTTTGAGGCTGAAGGCAGCAGGAAAGCCCACAGCCCCCAGGTCTGTGGGGCTACGCAAGCGGTTCCCAAAGAGCTTTAGAACAAGGCATAGTTTTCCCTGCTGGCTCTTTGGGCGGGGGACCCATCTCCAGCCATAGACCATTTTTGTGCCTAGCGCGGCGCCAAGTGGGAAAGGGTGTTTTTGAGGCTGAAGGCAGCAGGAAAGCCCGCAGCCCCCAGGTCTGTGGGGCTACGCAAGCGGTTCCCAAAGAGCTTTAGAACAAGGCATAGTTTTCCCTGCTGGCTCTTTGGGCGGGGGACCCATCTCCAGCCGTATGGCCATTTTTGAGCCTAGCGCGGCGCCAAGTGTGAAAGGGTGGCTCTGAGGCTGAAGGCAGGAGCAAAGCCTGCAGCCCTAAGGTCTGTGGGGCTACGCAAGCGGTTCCCAAAGAGCTTTAGAACAAGGCATAGTTTTCCCTGCTGGCTCTTTGGGCATGGGACCCATCTCCAGCCATAGGCCATTTTTGTGCCTGATGCGGCGCCAAGTGGGAAAGGGTGGTTTTGAGGCTGAAGGCAGCAGCAAAGCCTGCAGCCCCCAGGTCTGTGGGGCTACGCAAGCGGTTCCCAAAGAGCTTTAGAACAAGGCATAGTTTTCCCTGCTGGCTCTTTGGGCATGGGACCCATCTCCAGCCATAGGCCATTTTTGTGCCTGGCGCGACGCCAAGTGGGAAAGGGTGGCTTTGAGGCTGAAGGCAGCAGGAAAGCCTGCAGCCCCCAGGTCTGTGGGGCCAAGCAAGCGGTTCCCAAAGAGCTTTAGAACAAGGCATAGTTTTCCCTGATGGCTCTTTGGGCATGGGACCCATCTCCAGCCATAGGCCATTTTTGTGCCTGATAGGGCGCCAAGTGGGAAAGGGTGGCTTTGAGGCTGAAGGCAGCAGGAAAGCCTGCAGCCCCCAGGTCTGTGGGGCTACGCAAGCGGTTCCCAAAGAGCTTTAGAACAAGGCATAGTTTTCCCTGCTGGCTCTTTGGGCGGGGGACCCATCTCCAGCCATAGACCATTTTTGTGCCTAGCGCGGCGCCAAGTGGGAAAGGGCGGTGTCGAGGCCGAAGGCAGCAGGAAAGCCCGCAGCCCCCAGGTCTGTGGGGCCAAGCAAGCGGTTCCCAAAGAGCTTTAGAACAAGGCATAGTTTTCCCTGCTGGCTCTTTGGGCGGGGGACCCATCTCCAGCCGTATGGCCATTTTTGAGCCTGGCGCGGCGCCAAGTGTGAAAGGGTGGTTTTGAGGCTGAAGGCAGCAGGAAAGCCCGCAGCCCCCAGGTCTGTGGGGCTACGCAAGCGGTTCCCAAAGAGCTTTAGAACAAGGCATAGTTTTCCCTGCTGGCTCTTTTGGCAGGGGACCCATCTCCAGCCGTATGGCCATTCTTGTGCCTGGCGCGGCGCCAAGTGGGAAAGGGTGGCTTTGAGGCTGAAGGCAGCAGGAAAGCCTGCAGCCCCCAGGTCTGTGGGGCCAAGCAAGCGGTTCCCAAAGAGCTTTAGAACAAGGCATAGTTTTCCCTGATGGCTCTTTGGGCATGGGACCCATCTCCAGCCATAGGCCATTTTTGTGCCTGATGCGGCGCCAAGTGGGAAAGGGTGGCTTTGAGGCTGAAGGCAGCAGGAAAGCCTGCAGCCCCCAGGTCTGTGGGGCTACGCAAGCGGTTCCCAAAGAGCTTTAGAGCAAGGCATAGTTTTCCTTGCTGGGTCTTTGGGCATGGGACCGATCTCCAGCCGTGTGGCCATAAGGCTTTAAACTAGGTTTGATGGGGGATGGGGACGAAACCAGGATCACAAAAGTGGTGCCTGGGAGCAACATAGCAGTGCTCATGGGTATAAGTGACACCAAGGTCTTGCAGCCTGTCCCAGCGATGGTGGGGGATAGTGAATTGTGTGGCAGCATAGACACAAGGAGTAGTGATAATTTGGTAACTACAGTAGTGTCCGAGAATGATCAGGTGCAAATCAGGGCCTGTCCCCCCAAGAAAGTGGTAGGTCAATTAACCCAACTGAAGTGCATCTACACTAATGCACGCAGCATGGGGAATAAACAGGACGAGCTGGAGGCCATCGTGCAGCAGGGAAACTATGATGTGGTTGCCATCACGGAAACGTGGTGGGACGACACACACAAGTGGAGTGCTGTAATTGATGGCTACCAGCTTTTCAGAAGGGATAGGCAAGGGAAGAGAGGTGGTGGGGTGGCCCTCTATGTTAGGGGCGGTTTTGAATGTCTGGAACTCAACACTGTAAATGACAGTGTTGAGTGTGTATGGATAAAAATCAAGGGGAAGGCCAACAAGGCAGATATCGTGATGGGAGTTTGTTATAGACCCCCTAATCAGGATGTAGAAACTGATGAGGTATTCTATAAGCGGCTGGCAGAGGTTTCGCGATCATCTGCCCTTGTTCTTTTGGGGGATTTCAACTTCCCGGATGTCCGCTGGGAATACCACACAGCAGAGAGGGAACAGTCCCGGAGGTTCCTGGAGTGTGTGGAAGACAACTTCCTAACACAGCTGGTGAAGGAACCTACTAGGGGAAGTGCCCTACTGGACCTACTGTTTGTTAACAGAGAAGGTCTTGTGGGGGATGTAAAGGTTGGAGGTCATCTTGGGCAGAGTGACCATGAAATGATAGAGTTTTCAATTCTTGGTGAAGGGAGGCGGGGAGCCAGCAAAACTGCCACCTTGGATTTCCGAAGGGCAGACTTTAACCTGTTTAGGAGCATGGTTGAGAGTGTCCCTTGGGAGGCAGTTTTGAAGAGCAAAGGTGCCCAGGAAAGCTGGTCATACTTCAAGCAGGTGCTCTTAGAAGCACAGGTGAAGGCCATCCCCATGTCCCAAAAGACGAGCCGACGGGGAAGAAGGCCAGCCTGGCTAAATAGAGAGCTTTGGCTGGACCTCAGGAAAAAAAGGAAGGCTTACATTCTCTGGAAAAGGGGCTTAGCAACTTATGAGGATTATCAAGATATAACAAAGCTATGCAGGGGGAAGATTAGAAGGGCCAAAGCTCAATCAGAACTCAGCTTGGCCACTGCAGTTAAAGACAACAAGAAGAGATTTTTCCAGTATATCAACAGAAAAAGGAAGACTAGGGAAAATATAGGTCCACTGATGAATGAGACGGGTGCCCTAGTGGTGGAAGACACAGAGAAGGCAGAGTTACTGAATGCCTTCTTTTCTTCGGTCTTCACTGATAAAGCCGTCCCTCACACATCCCATACCCTGGAGGCAAGGGGGAAGGTCCGGAGAGAGGAAGATTTTCCCTTAGTTGAGGAGGACTGGGTCAGAGACCACTTGGCCAAGCTGGACATTCATAAGTCCATGGGCCCTGACGGGATGCACCCGCGAGTGCTGAGAGAGCTGGCAGATGTTATCGCTAGACCACTCTCCATTGTCTTTGCAAGGTCATGGGGAACAGGAGAGGTGCCTGAGGACTGGAGGAAGGCTAACGTCACTCCAATCTTCAAAAAAGGCAAGAAGGAGGACCCAGGGAACTACAGGCCGGTTAGTCTCACCTCTGTCCCTGGGAAGGTAATGGAGCGACTCATTCTGGATGTCGTCTCCAAACACATAGAGGAACAGGAAGTTATTGGAAGTGGTCAGCATGGATTTACCAAGGGCAAATCATGCCTGACCAATCTGATAGCTTTCTATGATGTTATAACGGGTTGGCTGGATGAGGGGAGAGCCGTAGATGTCATCTACCTTGACCTTAGCAAGGCTTTTGACACTGTCTCCCATAACATCCTCATTAGGAAGCTGAGGAAGTATGGGCTAGACGAGGTGACAGTGAGGTGGATCGAGAGCTGGCTGAGTGACAGAACCCAGAGGGTTGTGATCAGCGGCACAGAGTCCAGTTGGAGGCCTGTAACGAGTGGTGTCCCTCAGGGGTCAATACTTGGACCAATTTTGTTCAATATATTCATTAATGACCTAGATGAGGGGACAGAGTGTATCCTCAGCAAGTTTGCTGATGATACCAAGCTGGGAGGGGTGGCCGACACTCCAGAGGGCCGTGCTGCCATCCAGCGTGACCTGGACAGGCTGGAGAGCTGGGCAGAGAAGAACCTAATGAGGTTCAACAAAAGCAAGTGTAGGGTCCTGCACCTGGGAAGGAAGAATGCCAAACACCAGTATAGGTTAGGGGCGGACATGCTGGGAAGCAGCTCTGAGGAGAAGGACCTGGGGGTCCTGGTAGACAGCAAATTATCCATGAGCCAGCAGTGTGCCCTTGTCGCCAAGAAGGCCAATGGCATCCTGGGCTGCATAGGGAAGACTGTGGCCAGTAGGTCGAGGGAGGTCATTCTTCCCCTCTACTCTGCACTGGTGAGGCCACAACTGGAGTACTGTGTCCAGTTCTGGCTCCCCAGTTCAAGAGGGACAGGGAACTACTGGAGCGAGTCCAGCGAAGGGCAACCAAGATGATTGTGGGACTGGAGCACCTCCCTTATGAGGAAAGGCTGAAAGAGCTGGGACTCTTTAGCCTGGAGAAGAGAAGGTTGAGGGGGGGACCTGATTAATGTTTACAAGTACCTAAAGGGTGGGTTTAAGGAGGACGGAGCCAGGCTCTTTTCAATGGTTCCCAGCGACAGGACAAGGGGCAATGGGCACAAGCTAGAACATAGGAAGTTCCGTTCAAATACACGGAAAAACTTCTTTACAGTGAGGGTGACAGAGCACTGGAACAGGCTGCCCAGGCAGGTGGTGGAGTCCCCTTCTCTGGAGATTTTCAAGACCCGCCTGGATGCAGCCCTGAGGGATGTGCTTTAGGCAATCCTGCTCTAGCAGGGGAGTTGGACTAGATGATCTCTAGAGGTCCCTTCCAACTCTGAAGATTCCGTGATTCCGTGATTCCGTGATTCCGTGATTTTTGAGCCTGGCGCGGCGCCAAGTGGGAAAGGGTTGCTTTGAGGCTGAAGGCAGGAGCAAAGCCTGCAGCCCTAAGGTCTGTGGGGCTACGCAAGCGGTTCCCAAAGAGCTTTAGAACAAGGCATAGTTTTCCCTGATGGCTCTTTGGGCGGGGGACCCATCTCCAGCCGTATGGCCATTTTTGAGCCTTTCGCGGCGCCAAGTGGGAAAGGGTGGTGTCAAGGCTGAAGGCAGCAGGAAAGCCCGCAGCCCCCAGGTCTGTGCGGCTACGCAAGTGGTTCCCAAAGAGCTTTAGAACAAGGAATAGTTTTCCCTGCTGGCTCTTTGGACGGGGGACCCATCTCCAGCCGTATGGCCATTTTTTGTGCCTAGCGCGACGCCAAGTGGGAAAGGGTGGCTTTGAGGCTGAATGCAGCAGGAAAGCCTGCAGCCCCCAGGTCTGTGGGGCTACGCAAGCGGTTCCCAAAGAGCTTTAGAACAAGGCATAGTTTTCCCTGCTGGCTCTTTGGGCATGGGACCCATCTCCAGCCACAGGCCATTTTTGTGCCTGATGCGGCGCCAAGTGGGAAAGGGTGGCTTTGAGGCTGAAGGCAGCAGGAAAGCCTGCAGCCCCCAGGTCTGTGGGGCTACGCAAGCGGTTCCCAAAGAGCTTTAGAACAAGGCATAGTTTTCCCTGCTGGCTCTTTGGGCGGGGGACCCATCTCCAGCCGTATGGCCATTTTTGTGCCTGGCCCGGCGCCAAGCGGGAAAGGGTGGCTTTGAGGCTGAAGGCAGCAGCAAAGCCTGCAGCCCCCAGGTCTGTGGGGCTACGCAAGCGGTTCCCAAAGAGCTTTAGAACAAGGCATAGTTTTCCCTGCTGGCTCTTTGGGCATGGGACCCATCTCCAGCCTTATGGCCATTTTTGTGCCTGGCGCGGCGCCAAGTGGGAAAGTGTGGTGTCGAGGCTGAAGGCAGCAGGAGAGCCTGCAGCCCCCAGGTCTGTGGGGCTATGCAAGCGGTTCCCAAAGAGCTTTAGAACAAGGCATAGTTTTCCCTGCTGGCTCTTTGGACGGGGGACCCATCTCCAGCCGTATGGCCATTTTTGTGCCTGGCGCGACGCCAAGTGGGAAAGGGTGTCTTTGAGGCTGAATGCAGCAGCAAAGCCCACAGCCCCCAGGTCTGTGGGGCTACGCAAGCGGTTCCCAAAGAGCTTTAGAACAAGGCATAGTTTTCCTTGCTGGCTCTTTGGGCATGGGACCCATCTCCAGCCATAGGCCATTTTTGTGCCTGATGCGGCGCCAAGTGGGAAAGGGTGGTGTCGAGGCTGAAGGCAGCAGCAAAGCCTGCAGCCCCCAGGTCTGTGGGGCTACGCAAGCGGTTCCCAAAGAGCTTTAGAACAAGGCCTAGTTTTCCCTGCTGGCTCTTTGGGCGGGGGACCCATCTCCAGCCGTATGGCCATTTTTGTGCCTAGCGTGGCGCCAAGTGGGAAAGGGTGGTTTTGAGGCTGAAGGCAGCAGGAAAGCCCGCAGCCCCCACGTCTGTGGGGCCAAGCAAGCGGTTCCCAAAGAGCTTTAGAACAAGGCATAGTTTTCCCTGCTGGCTCTTTGGGCGGGGGACCCATCTCCAGCCGTATGGCCATTTTTGTGCCTGGCGCGGCGCCAAGTGGGAAAGGGTGGTGTCGAGGCTGAAGGCAGCAGGAAAGCCTGCAGCCCCCAGGTCTGTGGGGCTACGCAAGCGGTTCCCAAAGAGCTTTAGAACAAGGCATAGTTTTCCCTGATGGCTCTTTGGGCATGGGACCCATCTCCAGCCACAGGCCATTTTTGTACCTGGCGCGGTGCCAAGTGGGAAAGGGTGGTGTTGAGGCTGAAGGCAGCAGGAAAGCCTGAAGCCCCCAGGTCTGTGGGGCTACGCAAGCGGTTCCCAAAGAGCTTTAGAACAAGGCATATTTTTCCCTGCTGGCTCTTTGGGCGGGGGACCCATCTCCAGCCGTATGGCCATTTTTGTGCCTGGCCCGGCGCCAAGCGGGAAAGGGTGGCTTTGAGGCTGAAGGCAGCAGCAAAGCCCGCAGCCCCCAGGTCTGTGGGGCTACGCAAGCGGTTCCCAAAGAGCTTTAGAACAAGGCATAGTTTTCCCTGCTGGCTCTTTGGGCATGGGACCCATCTCCAGCCGTATGGCCATTTTTGTGCCTGGCGCGGCGCCAAGTGGGAAAGGGTGGCTTTGAGGCTGAAGGCAGCAGGAGAGCCTGCAGCCCCCAGGTCTGTGGGGCTACGCAAGCGGTTCCCAAAGAGCTTTAGAACAAGGCATAGTTTTCCCTGCTGGCTCTTTGGGCGGGGGACCCATCTCCAGCCGTATGGCCATTTTTGTGCCTGGCGCGGTGCGTAGTGGGAAAGGGTGGTTTTGAGGCTGAAGGCAGCAGCAAAGCCCACAGCCCCCAGGTCTGTGGGGCTACGCAAGCGGTTCCCAAAGAGCTTTAGAACAAGGCATAGTTTTCCCTGCTGGCTCTTTGGGCATGGGACACATCTACAGCCATAGGCCATTTTTGTGCCTGATAGGGCGCCAAGTGGGAAAGGGTGGCTTTGAGGCTGAAGGCAGCAGGAAAGCCTGCAGCCCCCAGGTCTGTGGGGCTACGCAAGCGGTTCCCAAAGAGCTTTAGAACAAGGCATAGTTTTCCCTGCTGGCTCTTTGGGCGGGGGACCCATCTCCAGCCGTATGGCCATTTTTGTGCCTGGCGCGGAGCCAAGTGGGAAAGGGTGGTGTCGAGGCTGAAGGCAGCAGGAAAGCCTGCAGCCCCCAGGTCTGTGGGGCTACGCAAGCGGTTCCCAAAGAGCTTTAGAACAAGGCATAGTTTTCCCTGCTGGCTCTTTGGGCGGGGGACCCATCTCCAGCCGTATGGCCATTTTTGTGCCTGGCCCGGCGCCAAGCGGGAATGGGTGGCTTTGAGGCTGAAGGCAGCAGGAAAGCCCGCAGCCCCCAGGTCTGTGGGGCTATGCAAGCGGTTCCCAAAGAGCTTTAGAACAAGGCATATTTTTCCTTGCTGGCTCTTTGGGCGGGGGACCCATCTCCAGCCGTATGGCCATTTTTGTGCTTGGCGCGGTGCATAGTGGGAAAGGGTGGCTTTGAGGCTGAAGGCAGCAGGAAAGCCTGCAGCCCCCAGGTCTGTGGGGCTACGCAAGCGGTTCCCAAAGAGCTTTAGAACAAGGCATAGTTTTCCCTGCTGGCTCTTTTGGCAGGGGACCCATCTGCAGCCGTATGGCCATTTTTGTGCCTGGCGCGGCGCCAAGTGGGAAAGGGTGGCTTTGAGGCTGAAGGCAGCAGGAAAGCCTGCAGCCCCCAGGTCTGTGGGGCCACGCAAGCGGTTCCCAAAGAGCTTTAGAACAAGGCATAGTTTTCCCTGATGGCTCTTTGGGCATGGGACCCATCTCCAGCCATGGGCCATTTTTGTGCCTGATGCGGCGCCAAGTGGTAAAGGGTGGTTTTGAGGCTGAAGGCAGCAGGAAAGCCTGCAGCCCCCAGGTCTGTGGGGCTACGCAAGCGGTTCCCAAAGAGCTTTAGAACAAGGCATAGTTTTCCCTGCTGGCTCTTTGGGCATGGGACCCATCTCCAGCCATAGGCCATTTTTGTGCCTGGAGCGACGCCAAGTGGGAAAGGGTGGTGTCGAGGCTGAAGGCAGGAGCCAAGCCTGCAGCCCTAAGGTCTGTGGGGCTACGCAAGCGGTTCCCAAAGAGCTTTAGAACAAGGCATAGTTTTCCCTGCTGGCTCTTCGGACGGGGGACCCATCTCCAGCCATAGGCCATTTTTGTGCCTGATGCGGCGCCAAGTGGGAAAGGGTGGCTTTGAGGCTGAAGGCAGCAGCAAAGCCTGCAGCCCCCAGGTCTGTGGGGCTACGCAAGCGGTTCCCAAAGAGCTTTAGAACAAGGCATAGTTTTCCTTGCTGGCTCTTTGGGCATGGGACACATTTCCAGCCATAGGCCATTTTTGTGCCTGGCCCGGCGCCAAGTGGGAAAGGGTGGCTTTGAGGCTGAAGGCAGCAGCAAAGCCCGCAGGCCCAGGCCTGTGGGGCTACGCAAGCGGTTCCCAAAGAGCTTTAGAACAAGGCATAGTTTTCCCTGCTGGCTCTTTGGGCGGGGGACCCATCTCCAGCCGTATGGCCATTTTTGTGTCTGGCGCGGCGCCAAGTGGGAAAGGGTGGTGTCAAGGCTGAAGGCAGCAGGAAAGCCCGCAGCCCCCAGGTCTGTGGGGCTACGCAAGCGGTTCCCAAAGAGCTTTAGAACAAGGCATAATTTTCCCTGCTGGCTCTTTGGGCGGGGGACCCATCTCCAGCCATAGGCCATTTTTGTGCCTGATGCGGCGCCAAGTGGGAAAGGGTGGCTTTGAGGCTGAAGGCAGCAGCAAAGCCTGCAGCCCCCAGGTCTGTGCGGCTACGCAAGTGGTTCCCAAAGAGCTTTAGAACAAGGCATAGTTTTCCCTGCTGGCTCTTTGGGCGGGGGACCCATCTCCAGCCGTATGGCCATTTTTGTGCCTGGCGCGGCGCCAAGTGGGAAAGGGTGGTGTCGAGGCTGAAGGCAGCAGGAAAGCCTGCAGCCCCCAGGTCTGTGGGGCCAAGCAAGCGGTTCCCAAAGAGCTTTAGAACAAGGCATAGTTTTCCCTGCTGGCTCTTTGGGCGGGGGACCCATCTCCAGCCGTATGGCCATTTTTGTGCCTGGCGCGGCGCCAAGTGGGAAAGGGTGGTGTCGAGGCTGAAGGCAGCAGGAAAGCCTGCAGCCCCCAGGTCTGTGGGGCTACGCAAGCGGTTCCCAAAGAGCTTTAGAACAAGGCATAGTTTTCCCTGCTGGCTCTTTGGGCATGGGACCCATCTCCAGCCATAGGCCATTTTTGTGCCTGGCGCGACGCCAAGTGGGAAAGGGTGGCTTTGAGGCTGAAGGCAGCAGGAAAGCCTGCAGCCCCCAGGTCTGTGGGGCTACGCAAGCGGTTCCCAAAGAGCTTTAGAACAAGGCATAGTTTTCCCTGCTGGCTCTTTGGGCGGGGGACCCATCTCCAGCCATATGGCCATTTTTATGCCTGGCGAAGCGCCAAGTGGGAAAGGGTGGTGTCAAGGCTGAAGGCAGCAGGAAAGCCCGCAGCCCCCAGGTCTGTGGGGCTACGCAAGCGGTTCCCAAAGAGCTTTAGAACAAGGCATAGTTTTCCCTGCTGGCTCTTTGGGCAGGAGACCCATATCCAGCCATAGGCCATTTTTGTGCCTGGCGCGACGCCAAGTGGGAAAGGGTGTTGTCGAGGCTGAAGGCAGCAGGAAAGCCTGCAGCCCCCAGGTCTGTGGGGCTACGCAAGTGGTTCCCAAAGAGCTTTAGAACAAGGCATAGTTTTCCCTGCTGGCTCTTTGGGCGGGGGACCCATCTCCAGTCATATGGCTATTTTTATGCCTGGCGTGGTGCGAGGTGGGAAAGGGTGGTTTTGAGGCTGAAGGCAGCAGGAAAGCCCGCAGCCCCCAGGTCTGTGGGGCTACGCAAGCGGTTCCCAAAGAGCTTTAGAACAAGGCATAGTTTTCCCTGGTGGCTCTTAGGGCGGGGGACCCATCTCCAGCCATAGGCCATTTTTGTGTCTGGCGCGACGCCAAGTGGGAAAGGGTGCTGTCGAGGCTGAAGGCAGCAGGAAAGCCTGCAGCCCCCAGGTCTGTGCGGCTACGCAACCGGTTCCCAAAGAGCTTTAGAACAAGGCATAGTTTTCCCTGCTGGCTCTTTGGGTGGGGGACCCATCTCCAGCCGTCTAGCTATTTTTGTGCCTGGCGCGGTGCGTAGTGGCAAAGGGTGGTGTCGAGTCTGAAGGCAGCAGGAAAGCCCGCAGCCCCCAGGTCTGTGGGGCTACGCAAGCGTTTCCCAAAGAGCTTTAGAACAAGGCATAGTTTTCCCTGCTGGCTCTTTTGGCAGGGGAACCATCTCCAGCCGTATGGCCATTTTTGTGCCTGGCGCGGTGCCAAGTGGGAAAGGGTGGTTTTGAGGCTGAAGGCAGCAGCAAAGCCTGCAGCCCCCAGGTCTGTGGGGCCAAGCAAGCGGTTCCCAAAGAGCTTTAGAACAAGGCATAGTTTTCCCTGATGGCTCTTTGGGCATGGGACCCATCTCCAGCCATGGGCCATTTTTGTGCCTGATGCGGCGCCAAGTGGGAAAGGGTGGCTTTGAGGCTGAAGGCAGCAGCAAAGCCTGCAGCCCCCAGGTCTGTGGGGCTACGCAAGTGGTTCCCAAAGAGCTTTAGAACAAGGCATAGTTTTCCTTGCTGGGTCTTTGGGCATGGGACCGATCTCCAGCCGTATGGCCATTTTTGTGCCTGATGCGGCGCCAAGTGGGAAAGGGTGGCTTTGAGGCTGAAGGCAGCAGCAAAGCCCGCAGGCCCAGGTCTGTGGGGCTACGCAAGCGGTTCCCAAAGAGCTTTAGAACAAGGCATAGTTTTCCCTGCTGGCTCTTTGGGCGGGGGACCCATCTCCAGCCGTATGGCCATTTTTGTGCCTGGCCCGGCGCCAAGCGGGAAAGGGTGGCTTTGAGGCTGAAGGCAGCAGCAAAGCCTGCAGCCCCCAGGTCTGTGGGGCTACGCAAGCGGTTCCCAAAGAGCTTTAGAACAAGGCATAGTTTTCCCTGCTGGCTCTTTGGGCATGGGACCCATCTCCAGCCTTATGGCCATTTTTGTTCCTGGCGCGGCGCCAAGTGGGAAAGTGTGGTGTCGAGGCTGAAGGCAGCAGGAGAGCCTGCAGCCCCCAGGTCTGTGGGGCTATGCAAGCGGTTCCCAAAGAGCTTTAGAACAAGGCATAGTTTTCCCTGCTGGCTCTTTGGGCGGGGGACCCATCTCCAGCCGTATGGCCATTTTTGTGCCTGATGCGGCGCCAAGTGGGAAAGGGTGGTTTTGAGGCTGAAGGCAGCAGGAAAGCCCACAGCCCCCAGGTCTGTGGGGCTACGCAAGCGGTTCCCAAAGAGCTTTAGAACAAGGCATAGTTTTCCCTGATGGCTCTTTGGGCATGGGACCCATCTCCAGCCATAGGCCATTTTTGTGCCTGATAGGGCGCCAAGTGGGAAAGGGTGGCTTTGAGGCTGAAGGCAGCAGCAAAGCCTGCAGCCCCCAGGTCTGTGGGGCTACGCAAGCGGTTCCCAAAGAGCTTTAGAACAAGGCCTAGTTTTCCCTGCTGGCTCTTTGGGCGGGGGACCCATCTCCAGCCGTATGGCCATTTTTGAACCTGGCGCGGCGCCAAGTGGGAAAGGGTGGTGTCGAGGCTGAAGGCAGCAGGAAAGCCTGCAGCCCCCAGGTCTGTGGGGCTACGCAAGCGGTTCCCAAAGAGCTTTAGAACAAGGCATAGTTTTCCCTGCTGGCTCTTTGGGCGGGGGACCCATCTCCAGCCGTATGGCCATTTTTGTGCCTGGCGCGGTGCGTAGTGGGAAAGGGTGGTTTTGAGGCTGAAGGCTGCAGGAAAGCCTGCAGCCCCCAGGTCTGTGGGGCTACGCAAGCGGTTCCCAAAGAGCTTTAGAACAAGGCATAGTTTTCCCTGCTGGCTCTTTGGGCATGGGACCCATCTCCAGCCATAGGCCATTTTTGTGCCTGGCGCGACGCCAAGTGGGAAAGGGTGGCTTTGAGGCTGAAGGCAGCAGGAAAGCCTGCAGCCCCCAGGTCTGTGGGGCTACGCAAGCGGTTCCCAAAGAGCTTTAGAACAAGGCATAGTTTTCCCTGCTGGCTCTTTGGGCGGGGGACCCATCTCCAGCCATATGGCCATTTTTATGCCTGGCGAAGCTCCAAGTGGGAAAGGGTGGTGTCAAGGCTGAAGGCAGCAGGAAAGCCCGCAGCCCCCAGGTCTGTGGGGCTATGCAAGCGGTTCCCAAAGAGCTTTAGAACAAGGCATAGTTTTCCCTGCTGGCTCTTTGTGCGGGAGACCCATATCCAGCCATAGGCCATTTTTGTGCCTGGCGCGACGCCAAGTGGGAAAGGGTGTTGTCGAGGCTGAAGGCAGCAGGAAAGCCTGCAGCCCCCAGGTCTGTGGGGCTACGCAAGTGGTTCCCAAAGAGCTTTAGAACAAGGCATAGTTTTCCCTGCTGGCTCTTTGGGCGGGGGACCCATCTCCAGTCATATGGCTATTTTTATGCCTGGCGTGGTGCGAGGTGGGAAAGGGTGGTTTTGAGGCTGAAGGCAGCAGGAAAGCCCGCAGCCCCCAGGTCTGTGGGGCTACGCAAGCGGTTCCCAAAGAGCTTTAGAACAAGGCATAGTTTTCCCTGCTGGCTCTTTGGGCGGGGGACCCATCTCCAACCATATGGCCATTTTTGTGCCTGGCGCGGCGCCAAGTGGGAAAGGGTGGCTTCGAGGCTGAAGGCAGCAGGAAAGCCCGCAGCCCCCAGGTCTGTGGGGCTACGCAAGCGGTTCCCAAAGAGCTTTAGAACAAGGCATAGTTTTCCCTGCTGGCTCTTTGGGCGGGGGACCCATCTCCAGCCGTATGGCCATTTTTGAGCCTGGCGCGGCGCCAGGTGGGAAAGGGTGGCTTTGAGGCTGAAGGCAGCAGCAAAGCCTGCAGCCCCCAGGTCTGTGGGGCTACGCAAGCGGTTCCCAAAGAGCTTTAGAACAAGGCATAGTTTTCCCTGCTGGCTCTTAGGGCGGGGGACCCATCTCCAGCCATAGGCCATTTTTGTGCCTGGCGCGACGCCAAGTGGGAAAGGGTGCTGTCGAGGCTGAAGGCAGCAGGAAAGCCTGCAGCCCCCAGGTCTGTGCGGCTACGCAACCGGTTCCCAAAGAGCTTTAGAACAAGGCATAGTTTTCCCTGCTGGCTCTTTGGGTGGGGGACCCATCTCCAGCCGTCTAGCTATTTTTGTGCCTGGCGCGGTGCGTAGTGGCAAAGGGTCGTTTTGAGGCTGAAGGCAGCAGGAAAGCCCGCAGCCCCCAGGTCTGTGGGGCTACGCAAGCGTTTCCCAAAGAGCTTTAGAACAAGGCATAGTTTTCCCTGCTGGCTCTTTTGGCAGGGGAACCATCTCCAGCCATATGGCCATTTTTGTGCCTGGTGCGGTGCGTAGTGGGAAAGGGTGGTTTTGAGGCTGAAGGCAGCAGCAAAGCCTGCAGCCCCCAGGTCTGTGGGGCCAAGCAAGCGGTTCCCAAAGAGCTTTAGAACAAGGCATAGTTTTCCCTGATGGCTCTTAGGGCATGGGACCCATCTCCAGCCATGGGCCATTTTTGTGCCTGATGCGGCGCCAAGTGGGAAAGGGTGGCTTTGAGGCTGAAGGCAGCAGCAAAGCCTGCAGCCCCCAGGTCTGTGGGGCCAAGCAAGCGGTTCCCAAAGAGCTTTAGAACAAGGCATAATTTTCCCTGCTGGCTCCTTGGGCGGGGGACCCATCTCCAGACATATGGCCTTTTTTTAGGCTGGCGCGGCGCCAAGTGGGAAAGGGTGGTGTCGAGTCTGAAGGCAGCAGGAAAGCCTGCAGCCCCCAGGTCTGTGGGGCCAAGCAAGCGGTTCCCAAAGAGCTTTAGAACAAGGCATAGTTTTCCCTGATGGCTCTTTGGGCATGGGACCCATCTCCAGCCACAGGCCATTTTTGTACCTGGCACGGTGCCGAGTGGGAAAGGGTGGTGTCGAGGCTGAAGGCAGCAGCAAAGCCTGCAGCCCCCAGGTCTGTGGGGCTACGCAAGCGGTTCCCAAAGAGCTTTAGAACAAGGCATAGTTTTCCCTGCTGGCTCTTTGGGCATGGGACCCATCTCCAACCTTATGGCCATTTTTGTGCCTGGCGCGGCGCCAAGTGGGAAAGTGTGGTGTCGAGGCTGAAGGCAGCAGGAGAGCCTGCAGCCCCCAGGTCTGTGGGGCTATGCAAGCGGTTCCCAAAGAGCTTTAGAACAAGGCATAGTTTTCCCTGCTGGCTCTTTGGGCGGGGGACCCATCTCCAGCCGTATGGCCATTTTTGTGCCTGATGTGGCGCCAAGTGGGAAAGGGTGGTTTTGAGGCTGAAGGCAGCAGGAAAGCCCACAGCCCCCAGGTCTGTGGGGCCAAGCAAGCGGTTCCCAAAGAGCTTTAGAACAAGGCATAGTTTTCCCTGATGGCTCTTTGGGCATGGGACCCATCTCCAGCCATAGGCCATTTTTGTGCCTGATAGGGCGCCAAGTGGGAAAGGGTGGCTTTGAGGCTGAAGGCAGCAGCAAAGCCTGCAGCCCCCAGGTCTGTGGGGCTACGCAAGCGGTTCCCAAAGAGCTTTAGAACAAGGCCTAGTTTTCCCTGCTGGCTCTTTGGGCGGGGGACCCATCTCCAGCCGTATGGCCATTTTTGAGCCTGGCGCGGCGCCAAGTGGGAAAGGGTGTTGTCGAGTCTGAAGGCAGCAGGAAAGCCTGCAGCCCCCAGGTCTGTGGGGCTACGCAAGCGGTTCCCAAAGAGCTTTAGAACAAGGCATAATTTTCCTTGCTGGCTCTTTGGGCATGGGACCCATCTCCAGCCATAGGCCATTTTTGTGCCTGATGCGGCGCCAAGTGGGAAAGGGTGGCTTTGAGGCTGAAGGCAGCAGCAAAGCCTGCAGCCCCCAGGTCTGTGGGGCCAAGCAAGCGGTTCCCAAAGAGCTTTAGAACAAGGCATAGTTTTCCCTGCTGGCTCTTTGGGCGGGGGACCCATCTCCAGCCGTATGGCCATTTTTGTGCCTAGCGTGGCGCCAAGTGGGAAAGGGTGGTTTTGAGGCTGAAGGCAGCAGGAAAGCCCGCAGCCCCCACGTCTGTGGGGCCAAGCAAGCGGTTCCCAAAGAGCTTTAGAACAAGGCATAGTTTTCCCTGCTGGCTCTTTGGGCGGGGGACCCATCTCCAGCCGTATGGCCATTTTTGTGCCTGGCGCGGCGCCAAGTGGGAAAGGGTGGTGTCGAGGCTGAAGGCAGCAGGAAAGCCTGCAGCCCCCAGGTCTGTGGGGCTACGCAAGCGGTTCCCAAAGAGCTTTAGAACAAGGCATAGTTTTCCCTGATGGCTCTTTGGGCATGGGACCCATCTCCAGCCACAGGCCATTTTTGTACCTGGCGCGGTGCCAAGTGGGAAAGGGTGGTGTCGAGGCTGAAGGCAGCAGCAAAGCCTGCAGCCCCCAGGTCTGTGGGGCTACGCAAGCGGTTCCCAAAGAGCTTTAGAACAAGGCATAGTTTTCACTGCTGGCTCTTTGGGCGGGGGACCCATCTCCAGCCGTATGGCCATTTTTGTGCGTGGCCCGGCGCCAAGCGGGAAAGGGTGGCTTTGAGGCTGAAGGCAGCAGCAAAGCCCGCAGCCCCCAGGTCTGTGGGGCTACGCAAGCGGTTCCCAAAGAGCTTTAGAACAAGGCATAGTTTTCCCTGCTGGCTCTTTGGGCATGGGACCCATCTCCAGCCGTATGGCCATTTTTGTGCCTGGAGCGGCGCCAAGTGGGAAAAGGTGTCTTTGAGGCTGAAGGCAGCAGCAAAGCCTGCAGCCCCCAGGTCTGTGGGGCTACGCAAGCGGTTCCCAAAGAGCTTTAGAACAAGGCATAGTTTTCCCTGCTACCTCTTTGGGCGGGGGACCCATCTCCAGCCGTATGGCCATTTTTGTGCCTGGCGCGGTGCGTAGTGGGAAAGGGTGGTTTTGAGGCTGAAGGCAGCAGCAAAGCCCACAGCCCCCAGGTCTGTGGGGCTACGCAAGCGGTTCCCAAAGAGCTTTAGAACAAGGCATAGTTTTCCTTGCTGGCTCTTTGGGCATGGGACACATCTCCAGCCATAGGCCATTTTTGTGCCTGATAGGGCGCCAAGTGGGAAAGGGTGGCTTTGAGGCTGAAGGCAGCAGGAAAGCCTGCAGCCCCCAGGTCTGTGGGGCTACGCAAGCGGTTCCCAAAGAGCTTTAGAACAAGGCATAGTTTTCCCTGCTGGCTCTTTGGGCGGGGGACCCATCTCCAGCCGTATGGCCATTTTTGTGCCTGGCGCGGAGCCAAGTGGGAAAGGGTGGTGTCGAGGCTGAAGGCAGCAGGAAAGCCTGCAGCCCCCAGGTCTGTGGGGCTACGCAAGCGGTTCCCAAAGAGCTTTAGAACAAGGCATAGTTTTCCCTGCTGGCTCTTTGGGCGGGGGACCCATCTCCAGCCGTATGGCCATTTTTGTGCCTGGCCCGGCGCCAAGCGGGAATGGGTGGCTTTGAGGCTGAAGGCAGCAGGAAAGCCCGCAGCCCCCAGGTCTGTGGGGCTACGCAAGCGGTTCCCAAAGAGCTTTAGAACAAGGCATATTTTTCCCTGCTGGCTCTTTGGGCGGGGGACCCATCTCCAGCCGTATGGCCATTTTTGTGCTTGGCGCGGTGCATAGTGGGAAAGGGTGGCTTTGAGGCTGAAGGCAGCAGGAAAGCCTGCAGCCCCCAGGTCTGTGGGGCTACGCAAGCGGTTCCCAAAGAGCTTTAGAACAAGGCATAATTTTCCCTGCTGGCTCTTTTGGCAGGGGACCCATCTGCAGCCGTATGGCCATTTTTGTGCCTGGCCCGGCGCCAAGTGGGAAAGGGTGGCTTTGAGGCTGAAGGCAGCAGGAAAGCCTGCAGCCCCCAGGTCTGTGGGGCCACGCAAGCGGTTCCCAAAGAGCTTTAGAACAAGGCATAGTTTTCCCTGATGGCTCTTTGGGCATGGGACCCATCTCCAGCCATGGGCCATTTTTGTGCCTGATGCGGAGCCAAGTGGTAAAGGGTGGTTTTGAGGCTGAAGGCAGCAGGAAAGCCTGCAGCCCCCAGGTCTGTGGGGCTACGCAAGCGGTTCCCAAAGAGCTTTAGAACAAGGCATAGTTTTCCCTGCTGGCTCTTTGGGCGGGGGACCCATCTCCAGCCGTATGGCCATTTTTGTGCATGGCGTGGCGCCAAGTGGGAAAGGGTGGCTTTGAGGCTGAAGGCAGCAGGAAAGCCTGCAGCCCCCAGGTCTGTGGGGCCAAGCAAGCGGTTCCCAAAGAGCTTTAGAACAAGGCATAGTTTTCCCTGCTGGCTCTTTCGGCATGGGACCCATCTCCAGCCATAGGCCATTTTTGTGCCTGATGCGGCGCCAAGTGGGAAAGGGTGGCTTTGAGGCTGAAGGCAGCAGCAAAGCCTGCAGCCCCCAGGTCTGTGGGGCCAAGCAAGCGGTTCCCAAAGAGCTTTAGAACAAGGCATAGTTTTCCCTGCTGGCTCTTTGGGCGGGGGACCCATCTCCAGCCGTATGGCCATTTTTGTGCCTAGCGTGGCGCCAAGTGGGAAAGGGTGGTTTTGAGGCTGAAGGCAGCAGGAAAGCCCGCAGCCCCCACGTCTGTGGGGCCAAGCAAGCGGTTCCCAAAGAGCTTTAGAACAAGGCATAGTTTTCCCTGCTGGCTCTTTGGGCGGGGGACCCATCTCCAGCCGTATGGCCATTTTTGTGCCTGGCGCGGCGCCAAGTGGGAAAGGGTGGTGTCGAGGCTGAAGGCAGCAGGAAAGCCTGCAGCCCCCAGGTCTGTGGGGCTACGCAAGCGGTTCCCAAAGAGCTTTAGAACAAGGCATAGTTTTCCCTGATGGCTCTTTGGGCATGGGACCCATCTCCAGCCACAGGCCATTTTTGTACCTGGCGCGGTGCCAAGTGGGAAAGGGTGGTGTCGAGGCTGAAGGCAGCAGCAAAGCCTGCAGCCCCCAGGTCTGTGGGGCTACGCAAGCGGTTCCCAAAGAGCTTTAGAACAAGGCATAGTTTTCACTGCTGGCTCTTTGGGCGGGGGACCCATCTCCAGCCGTATGGCCATTTTTGTGCGTGGCCCGGCGCCAAGCGGGAAAGGGTGGCTTTGAGGCTGAAGGCAGCAGCAAAGCCCGCAGCCCCCAGGTCTGTGGGGCTACGCAAGCGGTTCCCAAAGAGCTTTAGAACAAGGCATAGTTTTCCCTGCTGGCTCTTTGGGCATGGGACCCATCTCCAGCCGTATGGCCATTTTTGTGCCTGGAGCGGCGCCAAGTGGGAAAAGGTGTCTTTGAGGCTGAAGGCAGCAGCAAAGCCTGCAGCCCCCAGGTCTGTGGGGCTACGCAAGCGGTTCCCAAAGAGCTTTAGAACAAGGCATAGTTTTCCCTGCTACCTCTTTGGGCGGGGGACCCATCTCCAGCCGTATGGCCATTTTTGTGCCTGGCGCGGTGCGTAGTGGGAAAGGGTGGTTTTGAGGCTGAAGGCAGCAGCAAAGCCCACAGCCCCCAGGTCTGTGGGGCTACGCAAGCGGTTCCCAAAGAGCTTTAGAACAAGGCATAGTTTTCCTTGCTGGCTCTTTGGGCATGGGACACATCTCCAGCCATAGGCCATTTTTGTGCCTGATAGGGCGCCAAGTGGGAAAGGGTGGCTTTGAGGCTGAAGGCAGCAGGAAAGCCTGCAGCCCCCAGGTCTGTGGGGCTACGCAAGCGGTTCCCAAAGAGCTTTAGAACAAGGCATAGTTTTCCCTGCTGGCTCTTTGGGCGGGGGACCCATCTCCAGCCGTATGGCCATTTTTGTGCCTGGCGCGGAGCCAAGTGGGAAAGGGTGGTGTCGAGGCTGAAGGCAGCAGGAAAGCCTGCAGCCCCCAGGTCTGTGGGGCTACGCAAGCGGTTCCCAAAGAGCTTTAGAACAAGGCATAGTTTTCCCTGCTGGCTCTTTGGGCGGGGGACCCATCTCCAGCCGTATGGCCATTTTTGTGCCTGGCCCGGCGCCAAGCGGGAATGGGTGGCTTTGAGGCTGAAGGCAGCAGGAAAGCCCGCAGCCCCCAGGTCTGTGGGGCTACGCAAGCGGTTCCCAAAGAGCTTTAGAACAAGGCATATTTTTCCCTGCTGGCTCTTTGGGCGGGGGACCCATCTCCAGCCGTATGGCCATTTTTGTGCTTGGCGCGGTGCATAGTGGGAAAGGGTGGCTTTGAGGCTGAAGGCAGCAGGAAAGCCTGCAGCCCCCAGGTCTGTGGGGCTACGCAAGCGGTTCCCAAAGAGCTTTAGAACAAGGCATAATTTTCCCTGCTGGCTCTTTTGGCAGGGGACCCATCTGCAGCCGTATGGCCATTTTTGTGCCTGGCCCGGCGCCAAGTGGGAAAGGGTGGCTTTGAGGCTGAAGGCAGCAGGAAAGCCTGCAGCCCCCAGGTCTGTGGGGCCACGCAAGCGGTTCCCAAAGAGCTTTAGAACAAGGCATAGTTTTCCCTGATGGCTCTTTGGGCATGGGACCCATCTCCAGCCATGGGCCATTTTTGTGCCTGATGCGGCGCCAAGTGGTAAAGGGTGGTTTTGAGGCTGAAGGCAGCAGGAAAGCCTGCAGCCCCCAGGTCTGTGGGGCTACGCAAGCGGTTCCCAAAGAGCTTTAGAACAAGGCATAGTTTTCCCTGCTGGCTCTTTGGGCGGGGGACCCATCTCCAGCCGTATGGCCATTTTTGTGCATGGCGTGGCGCCAAGTGGGAAAGGGTGGCTTTGAGGCTGAAGGCAGCAGGAAAGCCTGCAGCCCCCAGGTCTGTGGGGCCAAGCAAGCGGTTCCCAAAGAGCTTTAGAACAAGGCATAGTTTTCCCTGCTGGCTCTTTCGGCATGGGACCCATCTCCTGCCATAGGCCATTTTTGTGCCTGATAGGGCGCCAAGTGGGAAAGGGTGGCTTTGAGGCTGAAGGCAGCAGGAAAGCCCGCAGCCCCCAGGTCTGTGGGGCTACGCAAGCGGTTCCCAAAGAGCTTTAGAACAAGGCATAGTTTTCCCTGCTGGCTCTTTGGGCATGGGACCCATCTCCAGCCATAGACCATTTTTGTGCCTAGCGCGGCGCCAAGTGGGAAAGGGCGGTGTCGAGGCTGAAGGCAGCAGGAAAGCCCGCAGCCCCCAGGTCTGTGGGGCCAAGCAAGCGGTTCCCAAAGAGCTTTAGAACAAGGCATAGTTTTCCCTGCTGGCTCTTTGGGCGGGGGACCCATCTCCAGCCGAATGGCCATTTTTGAGCCTGGCGCGGCGCCAAGTGTGAAAGGGTGGTTTTGAGGCTGAAGGCAGCAGGAAAGCCCGCAGCCCCCAGGTCTGTGGGGCTACGCAAGCGGTTCCCAAAGAGCTTTAGAACAAGGCATAGTTTTCCCTGCTGGCTCTTTTGGCAGGGGACCCATCTCCAGCCGTATGGCCATTTTTGTGCCTGGCCCGGCGCCAAGTGGGAAAGGGTGGCTTTGAGGCTGAAGGCAGCAGGAAAGCCTGCAGCCCCCAGGTCTGTGGGGCCAAGCAAGCGGTTCCCAAAGAGCTTTAGAACAAGGCATAGTTTTCCCTGATGGCTCTTTGGGCATGGGACCCATCTCCAGCCATAGGCCATTTTTGTGCCTGATAGGGCGCCAAGTGGGAAAGGGTGGCTTTGAGGCTGAAGGCAGCAGGAAAGCCTGCAGCCGCCAGGTCTGTGGGGCTACGCAAGCGGTTCCCAAAGAGCTTTAGAACAAGGCATAGTTTTCCTTGCTGGGTCTTTGGGCATGGGACCGATCTCCAGCCGTGTGGCCATAAGGCTTTAAACTAGGTTTGATGGGGGATGGGGACGAAACCAGGATCACAAAAGTGGTGCCTGGGAGCAACATAGCAGTGCTCATGGGTATAAGTGACACCAAGGTCTTGCAGCCTGTCCCAGCGATGGTGGGGGATAGTGAATTGTGTGGCAGCATAGACACAAGGAGTAGTGATAATTTGGTAACTACAGTAGTGTCCGAGAATGATCAGGTGCAAATCAGGGCCTGTCCCCCCAAGAAAGTGGTAGGTCAATTAACCCAACTGAAGTGCATCTACACTAATGCACGCAGCATGGGGAATAAACAGGACGAGCTGGAGGCCATCGTGCAGCAGGGAAACTATGATGTGGTTGCCATCACGGAAACGTGGTGGGACGACACACACAAGTGGAGTGCTGTAATTGATGGCTACCAGCTTTTCAGAAGGGATAGGCAAGGGAAGAGAGGTGGTGGGGTGGCCCTCTATGTTAGGGGCGGTTTTGAATGTCTGGAACTCAACACTGTAAATGACAGTGTTGAGTGTGTATGGATAAAAATCAAGGGGAAGGCCAACAAGGCAGATATCGTGATGGGAGTTTGTTATAGACCCCCTAATCAGGATGTAGAAACTGATGAGGTATTCTATAAGCGGCTGGCAGAGGTTTCGCGATCATCTGCCCTTGTTCTTTTGGGGGATTTCAACTTCCCGGATGTCCGCTGGGAATACCACACAGCAGAGAGGGAACAGTCCCGGAGGTTCCTGGAGTGTGTGGAAGACAACTTCCTAACACAGCTGGTGAAGGAACCTACTAGGGGAAGTGCCCTACTGGACCTACTGTTTGTTAACAGAGAAGGTCTTGTGGGGGATGTAAAGGTTGGAGGTCATCTTGGGCAGAGTGACCATGAAATGATAGAGTTTTCAATTCTTGGTGAAGGGAGGCGGGGAGCCAGCAAAACTGCCACCTTGGATTTCCGAAGGGCAGACTTTAACCTGTTTAGGAGCATGGTTGAGAGTGTCCCTTGGGAGGCAGTTTTGAAGAGCAAAGGTGCCCAGGAAAGCTGGTCATACTTCAAGCAGGTGCTCTTAGAAGCACAGGTGAAGGCCATCCCCATGTCCCAAAAGACGAGCCGACGGGGAAGAAGGCCAGCCTGGCTAAATAGAGAGCTTTGGCTGGACCTCAGGAAAAAAAGGAAGGCTTACATTCTCTGGAAAAGGGGCTTAGCAACTTATGAGGATTATCAAGATATAACAAAGCTATGCAGGGGGAAGATTAGAAGGGCCAAAGCTCAATCAGAACTCAGCTTGGCCACTGCAGTTAAAGACAACAAGAAGAGATTTTTCCAGTATATCAACAGAAAAAGGAAGACTAGGGAAAATATAGGTCCACTGATGAATGAGACGGGTGCCCTAGTGGTGGAAGACACAGAGAAGGCAGAGTTACTGAATGCCTTCTTTTCTTCGGTCTTCACTGATAAAGCCGTCCCTCACACATCCCATACCCTGGAGGCAAGGGGGAAGGTCCGGAGAGAGGAAGATTTTCCCTTAGTTGAGGAGGACTGGGTCAGAGACCACTTGGCCAAGCTGGACATTCATAAGTCCATGGGCCCTGACGGGATGCACCCGCGAGTGCTGAGAGAGCTGGCAGATGTTATCGCTAGAC
Organism: Rissa tridactyla; assembly: GCF_028500815.1. Classification (NCBI taxonomy): domain Eukaryota; kingdom Metazoa; phylum Chordata; class Aves; order Charadriiformes; family Laridae; genus Rissa; species Rissa tridactyla. The sequence goes on from NW_026529370.1 coordinate 144,306, forward strand.
CACTCTCCATTGTCTTTGCAAGGTCATGGGGAACAGGAGAGGTGCCTGAGGACTGGAGGAAGGCTAACGTCACTCCAATCTTCAAAAAAGGCAAGAAGGAGGACCCAGGGAACTACAGGCCGGTTAGTCTCACCTCTGTCCCTGGGAAGGTAATGGAGCGACTCATTCTGGATGTCGTCTCCAAACACATAGAGGAACAGGAAGTTATTGGAAGTGGTCAGCATGGATTTACCAAGGGCAAATCATGCCTGACCAATCTGATAGCTTTCTATGATGTTATAACGGGTTGGCTGGATGAGGGGAGAGCCGTAGATGTCATCTACCTTGACCTTAGCAAGGCTTTTGACACTGTCTCCCATAACATCCTCATTAGGAAGCTGAGGAAGTATGGGCTAGACGAGGTGACAGTGAGGTGGATCGAGAGCTGGCTGAGTGACAGAACCCAGAGGGTTGTGATCAGCGGCACAGAGTCCAGTTGGAGGCCTGTAACGAGTGGTGTCCCTCAGGGGTCAATACTTGGACCAATTTTGTTCAATATATTCATTAATGACCTAGATGAGGGGACAGAGTGTATCCTCAGCAAGTTTGCTGATGATACCAAGCTGGGAGGGGTGGCCGACACTCCAGAGGGCCGTGCTGCCATCCAGCGTGACCTGGACAGGCTGGAGAGCTGGGCAGAGAAGAACCTAATGAGGTTCAACAAAAGCAAGTGTAGGGTCCTGCACCTGGGAAGGAAGAATGCCAAACACCAGTATAGGTTAGGGGCGGACATGCTGGGAAGCAGCTCTGAGGAGAAGGACCTGGGGGTCCTGGTAGACAGCAAATTATCCATGAGCCAGCAGTGTGCCCTTGTCGCCAAGAAGGCCAATGGCATCCTGGGCTGCATAGGGAAGACTGTGGCCAGTAGGTCGAGGGAGGTCATTCTTCCCCTCTACTCTGCACTGGTGAGGCCACAACTGGAGTACTGTGTCCAGTTCTGGGCTCCCCAGTTCAAGAGGGACAGGGAACTACTGGAGCGAGTCCAGCGAAGGGCAACCAAGATGATTGTGGGACTGGAGCACCTCCCTTATGAGGAAAGGCTGAAAGAGCTGGGACTCTTTAGCCTGGAGAAGAGAAGGTTGAGGGGGGACCTGATTAATGTTTACAAGTACCTAAAGGGTGGGTTTAAGGAGGACGGAGCCAGGCTCTTTTCAATGGTTCCCAGCGACAGGACAAGGGGCAATGGGCACAAGCTAGAACATAGGAAGTTCCGTTCAAATACACGGAAAAACTTCTTTACAGTGAGGGTGACAGAGCACTGGAACAGGCTGCCCAGGCAGGTGGTGGAGTCCCCTTCTCTGGAGATTTTCAAGACCCGCCTGGATGCAGCCCTGAGGGATGTGCTTTAGGCAATCCTGCTCTAGCAGGGGAGTTGGACTAGATGATCTCTAGAGGTCCCTTCCAACTCTGAAGATTCCGTGATTCCGTGATTCCGTGATTCCGTGATTTTTGAGCCTGGCGCGGCGCCAAGTGGGAAAGGGTTGCTTTGAGGCTGAAGGCAGGAGCAAAGCCTGCAGCCCTAAGGTCTGTGGGGCTACGCAAGCGGTTCCCAAAGAGCTTTAGAACAAGGCATAGTTTTCCCTGCTGGCTCTTTTGGCAGGGGAACCATCTCCAGCCATATGGCCATTTTTGTGCTTGGCGCGGTGCATAGTGGGAAAGGGTGGCTTTGAGGCTGAAGGCAGCAGGAAAGCCTGCAGCCCCCAGGTCTGTGGGGCTACGCAAGCGGTTCCCAAAGAGCTTTAGAACAAGGCATAATTTTCCCTGCTGGCTCTTTTGGCAGGGGACCCATCTGCAGCCGTATGGCCATTTTTGTGCCTGGCCCGGCGCCAAGTGGGAAAGGGTGGCTTTGAGGCTGAAGGCAGCAGGAAAGCCTGCAGCCCCCAGGTCTGTGGGGCCACGCAAGCGGTTCCCAAAGAGCTTTAGAACAAGGCATAGTTTTCCCTGATGGCTCTTTGGGCATGGGACCCATCTCCAGCCATGGGCCATTTTTGTGCCTGATGCGGCGCCAAGTGGTAAAGGGTGGTTTTGAGGCTGAAGGCAGCAGGAAAGCCTGCAGCCCCCAGGTCTGTGGGGCTACGCAAGCGGTTCCCAAAGAGCTTTAGAACAAGGCATAGTTTTCCCTGCTGGCTCTTTGGGCGGGGGACCCATCTCCAGCCGTATGGCCATTTTTGTGCATGGCGTGGCGCCAAGTGGGAAAGGGTGGCTTTGAGGCTGAAGGCAGCAGGAAAGCCTGCAGCCCCCAGGTCTGTGGGGCCAAGCAAGCGGTTCCCAAAGAGCTTTAGAACAAGGCATAGTTTTCCCTGCTGGCTCTTTCGGCATGGGACCCATCTCCAGCCATAGGCCATTTTTGTGCCTGATAGGGCGCCAAGTGGGAAAGGGTGGCTTTGAGGCTGAAGGCAGCAGGAAAGCCCGCAGCCCCCAGGTCTGTGGGGCTACGCAAGCGGTTCCCAAAGAGCTTTAGAACAAGGCATAGTTTTCCCTGCTGGCTCTTTGGGCGGGGGACCCATCTCCAGCCATAGACCATTTTTGTGCCTAGCGCGGCGCCAAGTGGGAAAGGGCGGTGTCGAGGCTGAAGGCAGCAGGAAAGCCCGCAGCCCCCAGGTCTGTGGGGCCAAGCAAGCGGTTCCCAAAGAGCTTTAGAACAAGGCATAGTTTTCCCTGCTGGCTCTTTGGGCGGGGGACCCATCTCCAGCCGTATGGCCATTTTTGAGCCTGGCGCGGCGCCAAGTGTGAAAGGGTGGTTTTGAGGCTGAAGGCAGCAGGAAAGCCCGCAGCCCCCAGGTCTGTGGGGCTACGCAAGCGGTTCCCAAAGAGCTTTAGAACAAGGCATAGTTTTCCCTGCTGGCTCTTTTGGCAGGGGACCCATCTCCAGCCGTATGGCCATTCTTGTGCCTGGCCCGGCGCCAAGTGGGAAAGGGTGGCTTTGAGGCTGAAGGCAGCAGGAAAGCCTGCAGCCCCCAGGTCTGTGGGGCCAAGCAAGCGGTTCCCAAAGAGCTTTAGAACAAGGCATAGTTTTCCCTGATGGCTCTTTGGGCATGGGACCCATCTCCAGCCATAGGCCATTTTTGTGCCTGGCCCGGCGCCAAGTGGGAAAGGGTGGCTTTGAGGCTGAAGGCAGCAGGAAAGCCTGCAGCCCTAAGGTCTGTGGGGCTACGCAAGCGGTTCCCAAAGAGCTTTAGAACAAGGCATAGTTTTCCTTGCTGGGTCTTTGGGCATGGGACCGATCTCCAGCCGTGTGGCCATAAGGCTTTAAACTAGGTTTGATGGGGGATGGGGACGAAACCAGGATCACAAAAGTGGTGCCTGGGAGCAACATAGCAGTGCTCATGGGTATAAGTGACACCAAGGTCTTGCAGCCTGTCCCAGCGATGGTGGGGGATAGTGAATTGTGTGGCAGCATAGACACAAGGAGTAGTGATAATTTGGTAACTACAGTAGTGTCCGAGAATGATCAGGTGCAAATCAGGGCCTGTCCCCCCAAGAAAGTGGTAGGTCAATTAACCCAACTGAAGTGCATCTACACTAATGCACGCAGCATGGGGAATAAACAGGACGAGCTGGAGGCCATCGTGCAGCAGGGAAACTATGATGTGGTTGCCATCACGGAAACGTGGTGGGACGACACACACAAGTGGAGTGCTGTAATTGATGGCTACCAGCTTTTCAGAAGGGATAGGCAAGGGAAGAGAGGTGGTGGGGTGGCCCTCTATGTTAGGGGCGGTTTTGAATGTCTGGAACTCAACACTGTAAATGACAGTGTTGAGTGTGTATGGATAAAAATCAAGGGGAAGGCCAACAAGGCAGATATCGTGATGGGAGTTTGTTATAGACCCCCTAATCAGGATGTAGAAACTGATGAGGTATTCTATAAGCGGCTGGCAGAGGTTTCGCGATCATCTGCCCTTGTTCTTTTGGGGGATTTCAACTTCCCGGATGTCCGCTGGGAATACCACACAGCAGAGAGGGAACAGTCCCGGAGGTTCCTGGAGTGTGTGGAAGACAACTTCCTAACACAGCTGGTGAAGGAACCTACTAGGGGAAGTGCCCTACTGGACCTACTGTTTGTTAACAGAGAAGGTCTTGTGGGGGATGTAAAGGTTGGAGGTCATCTTGGGCAGAGTGACCATGAAATGATAGAGTTTTCAATTCTTGGTGAAGGGAGGCGGGGAGCCAGCAAAACTGCCACCTTGGATTTCCGAAGGGCAGACTTTAACCTGTTTAGGAGCATGGTTGAGAGTGTCCCTTGGGAGGCAGTTTTGAAGAGCAAAGGTGCCCAGGAAAGCTGGTCATACTTCAAGCAGGTGCTCTTAGAAGCACAGGTGAAGGCCATCCCCATGTCCCAAAAGACGAGCCGACGGGGAAGAAGGCCAGCCTGGCTAAATAGAGAGCTTTGGCTGGACCTCAGGAAAAAAAGGAAGGCTTACATTCTCTGGAAAAGGGGCTTAGCAACTTATGAGGATTATCAAGATATAACAAAGCTATGCAGGGGGAAGATTAGAAGGGCCAAAGCTCAATCAGAACTCAGCTTGGCCACTGCAGTTAAAGACAACAAGAAGAGATTTTTCCAGTATATCAACAGAAAAAGGAAGACTAGGGAAAATATAGGTCCACTGATGAATGAGACGGGTGCCCTAGTGGTGGAAGACACAGAGAAGGCAGAGTTACTGAATGCCTTCTTTTCTTCGGTCTTCACTGATAAAGCCGTCCCTCACACATCCCATACCCTGGAGGCAAGGGGGAAGGTCCGGAGAGAGGAAGATTTTCCCTTAGTTGAGGAGGACTGGGTCAGAGACCACTTGGCCAAGCTGGACATTCATAAGTCCATGGGCCCTGACGGGATGCACCCGCGAGTGCTGAGAGAGCTGGCAGATGTTATCGCTAGACCACTCTCCATTGTCTTTGCAAGGTCATGGGGAACAGGAGAGGTGCCTGAGGACTGGAGGAAGGCTAACGTCACTCCAATCTTCAAAAAAGGCAAGAAGGAGGACCCAGGGAACTACAGGCCGATTAGTCTCACCTCTGTCCCTGGGAAGGTAATGGAGCGACTCATTCTGGATGTCGTCTCCAAACACATAGAGGAACAGGAAGTTATTGGAAGTGGTCAGCATGGATTTACCAAGGGCAAATCATGCCTGACCAATCTGATAGCTTTCTATGATGTTATAACGGGTTGGCTGGATGAGGGGAGAGCCGTAGATGTCATCTACCTTGACCTTAGCAAGGCTTTTGACACTGTCTCCCATAACATCCTCATTAGGAAGCTGAGGAAGTATGGGCTAGACGAGGTGACAGTGAGGTGGATCGAGAGCTGGCTGAGTGACAGAACCCAGAGGGTTGTGATCAGCGGCACAGAGTCCAGTTGGAGGCCTGTAACGAGTGGTGTCCCTCAGGGGTCAATACTTGGACCAATTTTGTTCAATATATTCATTAATGACCTAGATGAGGGGACAGAGTGTATCCTCAGCAAGTTTGCTGATGATACCAAGCTGGGAGGGGTGGCCGACACTCCAGAGGGCCGTGCTGCCATCCAGCGTGACCTGGACAGGCTGGAGAGCTGGGCAGAGAAGAACCTAATGAGGTTCAACAAAAGCAAGTGTAGGGTCCTGCACCTGGGAAGGAAGAATGCCAAACACCAGTATAGGTTAGGGGCGGACATGCTGGGAAGCAGCTCTGAGGAGAAGGACCTGGGGGTCCTGGTAGACAGCAAATTATCCATGAGCCAGCAGTGTGCCCTTGTCGCCAAGAAGGCCAATGGCATCCTGGGCTGCATAGGGAAGACTGTGGCCAGTAGGTCGAGGGAGGTCATTCTTCCCCTCTACTCTGCACTGGTGAGGCCACAACTGGAGTACTGTGTCCAGTTCTGGGCTCCCCAGTTCAAGAGGGACAGGGAACTACTGGAGCGAGTCCAGCGAAGGGCAACCAAGATGATTGTGGGACTGGAGCACCTCCCTTATGAGGAAAGGCTGAAAGAGCTGGGACTCTTTAGCCTGGAGAAGAGAAGGTTGAGGGGGGACCTGATTAATGTTTACAAGTACCTAAAGGGTGGGTTTAAGGAGGACGGAGCCAGGCTCTTTTCAATGGTTCCCAGCGACAGGACAAGGGGCAATGGGCACAAGCTAGAACATAGGAAGTTCCGTTCAAATACACGGAAAAACTTCTTTACAGTGAGGGTGACAGAGCACTGGAACAGGCTGCCCAGGCAGGTGGTGGAGTCCCCCTTCTCTGGAGATTTTCAAGACCCGCCTGGATGCAGCCCTGAGGGATGTGCTTTAGGCAATCCTGCTCTAGCAGGGGAGTTGGACTAGATGATCTCTAGAGGTCCCTTCCAACTCTGAAGATTCCGTGATTCCGTGATTCCGTGATTCCGTGATTTTTGAGCCTGGCGCGGCGCCAAGTGGGAAAGGGTTGCTTTGAGGCTGAAGGCAGGAGCAAAGCCTGCAGCCCTAAGGTCTGTGGGGCTACGCAAGCGGTTCCCAAAGAGCTTTAGAACAAGGCATAGTTTTCCCTGATGGCTCTTTGGGCGGGGGACCCATCTCCAGCCGTATGGCCATTTTTGAGCCTTTCGCGGCGCCAAGTGGGAAAGGGTGGTGTCAAGGCTGAAGGCAGCAGGAAAGCCCGCAGCCCCCAGGTCTGTGGGGCTACGCAAGCGGTTCCCAAAGAGCTTTAGAACAAGGCATAATTTTCCCTGCTGGCTCTTTGGGCGGGGGACCCATCTCCAGCCGTATGGCCATTTTTGTGCCTGGCGCGGCGCCAAGTGGGAAAGGGTGCTGTCGAGGCTGAAGGCAGCAGCAAAGCCTGCAGCCCCCAGGTCTGTGCGGCTACGCAAGTGGTTCCCAAAGAGCTTTAGAACAAGGAATAGTTTTCCCTGCTGGCTCTTTGGACGGGGGACCCATCTCCAGCCGTATGGCCATTTTTGTGCCCGGCGCGACGCCAAGTGGGAAAGGGTGGCTTTGAGGCTGAATGCAGCAGGAAAGCCTGCAGCCCCCAGGTCTGTGGGGCTACGCAAGCGGTTCCCAAAGAGCTTTAGAACAAGGCATAGTTTTCCCTGCTGGCTCTTTGGGCATGGGACCCATCTCCAGCCATAGGCCATTTTTGTGCCTGATAGGGCGCCAAGTGGGAAAGGGTGGCTTTGAGGCTGAAGGCAGCAGGAAAGCCTGCAGCCCCCAGGTCTGTGGGGCTACGCAAGCGGTTCCCAAAGAGCTTTAGAACAAGGCATAGTTTTCCCTGATGGCTCTTTGGGCATGGGACCCATCTCCAGCCACAGGCCATTTTTGTACCTAGCACGGTGCCAAGTGGGAAAGGGTGGTGTCGAGGCTGAAGGCAGCAGCAAAGCCTGCAGCCCCCAGGTCTGTGGGGCTACGCAAGCGGTTCCCAAAGAGCTTTAGAACAAGGCATAGTTTTCCCTGCTGGCTCTTTGGGCGGGGGACCCATCTCCAGCCGTATGGCCATTTTTGTGCCTGGCCCGGCGCCAAGCGGGAAAGGGTGGCTTTGAGGCTGAAGGCAGCAGCAAAGCCTGCAGCCCCCAGGTCTGTGGGGCTACGCAAGCGGTTCCCAAAGAGCTTTAGAACAAGGCATAGTTTTCCCTGCTGGCTCTTTGGGCATGGGACCCATCTCCAGCCGTATGGCCATTTTTGTGCCTGGCCCGGTGCGTAGTGGGAAAGGGTGGTTTTGAGGCTGAAGGCAGCAGGAAAGCCCACAGCCCCCAGGTCTGTGGGGCTACGCAAGCGGTTCCCAAAGAGCTTTAGAACAAGGCCTAGTTTTCCCTGCTGGCTCTTTGGGCATGGGACCCATCTCCAGCCATAGGCCATTTTTGTGCCTGGCCCGGCGCCAAGCGGGAAAGGGTGGCTTTGAGGCTGAAGGCAGCAGGAAAGCCTGCAGCCCCCAGGTCTGTGGGGCTACGCAAGCGGTTCCCAAAGAGCTTTAGAACAAGGCCTAGTTTTCCCTGCTGGCTCTTTGGGCGGGGGACCCGTCTCCAGCCGTATGGCCATTTTTGTGCCTGGCGCGGCGCCAAGTGGGAAAGGGTGGTTTTGAGGCTGAAGGCAGCAGCAAAGCCTGCAGCCCCCAGGTCTGTGGGGCTACGCAAGCGGTTCCCAAAGAGCTTTAGAACAAGGCATAGTTTTCCCTGCTGGCTCTTTGGGCATGGGACCCATCTCCAGCCATGGGCCATTTTTGTGCCTGATGCGGCGCCAAGTGGGAAAGGGTGGCTTTGAGGCTGAAGGCAGCAGCAAAGCCTGCAGCCCCCAGGTCTGTGGGGCTACGCAAGCGGTTCCCAAAGAGCTTTAGAACAAGGCATAGTTTTCCCTGCTGGCTCTTTGGGCGGGGGACCCATCTCCAGCCGTATGGCCATTTTTGAGCCTGGCGCGGCGCCAAGTGGGAAAGGGTGTTGTCGAGTCTGAAGGCAGCAGGAAAGCCTGCAGCCCCCAGGTCTGTGGGGCTACGCAAGCGGTTCCCAAAGAGCTTTAGAACAAGGCATAGTTTTCCCTGCTGGCTCTTTGGGCGGGGGACCCATCTCCAGCCGTATGGCCATTTTTGTGCCTGGCGCGACGCCAAGTGGGAAAGGGTGGCTTTGAGGCTGAATGCAGCAGCAAAGCCCACAGCCCCCAGGTCTGTGGGGCTACGCAAGCGGTTCCCAAAGAGCTTTAGAACAAGGCATAGTTTTCCTTGCTGGCTCTTTGGGCATGGGACCCATCTCCAGCCATAGGCCATTTTTGTGCCTGATGCGGCGCCAAGTGGGAAAGGGTGGCTTTGAGGCTGAAGGCAGCAGCAAAGCCTGCAGCCCCCAGGTCTGTGGGGCTACGCAAGCGGTTCCCAAAGAGCTTTAGAACAAGGCCTAGTTTTCCCTGCTGGCTCTTTGGGCGGGGGACCCATCTCCAGCCGTATGGCCATTTTTGTGCCTAGCGTGGCGCCAAGTGGGAAAGGGTGGTTTTGAGGCTGAAGGCAGCAGGAAAGCCCGCAGCCCCCACGTCTGTGGGGCCAAGCAAGCGGTTCCCAAAGAGCTTTAGAACAAGGCATAATTTTCCCTGCTGGCTCTTTGGGCGGGGGACCCATCTCCAGCCGTATGGCCATTTTTGTGCCTGGCGCGGCGCCAAGTGGGAAAGGGTGGTGTCGAGGCTGAAGGCAGCAGGAAAGCCTGCAGCCCCCAGGTCTGTGGGGCTACGCAAGCGGTTCCCAAAGAGCTTTAGAACAAGGCATAGTTTTCCCTGATGGCTCTTTGGGCATGGGACGCATCTCCAGCCACAGGCCATTTTTGTACCTGGCGCGGTGCCAAGTGGGAAAGGGTGGTGTCGAGGCTGAAGGCAGCAGCAAAGCCTGCAGCCCCCAGGTCTGTGGGGCTACGCAAGCGGTTCCCAAAGAGCTTTAGAACAAGGCCTAGTTTTCCCTGCTGGCTCTTTGGGCGGGGGACCCATCTCCAGCCGTATGGCCATTTTTGTGCGTGGCCCGGCGCCAAGCGGGAAAGGGTGGCTTTGAGGCTGAAGGCAGCAGCAAAGCCCGCAGCCCCCAGGTCTGTGGGGCTACGCAAGCGGTTCCCAAAGAGCTTTAGAACAAGGCATAGTTTTCCCTGCTGGCTCTTTGGGCATGGGACCCATCTCCAGCCGTATGGCAATTTTTGTGCCTGGCGCGGCGCCAAGTGGGAAAGGGTGGTGTCGAGGCTGAAGGCAGCAGGAGAGCCTGCAGCCCCCAGGTCTGTGGGGCTACGCAAGCGGTTCCCAAAGAGCTTTAGAACAAGGCATAGTTTTCCCTGCTGGCTCTTTGGGCGGGGGACCCATCTCCAGCCGTATGGCCATTTTTGTGCCTGGCGCGGTGCGTAGTGGGAAAGGGTGGTTTTGAGGCTGAAGGCAGCAGCAAAGCCCACAGCCCCCAGGTCTGTGGGGCTACGCAAGCAGTTCCCAAAGAGCTTTAGAACAAGGCATAGTTTTCCTTGCTGGCTCTTTGGGCATGGGACACATCTACAGCCATAGGCCATTTTTGTGCCTGATAGGGCGCGAAGTGGGAAAGGGTGGCTTTGAGGCTGAAGGCAGCAGGAAAGCCTGCAGCCCCCAGGTCTGTGGGGCTACGCAAGCGGTTCCCAAAGAGCTTTAGAACAAGGCATAGTTTTCCCTGCTGGCTCTTTGGGCGGGGGACCCATCTCCAGCCGTATGGCCATTTTTGTGCCTGGCGCGGAGCTAAGTGGGAAAGGGTGGTGTCGAGGCTGAAGGCAGCAGGAAAGCCTGCAGCCCCCAGGTCTGTGGGGCTACGCAAGCGGTTCCCAAAGAGCTTTAGAACAAGGCATAGTTTTCCCTGCTGGCTCTTTGGGCGGGGGACCCATCTCCAGCCGTATGGCCATTTTTGTGCCTGGCCCGGCGCCAAGCGGGAAAGGGTGGTTTTGAGGCTGAAGGCAGCAGGAAAGCCCGCAGCCCCCAGGTCTGTGGGGCTACGCAAGCGGTTCCCAAAGAGCTTTAGAACAAGGCATAGTTTTCCCTGCTGGCTCTTTGGGCGGGGGACCCATCTCCAACCATATGGCCATTTTTGTGCCTGGCGCGGCGCCAAGTGGGAAAGGGTCGTTTTGAGGCTGAAGGCAGCAGGAAAGCCCGCAGCCCCCAGGTCTGTGGGGCTACGCAAGCGTTTCCCAAAGAGCTTTAGAACAAGGCATAGTTTTCCCTGCTGGCTCTTTTGGCAGGGGAACCATCTCCAGCCGTATGGCCATTTTTGTGCCTGGCGCGGTGCCAAGTGGGAAAGGGTGGTTTTGAGGCTGAAGGCAGCAGCAAAGCCTGCAGCCCCCAGGTCTGTGGGGCCAAGCAAGCGGTTCCCAAAGAGCTTTAGAACAAGGCATAGTTTTCCCTGCTGGCTCTTTGGGCATGGGACCCATCTCCAGCCATGGGCCATTTTTGTGCCTGATGCGGCGCCAAGTGGGAAAGGGTGGCTTTGAGGCTGAAGGCAGCAGCAAAGCCTGCAGCCCCCAGGTCTGTGGGGCTACGCAAGTGGTTCCCAAAGAGCTTTAGAACAAGGCATAGTTTTCCTTGCTGGGTCTTTGGGCATGGGACCGATCTCCAGCCGTATGGCCATTTTTGTGCCTGATGCGGCGCCAAGTGGGAAAGGGTGGCTTTGAGGCTGAAGGCAGCAGCAAAGCCCGCAGGCCCAGGTCTGTGGGGCTACGCAAGCGGTTCCCAAAGAGCTTTAGAACAAGGCATAGTTTTCCCTGCTGGCTCTTTGGGCGGCGGACCCATCTCCAGCCATAGGCCATTTTTGTGCCTGGCGCGGCGCCAAGTGGGAAAGGGTGCTGTCGAGGCTGAAGGCAGCAGCAAAGCCTGCAGCCCCCAGGTCTGTGGGGCCAAGCAAGCGGTTCCCAAAGAGCTTTAGAACAAGGCATAATTTTCCCTGCTGGCTCCTTGGGCGGGGGACCCATCTCCAGACATATGGCCTTTTTTGAGCCTGGCGCGGCGCCAAGTGGGAAAGGGTGGTGTCGAGTCTGAAGGCAGCAGGAAAGCCTGCAGCCCCCAGGTCTGTGGGGCTACGCAAGCGGTTCCCAAAGAGCTTTAGAACAAGGCATAGTTTTCCCTGATGGCTCTTTGGGCATGGGACCCATCTCCAGCCACAGGCCATTTTTGTACCTGGCACGGTGCCGAGTGGGAAAGGGTGGTGTCGAGGCTGAAGGCAGCAGCAAAGCCTGCAGCCCCCAGGTCTGTGGGGCTACGCAAGCGGTTCCCAAAGAGCTTTAGAACAAGGCATAGTTTTCCCTGCTGGCTCTTTGGGCGGGGGACCCATCTCCAGCCGTATGGCCATTTTTGTGCCGGGCCCGGCGCCAAGCGGGAAAGGGTGGCTTTGAGGCTGAAGGCAGCAGCAAAGCCTGCAGCCCCCAGGTCTGTGGGGCTACGCAAGCGGTTCCCAAAGAGCTTTAGAACAAGGCATAGTTTTCCCTGCTGGCTCTTTGGGCATGGGACCCATCTCCAGCCTTATGGCCATTTTTGTTCCTGGCGCGGCGCCAAGTGGGAAAGTGTGGCTTTGAGGCTGAAGGCAGCAGCAAAGCCTGCAGCCCCCAGGTCTGTGGGGCTACGCAAGTGGTTCCCAAAGAGCTTTAGAACAAGGCATAGTTTTCCTTGCTGAGTCTTTGGGCATGGGACCGATCTCCAGCCGTATGGCCATTTTTGTGCCTGATGCGGCGCCAAGTGGGAAAGGGTGGCTTTGAGGCTGAAGGCAGCAGCAAAGCCCGCAGGCCCAGGTCTGTGGGGCTACGCAAGCGGTTCCCAAAGAGCTTTAGAACAAGGCATAGTTTTCCCTGCTGGCTCTTTGGGCGGCGGACCCATCTCCAGCCATAGGCCATTTTTGTGCCTGGCGCGGCGCCAAGTGGGAAAGGGTGCTGTCGAGGCTGAAGGCAGCAGCAAAGCCTGCAGCCCCCAGGTCTGTGGGGCCAAGCAAGCGGTTCCCAAAGAGCTTTAGAACAAGGCATAATTTTCCCTGCTGGCTCCTTGGGCGGGGGACCCATCTCCAGACATATGGCCTTTTTTGAGCCTGGCGCGGCGCCATGTGGGAAAGGGTGGTGTCGAGTCTGAAGGCAGCAGGAAAGCCTGCAGCCCCCAGGTCTGTGGGGCTACGCAAGCGGTTCCCAAAGAGCTTTAGAACAAGGCATAGTTTTCCCTGATGGCTCTTTGGGCATGGGACCCATCTCCAGCCACAGGCCATTTTTGTACCTGGCACGGTGCCGAGTGGGAAAGGGTGGTGTCGAGGCTGAAGGCAGCAGCAAAGCCTGCAGCCCCCAGGTCTGTGGGGCTACGCAAGCGGTTCCCAAAGAGCTTTAGAACAAGGCATAGTTTTCCCTGCTGGCTCTTTGGGCATGGGACCCATCTCCAGCCTTATGGCCATTTTTGTTCCTGGCGCGGCGCCAAGTGGGAAAGTGTGGTGTCGAGGCTGAAGGCAGCAGGAGAGCCTGCAGCCCCCAGGTCTGTGGGGCTATGCAAGCGGTTCCCAAAGAGCTTTAGAACAAGGCATAGTTTTCCCTGCTGGCTCTTTGGGCGGGGGACCCATCTCCAGCCGTATGGCCATTTTTGTGCCTGATGCGGCGCCAAGTGGGAAAGGGTGGTTTTGAGGCTGAAGGCAGCAGGAAAGCCCACAGCCCCCAGGTCTGTGGGGCTACGCAAGCGGTTCCCAAAGAGCTTTAGAACAAGGCATAGTTTTCCCTGATGGCTCTTTGGGCATGGGACCCATCTCCAGCCATAGGCCATTTTTGTGCCTGATAGGGCGCCAAGTGGGAAAGGGTGGCTTTGAGGCTGAAGGCAGCAGCAAAGCCTGCAGCCCCCAGGTCTGTGGGGCTACGCAAGCGGTTCCCAAAGAGCTTTAGAACAAGGCCTAGTTTTCCCTGCTGGCTCTTTGGGCGGGGGACCCATCTCCAGCCGTATGGCCATTTTTGAGCCTGGCGCGGCGCCAAGTGGGAAAGGGTGTTGTCGAGTCTGAAGGCAGCAGGAAAGCCTGCAGCCCCCAGGTCTGTGGGGCTACGCAAGCGGTTCCCAAAGAGCTTTAGAACAAGGCATAGTTTTCCCTGCTGGCTCTTTGGGCGGGGGACCCATCTCCAGCCGTATGGCCATTTTTGTGCCTGGCGCGGCGCCAAGTGGGAAAGGGTGGTGTCGAGGCTGAAGGCAGCAGGAAAGCCTGCAGCCCCCAGGTCTGTGGGGCTACGCAAGCGGTTCCCAAAGAGCTTTAGAACAAGGCATAGTTTTCCCTGATGGCTCTTTGGGCATGGGACCCATCTCCAGCCGTATGGCCATTTTTGTACCTGGCGCGGCGCCAGGTGGGAAAGGGTGGCTTTGAGGCTGAAGGCAGCAGCAAAGCCTGCAGCCCCCAGGTCTGTGGGGCTACGCAAGCGGTTCCCAAAGAGCTTTAGAACAAGGCATAGTTTTCCCTGCTGGCTCTTAGGGCGGGGGACCCATCTCCAGCCATAGGCCATTTTTGTGCCTGGCGTGAAGCCAAGTGGGAAAGGGTGCTGTCGAGGCTGAAGGCAGCAGGAAAGCCTGCAGCCCCCAGGTCTGTGCGGCTACGCAACCGGTTCCCAAAGAGCTTTAGAACAAGGCATAGTTTTCCCTGCTGGCTCTTTGGGTGGGGGACCCATCTCCAGCCGTCTAGCTATTTTTGTGCCTGGCGCGGTGCGTAGTGGCAAAGGGTCGTTTTGAGGCTGAAGGCAGCAGGAAAGCCCGCAGGCCCAGGTCTGTGGGGCTACGCAAGCGGTTCCCAAAGAGCTTTAGAACAAGGCATAGTTTTCCCTGCTGGCTCTTTGGGCGGGGGACCCATCTCCAGCCGTATGGCCATTTTTGTGCCTGGCGCGGCGCCAAGTGGGAAAGGGTGGTGTCGAGGCTGAAGGCAGCAGGAAAGCCCGCAGCCCCCAGGTCTGTGGGGCTACGCAAGCGGTTCCCAAAGAGCTTTAGAACAAGGCATAGTTTTCCCTGCTGGCTCTTTTGGCAGGGGACCCATCTCCAGCCGTATGGCCATTTTTGTGCCTGGCGCGGCGCCAAGTGGGAAAGGGTGGCTTTGAGGCTGAAGGCAGCAGGAAAGCCTGCAGCCCCCAGGTCTGTGGGGCCAAGCAAGCGGTTCCCAAAGAGCTTTAGAACAAGGCATAATTTTCCCTGCTGGCTCTTTGGGCGGGGGACCCATCTCCAGCCATAGGCCATTTTTGTGCCTGATGCGGCGCGAAGTGGGAAAGGGTGGCTTTGAGGCTGAAGGCAGCAGGAAAGCCTTCAGCCCCCAGGTCTGTGGGGCTACGCAAGCGGTTCCCAAAGAGTTTTAGAACAAGGCATAGTTTTCCCTGCTGGCTCTTTGGGCATGGGACCCATCTCCAGCCGTATGGCCATTTTTGTGCCTGGCGCGGCGCCAAGTGGGAAAGGGTGGCTTTGAGGCTGAAGGCAGCAGCAAAGCCTGCAGCCCCAGGTCTGTGGGGCTACGCAAGCGGTTCCCAAAGAGCTTTAGAACAAGGCATAGTTTTCCTTGCTGGCTCTTTGGGCATGGGACCCATCTCCAGCCATAGGCCATTTTTCTGCCTGATGCGGCGCCAAGTGGGAAAGGGTGGCTTTGAGGCTGAAGGCAGCAGCAAAGCCTGCAGCCCCCAGGTCTGTGGGGCTACGCAAGCGGTTCCCAAAGAGCTTTAGAACAAGGCATAGTTTTCCCTGCTGGCTCTTTGGGCGGGGGACCCATCTCCAGCCGTATGGCCATTTTTGTGCCTGGCCAGGCGCCAAGTGGGAAAGGGTGTTTTTGAGGCTGAAGGCAGCAGGAAGGCCCGCAGCCCCCAGGTCTGTGGGGCTACGCAAGCGGTTCCCAAAGAGCTTTAGAACAAGGCATAGTTTTCCCTGCTGGCTCTTTGGGCGGGGGACCCATCTCCAGCCGTATGGCCATTTTTGTGCCTGGCGCAGCGCCAAGTGGGAAAGGGTGGCTTTGAGGCTGAAGGCAGCAGCAAAGCCTGCAGCCCCCAGGTCTGTGGGGCTACGCAAGCGGTTCCCAAAGAGCTTTAGAACAAGGCATAGTTTTCCCTGCTGGCTCTTTGGGCGGGGGACCCATCTCCAGCCGTATGGCCATTTTTGGGCCTGGCGCGGCGCCAAGTGTGAAAGGGTGGTTTTGAGGCTGAAGGCAGCAGCAAAGCCCGCAGCCCCCAGGTCTGTGGGGCTACGCAAGCGGTTCCCAAAGAGCTTTAGAACAAGGCATAGTTTTCCCTGCTGGCTCTTTGGGCGGGGGACCCATCTCCAGCTGTATGGCCATTTTTGAGCCTTTCGCGGCGCCAAGTGGGAAAGGGTGGTTTTGAGGCTGAAGGCAGCAGCAAAGCCCGCAGCCCCCAGGTCTGTGGGGCCAAGCAAGCGGTTCCCAAAGAGCTTTAGAACAAGGCATAGTTTTCCTTGCTGGCTCTTTGGGCATGGGACCCATCTCCAGCCATAGGCCATTTTTGTGCCTGATGCGGCGCCAAGTGGGAAAGGGTGGCTTTGAGGCTGAAGGCAGCAGCAAAGCCTGCAGCCCCCAGGTCTGTGGGGCTACGCAAGCGGTTCCCAAAGAGCTTTAGAACAAGGCATAGTTTTCCCTGCTGGCTCTTTGGGCGGGGGACCCATCTCCAGCCATATGGCCATTTTTGTGCCTGGCGCGGCGCCAAGTGGGAAAGGGTGGCTTTGAGGCTGAAGGCAGCAGCAAAGCCCGCAGCCCCCAGGTCTGTGGGGCTACGCAAGCGGTTCCCAAAGAGCTTTAGAACAAGGCCTAGTTTTCCCTGCTGGCTCTTTGGGCGGGGGACCCATCTCCAGCCGTATGGCCATTTTTGTGCCTGGCCAGGCGCCAAGTGGGAAAGGGTGGCTTTGAGGCTGAAGGCAGCAGCAAAGCCTGCAGCCCCAGGTCTGTGGGGCTACGCAAGCGGTTCCCAAAGAGCTTTAGAACAAGGCATAGTTTTCCCTGCTGGCTCTTTGGGCGGGGGACCCATCTGCAGCCGTATGGCCATTTTTGGGCCTGGCGCGGCGCCAAGTGGGAAAGGGTGGTTTTGAGGCTGAAGGCAGCAGCAAAGCCCGCAGCCCCCAGGTCTGTGGGGCTACGCAAGCGGTTCCCAAAGAGCTTTAGAACAAGGCATAGTTTTCCCTGCTGGCTCTTTG
Organism: Rissa tridactyla; assembly: GCF_028500815.1. Classification (NCBI taxonomy): domain Eukaryota; kingdom Metazoa; phylum Chordata; class Aves; order Charadriiformes; family Laridae; genus Rissa; species Rissa tridactyla. Next base: position 160,922 of record NW_026529370.1, read on the forward strand.
GGCATGGGACCCATCTCCAGCCATAGGCCATTTTTGTGCCTGGCGCGACGCCCAGTGGGAAAGGGTGGCTTTGAGGCTGAAGGCAGCAGCAAAGCCTGCAGCCCTAAGGTCTGTGGGGCTACGCAAGCGGTTCCCAAAGAGCTTTAGAACAAGGCATAGTTTTCCCAGCTGGCTCTTAGGGCATGGGACCCATATCCAGCCATAGGCCATTTTTGTGCCTGATGCGGCGCCAAGTGGGAAAGGGTGGCTTTGAGGCTGAAGGCAGCAGGAAAGCCCGCAGCCCCCAGGTCTGTGGGGCTACGCAAGCGGTTCCCAAAGAGCTTTAGAACAAGGCATAATTTTCCCTGCTGGCTCTTTGGGCGGGGGACCCATCTCCAGCCGTATGGCCATTTTTGTGCCTGGCGCGGCGCCAAGTGGGAAAGGGTGCTGTCGAGGCTGAAGGCAGCAGGAAAGCCTGCAGCCCCCAGGTCTGTGCGGCTACGCAAGCGGTTCCCAAAGAGCTTTAGAACAAGGCATAGTTTTCCCTGCTGGCTCTTTGGGCGAGGGACACATCTCCAGCCGTATGGCCATTTTTGTGCGTGGCCAGGGGCCAAGTGGGAAAGGGTGGTGTCGAGGCTGAAGGCAGCAGGAAGGCCCACAGCCCCCAGGTCTGTGGGGCTATGCAAGCGGTTCCCAAAGAGCTTTAGGAGAAGGCATAATTTTCCCTGCTGGCTCTTTGGGCATGGGACCCATCTCCAGCCATAGACCATTTTTGTGCCTACCGCGGCGCCAAGTGGGAAAGGGTGGCTTTGAGGCTGAAGGCAGCAGCAAAGCCTGCAGCCCCCAGGTCTGTGGGGCTACGCAAGCGGTTCCCAAAGAGCTTTAGAACAAGGCATAGTTTTCCTTGCTGGGTTTTTGGGCATGGGACCCATCTCCAGCCATAGGCCATTTTTGTGCCTGATGCGGCGCCAAGTGGGAAAGGGTGGCTTTGAGGCTGAAGGCAGCAGCAAAGCCTGCAGCCCCCAGGTCTGTGGGGCTATGGAAGCGGTTCCCAAAGTGCTTTAGAACAAGGCATAGTTTTCCCTGCTGGCTCTTTGGGCATGGGACCCATCTCGAGCCGTATGGCCATTTTTGTGCCTGGTGCGGCGCCAAGTGGGAAAGGGTGGCTTTGAGGCTGAAGGCAGCAGGAAAGCCCACACCCCCCAGGTCTGTGGGGCTACGCAAGCGGTTCCCAAAGAGCTTTAGAACAAGGCATAGTTTTCCATGCTGGCTCTTTGGGCGGGGGACCCATCTCCAGCCGTATGGCCATTTTTGTGCCTGGCGCGGCGCCAAGTGGGAAAGGGTGGCTTTGAGGCTGAAGGCAGCAGGAAAGCCCGCAGCCCCCAGGTCTGTGGGGCTACGCAAGCGGTTCCCAAAGAGCTTTAGAACAAGGCATAGTTTTCCTTGCTGGCTCTTTGGGCATGGGACCCATCTCCAGCCATAGGCCATTTTTGTGCCTGATGCGGCGCCAAGTGGGAAAGGGTGGCTTTGAGGCTGAAGGCAGCAGCAAAGCCTGCAGCCCCCAGGTCTGTGGGGCTACGCAAGCGGTTCCCAAAGAGCTTTAGAACAAGGCATAGTTTTCCCTGCTGGCTCTTTGGGCGGGGGACCCATCTCCAGCCATATGGCCATTTTTGTGCCTGGCGCGGCGCCAAGTGGGAAAGGGTGGCTTTGAGGCTGAAGGCAGCAGCAAAGCCCGCAGCCCCCAGGTCTGTGGGGCTACGCAAGCGGTTCCCAAAGAGCTTTAGAACAAGGCCTAGTTTTCCCTGCTGGCTCTTTGGGCGGGGGACCCATCTCCAGCCGTATGGCCATTTTTGTGCCTGGCCAGGCGCCAAGTGGGAAAGGGTGGCTTTGAGGCTGAAGGCAGCAGCAAAGCCTGCAGCCCCAGGTCTGTGGGGCTACGCAAGCGGTTCCCAAAGAGCTTTAGAACAAGGCATAGTTTTCCCTGCTGGCTCTTTGGGCAGGGGACCCATCTGCAGCCGTATGGCCATTTTTGGGCCTGGCGCGGCGCCAAGTGGGAAAGGGTGGTTTTGAGGCTGAAGGCAGCAGCAAAGCCCGCAGCCCCCAGGTCTGTGGGGCTACGCAAGCGGTTCCCAAAGAGCTTTAGAACAAGGCATAGTTTTCCCTGCTGGCTCTTTGGGCATGGGACCCATCTCCAGCCATAGGCCATTTTTGTGCCTGGCGCGACGCCCAGTGGGAAAGGGTGGCTTTGAGGCTGAAGGCAGCAGCAAAGCCTGCAGCCCTAAGGTCTGTGGGGCTACGCAAGCGGTTCCCAAAGAGCTTTAGAACAAGGCATAGTTTTCCCAGCTGGCTCTTAGGGCATGGGACCCATATCCAGCCATAGGCCATTTTTGTGCCTGATGCGGCGCCAAGTGGGAAAGGGTGGCTTTGAGGCTGAAGGCAGCAGGAAAGCCCGCAGCCCCCAGGTCTGTGGGGCTACGCAAGCGGTTCCCAAAGAGCTTTAGAACAAGGCATAATTTTCCCTGCTGGCTCTTTGGGCGGGGGACCCATCTCCAGCCATATGGCCATTTTTGTGCCTGGCGCGGCGCCAAGTGGGAAAGGGTGCTGTCGAGGCTGAAGGCAGCAGGAAAGCCTGCAGCCCCCAGGTCTGTGCGGCTACGCAAGCGGTTCCCAAAGAGCTTTAGAACAAGGCATAGTTTTCCCTGCTGGCTCTTTGGGCGAGGGACACATCTCCAGCCGTATGGCCATTTTTGTGCGTGGCCAGGGGCCAAGTGGGAAAGGGTGGTGTCGAGGCTGAAGGCAGCAGGAAGGCCCACAGCCCCCAGGTCTGTGGGGCTATGCAAGCGGTTCCCAAAGAGCTTTAGGAGAAGGCATAATTTTCCCTGCTGGCTCTTTGGGCATGGGACCCATCTCCAGCCATAGACCATTTTTGTGCCTACCGCGGCGCCAAGTGGGAAAGGGTGGCTTTGAGGCTGAAGGCAGCAGCAAAGCCTGCAGCCCCCAGGTCTGTGGGGCTACGCAAGCGGTTCCCAAAGAGCTTTAGAACAAGGCATAGTTTTCCTTGCTGGGTTTTTGGGCATGGGACCCATCTCCAGCCATAGGCCATTTTTGTGCCTGATGCGGCGCCAAGTGGGAAAGGGTGGCTTTGAGGCTGAAGGCAGCAGCAAAGCCTGCAGCCCCCAGGTCTGTGGGGCTATGGAAGCGGTTCCCAAAGTGCTTTAGAACAAGGCATAGTTTTCCCTGCTGGCTCTTTGGGCATGGGACCCATCTCGAGCCGTATGGCCATTTTTGTGCCTGGTGCGGCGCCAAGTGGGAAAGGGTGGCTTTGAGGCTGAAGGCAGCAGGAAAGCCCACACCCCCCAGGTCTGTGGGGCTACGCAAGCGGTTCCCAAAGAGCTTTAGAACAAGGCATAGTTTTCCATGCTGGCTCTTTGGGCGGGGGACCCATCTCCAGCCGTATGGCCATTTTTGTGCCTGGCGCGGCGCCAAGTGGGAAAGGGTGGCTTTGAGGCTGAAGGCAGCAGGAAAGCCCGCAGCCCCCAGGTCTGTGGGGCTACGCAAGCGGTTCCCAAAGAGCTTTAGAACAAGGCATAGTTTTCCCTGCTGGCTCTTTGGGCGGGGGACCCATCTCCAGCCATATGGCCATTTTTGTACCTGGCGCAGCGCCAAGTGGGAAAGGGTGGCTTTGAGGCTGAAGGCAGCAGCAAAGCCTGCAGCCCCCAGGTCTGTGGGGCTACGCAAGCGGTTCCCAAAGAGCTTTAGAACAAGGCATAGTTTTCCCTGCTGGCTCCTTGGGCGGGGGACCCATCTCCAGTCGTATGGCTATTTTTATGCCTGGCGCGGTGCGTAGTGGGAAAGGGTGGTGTCGAGGCTGAAGGCAGCAGGAAAGCCCGCAGCCCCCAGGTCTGTGGGGCTACGCAAGCGGTTCCCAAAGAGCTTTAGAACAAGGCATAGTTTTCCCTGCTGGCTCTTTGGGCGGGGGACCCATCTCCAGCCGTATGGCCATTTTTGTGCCTGATGCGGCGCCAAGTGGGAAAGGGTGGCTTTGAGGCTGAAGGCAGCAGGAAAGCCCGCAGCCCCCAGGTCTGTGGGGCTACGCAAGCGGTTCCCAAAGAGCTTTAGAACAAGGCATAGTTTTCCCTGCTGGCTCTTTGGGCGGGGGACCCATCTCCAGCCGTATGGCCATTTTTGTGCGTGGCCAGGGGCCAAGTGGGAAAGGGTGGTGTCGAGGCTGAAGGCAGGAGCAAAACCTACAGCCCCCAGGTCTGTGGGGCTACGCAAGCGGTTCCCAAAGAGCTTTAGAACAAGGCATAGTTTTCCCTGCTGGCTCTTTGGGCGGGGGACCCATCTCCAGCCGTATGGCCATTTTTGAGCCTGGCGTGGCGCCAAGTGGGAAAGGGTGGCTTTGAGGCTGAAGGCAGCAGCAAAGCCTGCAGCCCCCAGGTCTGTGGGGCTACGCAAGCGGTTCCCAAAGAGCTTTAGAACAAGGCATAGTTTTCCCTGCTGGCTCTTTGGGCGGGGGACCCATGTCCAGCCGTATGGCCATTTTTGTGCCTGGCGCAGCGCCAAGTGGGAAAGGGTGGCTTTGAGGCTGAAGGCAACAGCAAAGCCTGCAGCCCCAGGTCTGTGGGGCTACGCAAGCGGTTCCCAAAGAGCTTTAGAACAAGGCAGAGTTTTCCCTGCTGGCTCTTTGGGTGGGGGACCCATCTCCAGCCGTATGGCCATTTTTGTGCCTGGCGCGGCGCCAAGTGGGAAAGGGTGGTTTTGAGGCTGAAGGCAGCAGCAAAGCCTGCAGCCCCCAGGTCTGTGGGGCTACGCAAGCGGTTCCCAAAGAGCTTTAGAACAAGGCATAGTTTTCCCTGCCGGCTCTTTGGGCGGGGGACCCATCTCCAGCCATAGGCCATTTTTATGCCTGGGGCGGCGCCAAGTGGGAAAGGGTGGTGTCGAGGCTGAAGGCAGCAGGAAAGCCCGCAGCCCCCAGGTCTGTGGGGCTATGCAAGTGGTTCCAAAAGAGCTTTAGAACAAGGCATAGTTTTCCCTGCTTGTTCTTTGGGCGGGGGACCCATCTGCAGCCGTATGGCCATTTTTGGGCCTGGCGCGGCGCCAAGTGGGAAAGGGTGGTGTCGAGTCTGAAGGCAGCAGGAAAGCCCGCAGCCCCCAGGTCTGTGGGGCTACGCAAGCGGTTCCCAAAGAGCTTTAGAACAAGGCATAGTTTTCCCTGCTGGCTCTTTGGGCGGGGGACCCATGTCCAGCCATAGGCCATTTCTGTGCCTGATAGGGCGCCAAGTGGGAAAGGGTGGCTTTGAGGCTGAAGACAGCAGGAAAGCCTGCAGCCCCCAGGTCTGTGGGGCTATGCAAGCGGTTCCCAAAGAGCTTTAGAACAAGGCATAGTTTTCCCTGCTGGCTCTTTGGGCGGGGGACCCATCTCCAGCCGTATGGCCATTTTTGTGCCTGGCGCGCCGCCAAGTGGGAAAGGGTGGCTTTGAGGCTGAAGGCAGCAGCAAAGCCTGCAGCCCCCAGGTCTGTGGGGCTACGCAAGCGGTTCCCAAAGAGCTTTAGAACAAGGCATAGTTTTCCCTGCTGGCTCCTTGGGCGGGGGACCCATCTCCAGTCGTATGGCTATTTTTATGCCTGGCGCGGTGCGTAGTGGGAAAGGGTGGTGTCGAGGCTGAAGGCAGCAGGAAAGCCCGCAGCCCCCAGGTCTGTGGGGCTACGCAAGCGGTTCCCAAAGAGCTTTAGAACAAGGCATAGTTTTCCCTGCTGGCTCTTTGGGCGGGGGACCCATCTCCAGTCGTATGGCCATTTTTGTGCCTGATGCGGCGCCAAGTGGGAAAGGGTGGCTTTGAGGCTGAAGGCAGCAGGAAAGCCCGCAGCCCCCAGGTCTGTGGGGCTACGCAAGCGGTTCCCAAAGAGCTTTAGAACAAGGCATAGTTTTCCCTGCTGGCTCTTTGGGCGGGGGACCCATCTCCAGCCGTATGGCCATTTTTGTGCGTGGCCAGGGGCCAAGTGGGAAAGGGTGGTGTCGAGGCTGAAGGCAGGAGCAAAACCTACAGCCCCCAGGTCTGTGGGGCTACGCAAGCGGTTCCCAAAGAGCTTTAGAACAAGGCATAGTTTTCCCTGCTGGCTCTTTGGGCGGGGGACCCATCTCCAGCCGTATGGCCATTTTTGAGCCTGGCGTGGCGCCAAGTGGGAAAGGGTGGCTTTGAGGCTGAAGGCAGCAGCAAAGCCCGCAGCCCCCAGGTCTGTGGGGCTACGCAAGCGGTTCCCAAAGAGCTTTAGAACAAGGCATAGTTTTCCCTGCTGGCTCTTTGGGCGGGGGACCCATGTCCAGCCGTATGGCCATTTTTGTGCCTGGCGCAGCGCCAAGTGGGAAAGGGTGGCTTTGAGGCTGAAGGCAACAGCAAAGCCTGCAGCCCCAGGTCTGTGGGGCTACGCAAGCGGTTCCCAAAGAGCTTTAGAACAAGGCATAGTTTTCCCTGCTGGCTCTTTGGGTGGGGGACCCATCTCCAGCCGTATGGCCATTTTTGTGCCTGGCGCGGCGCGAAGTGGGAAAGGGTGGTTTTGAGGCTGAAGGCAGCAGCAAAGCCTGCAGCCCCCAGGTCTGTGGGGCTACGCAAGCGGTTCCCAAAGAGCTTTAGAACAAGGCATAGTTTTCCCTGCCGGCTCTTTGGGCGGGGGACCCATCTCCAGCCATAGGCCATTTTTATGCCTGGGGCGGCGCCAAGTGGGAAAGGGTGGTGTCGAGGCTGAAGGCAGCAGGAAAGCCCGCAGCCCCCAGGTCTGTGGGGCTATGCAAGTGGTTCCAAAAGAGCTTTAGAACAAGGCATAGTTTTCCCTGCTTGTTCTTTGGGCGGGGGACCCATCTGCAGCCGTATGGCCATTTTTGGGCCTGGCGCGGCGCCAAGTGGGAAAGGGTGGTGTCGAGTCTGAAGGCAGCAGGAAAGCCCGCAGCCCCCAGGTCTGTGGGGCTACGCAAGCGGTTCCCAAAGAGCTTTAGAACAAGGCATAGTTTTCCCTGCTGGCTCTTTGGGCGGGGGACCCATGTCCAGCCATAGGCCATTTCTGTGCCTGATAGGGCGCCAAGTGGGAAAGGGTGGCTTTGAGGCTGAAGACAGCAGGAAAGCCTGCAGCCCCCAGGTCTGTGGGGCTATGCAAGCGGTTCCCAAAGAGCTTTAGAACAAGGCATAGTTTTCCCTGCTGGCTCTTTGGGCGGGGGACCCATCTCCAGCCGTATGGCCATTTTTGTGCCTGGCGCGGCGCCAAGTGGGAAAGGGTGGTGTCGAGGCTGAAGGCAGCAGCAAAGCCCGCAGCCCCTAGGTCTGTGGGGCCAAGCAAGCGGTTCGCAAAGAGCTTTAGAACAAGGCATAGTTTTCCCTGCTGGCTCTTTGGGCATGGGACCCATCTCCAGCCATAGGCCATTTTTGTGCCTGGCGCGACGCCTAGTGGGAAAGGGTGGCTTGGAGGCTGAAGGCAGCAGCAAAGCCTGCAGCCCCCAGGTCTGTGGGGCTATGCAAGCGGTTCCCAAAGAGCTTTAGAACAAGGCATAGTTCTCCTTGCTGGCTCTTAGGGCATAGGACCCATCTCCAGCCATAGGCCATTTTTGTGCCTGATGCGGCGCCAAGTGGGAAAGGGTGGCTTTGAGGCTGAAGGCAGCAGGAAAGCCCGCAGCCCCCAGGTCTGTGGGGCTACGCAAGCGGTTCCCAAAGAGCTTTAGAACAAGGCATAATTTTCCCTGCTGTCTCTCTGGGCGGGGGACCCATCTGCAGCCGTATGGCCATTTTTGTGCCTGGCGCGGCGCCAAGTGGGAAAGGGTGCTGTCGAGGCTGAAGGCAGCAGCAAAGCCTGCAGCCCCCAGGTCTGTGCGGCTACGCAAGCGGTTCCCAAAGAGCTTTAGAACAAGGCATAGTTTTCCCTGCTGGCTCTTTGGGCGAGGGACACATCTCCAGCCGTATGGCCATTTTTGTGCGTGGCCAGGGGCCAAGTGGGAAAGGGTGGTGTCGAGGCTGAAGGCAGCAGGAAGGCCCACAGCCCCCAGGTCTGTGGGGCTATGCAAGCGGTTCCCAAAGAGCTTTAGAAGAAAGCATAGTTTTCCCTGCTGGCTCTTTGGGCATGGGAACCATCTCCAGCCATAGACCATTTTTGTGCCTACCGCGGCGCCAAGTGGGAAAGGGTGGTTTTGAGGCTGAAGGCAGCAGCAAAGCCCGCAGCCCCCAGGTCTGTGGGGCTACGCAAGCGGTTCCCAAAGAGCTTTAGAACAAGGCATGGTTTTCCTTGCTGGGTCTTTGGGCATGGGACCCATCTCCAGCCATAGGCCATTTTTGTGCCTGATGCGGCGCCAAGTGGGAAAGGGTCGTTTTGAGGCTGAAGGCAGCAGCAAAGCCTGCAGCCCCCAGGTCTGTGGGGCTATGGAAGCGGTTCCCAAAGTGCTTTAGAACAAGGCCAGGATTTCCCTGCTGGCTCTTTGGGCGGGGGACCCATCTCCAGCCGTATGGCCATTTTTGTGCCTGATGCGGCGCCAAGTGGGAAAGGGTGGCTTTGAGGCTGAAGGCAGCAGGAAAGCCCGCAGCCCCCAGGTCTGTGGGGCTACGCAAGCGGTTCCCAAAGAGCTTTAGAACAAGGCATAGTTTTCCCTGCTGGCTCTTTGGGCGGGGGACCCATCTCCAGCCGTATGGCCATTTTTGTGCCTGGCGCGGAGCCAAGTGGGAAAGGGTGGTGTCGAGGCTGAAGGCAGGAGCAAAGCCCGCAGCCCCCAGGTCTGTGGGGCTACGCAAGCGGTTCCCAAAGAGCTTTAGAACAAGGCATAGTTTTCCCTGCTGGCTCTTTGGGCGGGGGACCCATCTGCAGCCGTATGGCCATTTTTGGGCCTGGCGCGGCGCCAAGAGGGAAAGGGTGGTTTTGAGGCTGAAGGCAGCAGCAAAGCCCGCAGCCCCCAGGTCTGTGGGGCCAAGCAAGCGGTTCCCAAAGAGCTTTAGAACAAGGCATAGTTTTCCCTGCTGGCTCTTTGGGCGGGGGACCCATCTCCAGCCGTATGGCCATTTTTGAGCCTTTCGCGGCGCCAAGTGGGAAAGGGTGGTTTTGAGGCTGAAGGCAGCAGCAAAGCCCGCAGCCCCCAGGTCTGTGGGGCCAAGCAAGCGGTTCCCAAAGAGCTTTAGAACAAGGCATAGTTTTCCTTGCTGGCTCTTTGGGCATGGGACCCATCTCCAGCCATAGGCCATTTTTGTGCCTGATGCGGCGCCAAGTGGGAAAGGGTGGCTTTGAGGCTGAAGGCAGCAGCAAAGCCTGCAGCCCCCAGGTCTGTGGGGCTACGCAAGCGGTTCCCAAAGAGCTTTAGAACAAGGCATAGTTTTCCCTGCTGGCTCTTTGGGCGGGGGACCCATCTCCAGCCATATGGCCATTTTTGTGCCTGGCGCGGCGCCAAGTGGGAAAGGGTGGCTTTGAGGCTGAAGGCAGCAGCAAAGCCCGCAGCCCCCAGGTCTGTGGGGCTACGCAAGCGGTTCCCAAAGAGCTTTAGAACAAGGCATAGTTTTCCCTGCTGGCTCTTTGGGCATGGGACCCATCTCCAGCCGTATGGCCATTTTTGTGCCTGGCCAGGCGCCAAGTGGGAAAGGGTGTTTTTGAGGCTGAAGGCAGCAGGAAAGCCCGCAGCCCCCAGGTCTGTGGGGCTACGCAAGCGGTTCCCAAAGAGCTTTAGAACAAGGCATAGTTTTCCCTGCTGGCTCTTTGGGCGGGGGACCCATCTCCAGCCGTATGGCCATTTTTGTGCCTGGCGCAGCGCCAAGTGGGAAAGGGTGGCTTTGAGGCTGAAGGCAGCAGCAAAGCCTGCAGCCCCAGGTCTGTGGGGCTACGCAAGCGGTTCCCAAAGAGCTTTAGAACAAGGCCTAGTTTTCCCTGCTGGCTCTTTGGGCGGGGGACCCATCTCCAGCCGTATGGCCATTTTTGAGCCTGGCGCGGCGCCAAGTGGGAAAGGGTGGTTTTGAAGATGAAGGCAGCAGCAAAGCCCGCAGCCCCCAGGTCTGTGGGGCCAAGCAAGCGGTTCCCAAAGAGCTTTAGAACAAGGCATAGTTTTCCCTGCTGGCTCTTTGGGCGGGGGACCCATCTCCAGCCATATGGCCATTTTTGGGCCTGGCGCGGCGCCAAGTGGGAAAGGGTGGCTTTGAGGCTGAAGGCAGCAGCAAAGCCCGCAGCCCCCAGGTCTGTGGGGCTACGCAAGCGGTTCCCAAAGAGCTTTAGAACAAGGCATAGTTTTCCCTGCTGGCTCTTTGGGCGGGGGACCCATCTCCAGCCGTATGGCCATTTTTGTGCCTGGCGCAGCGCCAAGTGGGAAAGGGTGGCTTTGAGGCTGAAGGCAGCAGCAAAGCCTGCAGCCCCAGGTCTGTGGGGCTACGCAAGCGGTTCCCAAAGAGCTTTAGAACAAGGCCTAGTTTTCCCTGCTGGCTCTTTGGGCGGGGGACCCATCTCCAGCCGTATGGCCATTTTTGTGCCTGGCGCGGCGCCAAGTGGGAAAGGGTGGTTTTGAGGCTGAAGGCAGCAGCAAAGCCTGCAGCCCCCAGGTCTGTGGGGCTACGCAAGCGGTTCCCAAAGAGCTTTAGAACAAGGCATAGTTTTCCCTGCTGGCTCTTTGGGCGGGGGACCCATCTGCAGCCGTATGGCCATTTTTGGGCCTGGCGCGGCGCCAAGTGGGAAAGGGTGGTGTCGAGGCTGAAGGCAGCAGCAAAGCCCGCAGCTCCCAGGTCTGTGGGGCTACGCAAGCGGTTCCCAAAGAGCTTTAGAACAAGGCATAGTTTTCCCTGCTGGCTCTTTGGGCGGGGGACCCATCTCCAGCCGTATGGCCATTTCTGAGCCTTTCGCGGCGCCAAGTGGGAAAGGGTGGTTTTGAGGCTGAAGGCAGCAGCAAAGCCCGCAGCCCCCAGGTCTGTGGGGCCAAGCAAGCGGTTCCCAAAGAGCTTTAGAACAAGGCATAGTTTTCCTTGCTGGCTCTTTGGGCATGGGACCCATCTCCAGCCATATGGCCATTTTTGTGCCTGGCGCGGCGCCAAGTGGGAAAGGGTGCTGTCGAGGCTGAAGGCAGCAGGAAAGCCTGCAGCCCCCAGGTCTGTGGGGCTACGCAAGCGGTTCCCAAAGAGCTTTAGAACAAGGCATAGTTTTCCCTGCTGGCTCTTTGGGCGGGGGACCCATCTCCAGCCATATGGCCATTTTTGGGCCTGGCGCGGCGCCAAGTGGGAAAGGGTGGCTTTGAGGCTGAAGGCAGCAGCAAAGCCCGCAGCCCCCAGGTCTGTGGGGCTACGCAAGCGGTTCCCAAAGAGCTTTAGAACAAGGCATAGTTTTCCCTGCTGGCTCTTTGGGCGGGGGACCCATCTCCAGCCGTATGGCCATTTTTGTGCCTGGCCAGGCGCCAAGTGGGAAAGGGTGTTTTTGAGGCTGAAGGCAGCAGGAAAGCCCGCAGCCCCCAGGTCTGTGGGGCTACGCAAGCGGTTCCCAAAGAGCTTTAGAACAAGGCATAGTTTTCCCTGCTGGCTCTTTGGGTGGGGGACCCATCTCCAGCCGTATGGCCATTTTTGTGCCTGGCGCAGCGCCAAGTGGGAAAGGGTGGCTTTGAGGCTGAAGGCAGCAGCAAAGCCTGCAGCCCCAGGTCTGTGGGGCTACGCAAGCGGTTCCCAAAGAGCTTTAGAACAAGGCATATTTTTCCCTGCTGGCTCTTTGGGCGGGGGACCCATCTCCAGCCGTATGGCCATTTTTGTGCCTGGCGCGGCGCCAAGTGGGAAAGGGTGGCTTTGAGGCTGAAGGCAGCAGCAAAGCCTGCAGCCCCCAGGTCTGTGGGGCTACGCAAGCGGTTCCCAAAGAGCTTTAGAACAAGGCATATTTTTCCCTGCTGGCTCTTTGGGCATGGGACCCATCTCCAGCCGTATGGCCATTTTTGGGCCTGGCGCGGCGCCAAGTGGGAAAGGGTGGTTTTGAGGCTGAAGGCAGCAGCAAAGCCCGCAGCCCCCAGGTCTGTGGGGCTACGCAAGCGGTTCCCAAAGAGCTTTAGAACAAGGCATAGTTTTCCCTGCTGGCTCTTTGGGCGGGGGACCCATCTCCAGCCGTATGGCCATTTTTGAGCCTTTCGCGGCGCCAAGTGGGAAAGGGTGGTTTTCAGGCTGAAGGCAGCAGCAAAGCCCGCAGCCCCCAGGTCTGTGGGGCCAAGCAAGCGGTTCCCAAAGAGCTTTAGAACAAGGCATAGTTTTCCTTGCTGGCTCTTTGGGCATGGGACCCATCTCCAGCCATATGGCCATTTTTGTGCCTGGCGCGGCGCCAAGTGGGAAAGGGTGGCTTTGAGGCTGAAGGCAGCAGGAAAGCCTGCAGCCCCCAGGTCTGTGGGGCTACGCAAGCGGTTCCCAAAGAGCTTTAGAACAAGGCATAGTTTTCCCTGCTGGCTCTTTGGGCGGGGGACCCATCTCCAGCCATATGGCCATTTTTGTGCCTGGCGCGGCGCCAAGTGGGAAAGGGTGGCTTTGAGGCTGAAGGCAGCAGCAAAGCCCGCAGCCCCCAGGTCTGTGGGGCTACGCAAGCGGTTCACAAAGAGCTTTAGAACAAGGCATAGTTTTCCCTGCTGGCTCTTTGGGCGGGGGACCCATGTCCAGCCGTATGGCCATTTTTGTGCCTGGCGCAGCGCCAAGTGGGAAAGGGTGGCTTTGAGGCTGAAGGCAGCAGCAAAGCCTGCAGCCCCAGGTCTGTGGGGCTACGCAAGCGGTTCCCAAAGAGCTTTAGAACAAGGCATAGTTTTCCCTGCTGGCTCTTTGGGTGGGGGACCCATCTCCAGCCGTATGGCCATTTTTGTGCCTGATGCGGCGCCAAGTGGGAAAGGGTGGTGTCGAGGCTGAAGGCAGCAGGAAAGCCCGCAGCCCCCAGGTCTGTGGGGCTACACAAGCGGTTCCCAAAGAGCTTTAGAACAAGGCATAGTTTTCCCTGCTGGCTCTTTGGGCGGGGGACCCATCTCCAGCCGTAGGCCATTTTTATGCCTGGGGCGGCGCCAAGTGGGAAAGGGTGGCTTTGAGGCTGAAGGCAGCAGGAAAGCCCGCAGCCCCCAGGTCTGTGGGGCTACGCAAGCGGTTCCCAAAGAGCTTTAGAACAAGGCATAGTTTTCCCGGCTTGTTCTTTGGGCGGGGGACCCATCTGCAGCCGTATGGCCATTTTTGGGCCTGGCGCGGCGCCAAGTGGGAAAGGGTGGTGTCGAGTCTGAAGGCAGCAGGAAAGCCCGCAGCCCCCAGGTCTGTGGGGCTACGCAAGCGGTTCCCAAAGAGCTTTAGAACAAGGCATAGTTTTCCCTGCTGGCTCTTTGGGCGGGGGACCCATGTCCAGCCATAGGCCATTTCTGTGCCTGATAGGGCGCCAAGTGGGAAAGGGTGGCTTTGAGGCTGAAGACAGCAGGAAAGCCTGCAGCCCCCAGGTCTGTGGGGCTATGCAAGCGGTTCCCAAAGAGCTTTAGAACAAGGCATAGTTTTCCCTGCTGGCTCTTTGGGCGGGGGACCCATCTCCAGCCATAGGCCATTTTTGTGCCTGGCGCGGCGCCAGGTGGGAAAGGGTGGTGTCGAGTCTGAAGGCAGCAGCAAAGCCTGCAGCCCCCAGGTCTGTGGGGCCAAGCAAGCGGTTCGCAAAGAGCTTTAGAACAAGGCATAGTTTTCCCTGCTGGCTCTTTGGGCGGGGGACCCATCTCCCGCCATAGGCCATTTTTGTGCCTGGCGCGACGCCCAGTGGGAAAGGGTGGCTTTGAGGCTGAAGGCAGCAGCAAAGCCTGCAGCCCCCAGGTCTGTGCGGCTACGCAAGCGGTTCCCAAAGAGCTTTAGAACAAGGCATAGTTTTCCCTGCTGGCTCTTTGGGCGAGGGACACATCTCCAGCCGTATGGCCATTTTTGTGCGTGGCCAGGGGCCAAGTGGGAAAGGGTGGTGTCGAGGCTGAAGGCAGCAGGAAGGCCCACAGCCCCCAGGTCTGTGGGGCTATGCAAGCGGTTCCCAAAGAGCTTTAGAAGAAGGCATAATTTTCCCTGCTGGCTCTTTCGGCATGGGACCCATCTCCAGCCATAGACCATTTTTGTGCCTACCGCGGCGCCAAGTGGGAAAGGGTGGCTTTGAGGCTTAATGCAGCAGCAAAGCCCGCAGCCCCCAGGTCTGTGGGGCTACGCAAGCGGTTCCCAAAGAGCTTTAGAACAAGGCATAGTTTTCCCTGCTGGCTCTTTGGGCGGGGGACCCATCTCCAGCCGTATGGCCATTTTTGTGCCTGGCCAGGCGCCAAGTGGGAAAGGGTGTTTTTGAGGCTGAAGGCAGCAGGAAAGCCCGCAGCCCCCAGGTCTGTGGGGCTACGCAAGCGGTTCCCAAAGAGCTTTAGAACAAGGCATAGTTTTCCCTGCTGGCTCTTTGGGTGGGGGACCCATCTCCAGCCGTATGGCCATTTTTGTGCCTGGCGCAGCGCCAAGTGGGAAAGGGTGGCTTTGAGGCTGAAGTTAGCAGCAAAGCCTGCAGCCCCAGGTCTGTGGGGCTACGCAAGCGGTTCCCAAAGAGCTTTAGAACAAGGCATAGTTTTCCCTGCTGGCTCTTTGGGCGGGGGACCCATCTCCAGCCGTATGGCCATTTTTGTGCCTGGCGCGGCGCCAAGTGGGAAAGGGTGGCTTTGAGGCTGAAGGCAGCAGCAAAGCCTGCAGCCCCCAGGTCTGTGGGGCTACGCAAGCGGTTCCCAAAGAGCTTTAGAACAAGGCATATTTTTCCCTGCTGGCTCTTTGGGCGGGGGACCCATCTGCAGCCGTATGGCCATTTTTGGGCCTGGCGCGGCGCCAAGTGGGAAAGGGTGGTTTTGAGGCTGAAGGCAGCAGCAAAGCCCGCAGCCCCCAGGTCTGTGGGGCTACGCAAGCGGTTCCCAAAGAGCTTTAGAACAAGGCATAGTTTTCCCTGCTGGCTCTTTGGGCGGGGGACCCATCTCCAGCCATATGGCCATTTTTGTGCCTGGCGCGGCGCCAAGTGGGAAAGGGTGGCTTTGAGGCTGAAGGCAGCAGCAAAGCCCGCAGCCCCCAGGTCTGTGGGGCCAAGCAAGCGGTTCCCAAAGAGCTTTAGAACAAGGCATAGTTTTCCTTGCTGGCTCTTTGGGCATGGGACCCATCTCCAGCCATATGGCCATTTTTGTGCCTGATGCGGCGCCAAGTGGGAAAGGGTGGCTTTGAGGCTGAAGGCAGCAGCAAAGCCTGCAGCCCCCAGGTCTGTGGGGCTACGCAAGCGGTTCCCAAAGAGCTTTAGAACAAGGCATAGTTTTCCCTGCTGGCTCTTTGGGCGGGGGACCCATCTCCAGCCATATGGCCATTTTTGTGCCTGGCGCGGCGCCAAGTGGGAAAGGGTGGCTTTGAGGCTGAAGGCAGCAGCAAAGCCCGCAGCCCCCAGGTCTGTGGGGCTACGCAAGCGGTTCCCAAAGAGCTTTAGAACAAGGCATAGTTTTCCCTGCTGGCTCTTTGGGCGGGGGACCCATGTCCAGCCGTATGGCCATTTTTGTGCCTGGCGCAGCGCCAAGTGGGAAAGGGTGGCTTTGAGGCTGAAGGCAGCAGCAAAGCCTGCAGCCCCAGGTCTGTGGGGCTACGCAAGCGGTTCCCAAAGAGCTTTAGAACAAGGCATAGTTTTCCCTGCTGGCTCTTTGGGTGGGGGACCCATCTCCAGCCGTATGGCCATTTTTGTGCCTGATGCGGCGCCAAGTGGGAAAGGGTGGTTTTGAGGCTGAAGGCAGCAGGAAAGCCCGCAGCCCCCAGGTCTGTGGGGCTACGCAAGCGGTTCCCAAAGAGCTTTAGAACAAGGCATAGTTTTCCCTGCTGGCTCTTTGGGCGGGGGACCCATCTCCAGCCGTAGGCCATTTTTATGCCTGGGGCGGCGCCAAGTGGGAAAGGGTGGCTTTGAGGCTGAAGGCAGCAGGAAAGCCCGCAGCCCCCAGGTCTGTGGGGCTACGCAAGCGGTTCCCAAAGAGCTTTAGAACAAGGCATAGTTTTCCCGGCTTGTTCTTTGGGCGGGGGACCCATCTGCAGCCGTATGGCCATTTTTGGGCCTGGCGCGGCGCCAAGTGGGAAAGGGTGGTGTCGAGTCTGAAGGCAGCAGGAAAGCCCGCAGCCCCCAGGTCTGTGGGGCTACGCAAGCGGTTCCCAAAGAGCTTTAGAACAAGGCATAGTTTTCCCTGCTGGCTCTTTGGGCGGGGGACCCATGTCCAGCCATAGGCCATTTCTGTGCCTGATAGGGCGCCAAGTGGGAAAGGGTGGCTTTGAGGCTGAAGACAGCAGGAAAGCCTGCAGCCCCCAGGTCTGTGGGGCTATGCAAGCGGTTCCCAAAGAGCTTTAGAACAAGGCATAGTTTTCCCTGCTGGCTC
This sequence comes from Rissa tridactyla, assembly GCF_028500815.1. NCBI lineage: Eukaryota > Metazoa > Chordata > Aves > Charadriiformes > Laridae > Rissa > Rissa tridactyla. Next base: position 177,264 of record NW_026529370.1, read on the forward strand.
TTTGGGCGGGGGACCCATCTCCAGCCATAGGCCATTTTTGTGCCTGGCGCGGCGCCAGGTGGGAAAGGGTGGCTTTGAGGCTGAAGGCAGCAGGAAAGCCTGCAGCCCCCAGGTCTGTGGGGCCAAGCAAGCGGTTCGCAAAGAGCTTTAGAACAAGGCATAGTTTTCCCTGCTGGCTCTTTGGGCGGGGGACCCATCTCCCGCCATAGGCCATTTTTGTGCCTGGCGCGACGCCCAGTGGGAAAGGGTGGCTTTGAGGCTGAAGGCAGCAGCAAAGCCTGCAGCCCCCAGGTCTGTGGGGCTACGCAAGCGGTTCCCAAAGAGCTTTAGAACAAGGCATAGTTTTCCCTGCTGGCTCTTTGGGCGAGGGACACATCTCCAGCCGTATGGCCATTTTTGTGCGTGGCCAGGGGCCAAGTGGGAAAGGGTGGTGTCGAGGCTGAAGGCAGCAGGAAGGCCCACAGCCCCCAGGTCTGTGGGGCTATGCAAGCGGTTCCCAAAGAGCTTTAGAAGAAGGCATAATTTTCCCTGCTGGCTCTTTCGGCATGGGACCCATCTCCAGCCATAGACCATTTTTGTGCCTACCGCGGCGCCAAGTGGGAAAGGGTGGCTTTGAGGCTTAATGCAGCAGCAAAGCCTGCAGCCCCCAGGTCTGTGGGGCTACGCAAGCGGTTCCCAAAGAGCTTTAGAACAAGGCATAGTTTTCCTTGCTGGGTCTTTGGGCATGGGACCCATCTCCAGCCATAGGCCATTTTTGTGCCTGATGCGGCGCCAAGTGGGAAAGGGTGGCTTTGAGGCTGAAGGCAGCAGCAAAGCCTGCAGCCCCCAGGTCTGTGGGGCTATGGAAGCGGTTCCCAAAGTGCTTTAGAACAAGGCATAGTTTTCCCTGCTGGCTCTTTGGGCATGGGACCCATCTCGAGCCGTATGGCCATTTTTGTGCCTGGTGCGGCGCCAAGTGGGAAAGGGTGGCTTTGAGGCTGAAGGCAGCAGGAAAGCCCACACCCCCCAGGTCTGTGGGGCTACGCAAGCGGTTCCCAAAGAGCTTTAGAACAAGGCATAGTTTTCCATGCTGGCTCTTTGGGCGGGGGACCCATCTCCAGCCGTATGGCCATTTTTGTGCCTGGCGCGGCGCCAAGTGGGAAAGGGTGGCTTTGAGGCTGAAGGCAGCAGGAAAGCCCGCAGCCCCCAGGTCTGTGGGGCTACGCAAGCGGTTCACAAAGAGCTTTAGAACAAGGCATAGTTTTCCCTGCTGGCTCTTTGGGCGGGGGACCCATCTCCAGCCATATGGCCATTTTTGTACCTGGCGCAGCGCCAAGTGGGAAAGGGTGGCTTTGAGGCTGAAGGCAGCAGCAAAGCCTGCAGCCCCCAGGTCTGTGGGGCTACGCAAGCGGTTCCCAAAGAGCTTTAGAACAAGGCATAGTTTTCCCTGCTGGCTCCTTGGGCGGGGGACCCATCTCCAGTCGTATGGCTATTTTTATGCCTGGCGCGGTGCGTAGTGGGAAAGGGTGGTGTCGAGGCTGAAGGCAGCAGGAAAGCCCGCAGCCCCCAGGTCTGTGGGGCTACGCAAGCGGTTCCCAAAGAGCTTTAGAACAAGGCATAGTTTTCCCTGCTGGTTCTTTGGGCGGGGGACCCATCTCCAGTCGTATGGCCATTTTTGTGCCTGATGCGGCGCCAAGTGGGAAAGGGTGGCTTTGAGGCTGAAGGCAGCAGGAAAGCCCACAGCCCCCACGTCTGTGGGGCTACGCAAGCGGTTCCCAAAGAGCTTTAGAACAAGGCATAGTTTTCCCTGCTGGCTCTTTGGGCGGGGGACCCATCTCCAGCCGTATGGCCATTTTTGTGCGTGGCCAGGGGCCAAGTGGGAAAGGGTGGTGTCGAGGCTGAAGGCAGGAGCAAAACCTGCAGCCCCCAGGTCTGTGGGGCTACGCAAGCGGTTCCCAAAGAGCTTTAGAACAAGGCATAGTTTTCCCTGCTGGCTCCTTGGGCGGGGGACCCATCTCCAGCCGTATGGCCATTTTTGTGCCTGGCCAGGCGCCAAGTGGGAAAGGGTGTTTTTGAGGCTGAAGGCAGCAGGAAAGCCCGCAGCCCCCAGGTCTGTGGGGCTACGCAAGCGGTTCCCAAAGAGCTTTAGAACAAGGCATAGTTTTCCCTGCTGGCTCTTTGGGTGGGGGACCCATCTCCAGCCGTATGGCCATTTTTGTGCCTGGCGCAGCGCCAAGTGGGAAAGGGTGGCTTTGAGGCTGAAGGCAGCAGCAAAGCCTGCAGCCCCAGGTCTGTGGGGCTACGCAAGCGGTTCCCAAAGAGCTTTAGAACAAGGCATATTTTTCCCTGCTGGCTCTTTGGGCGGGGGACCCATCTCCAGCCGTATGGCCATTTTTGTGCCTGGCGCGGCGCCAAGTGGGAAAGGGTGGCTTTGAGGCTGAAGGCAGCAGCAAAGCCTGCAGCCCCCAGGTCTGTGGGGCTACGCAAGCGGTTCCCAAAGAGCTTTAGAACAAGGCATATTTTTCCCTGCTGGCTCTTTGGGCGGGGGACCCATCTGCAGCCGTATGGCCATTTTTGGGCCTGGCGCGGCGCCAAGTGGGAAAGGGTGGTTTTGAGGCTGAAGGCAGCAGCAAAGCCCGCAGCCCCCAGGTCTGTGGGGCTACGCAAGCGGTTCCCAAAGAGCTTTAGAACAAGGCATAGTTTTCCCTGCTGGCTCTTTGGGCGGGGGACCCATCTCCAGCCGTATGGCCATTTTTGAGCCTTTCGCGGCGCCAAGTGGGAAAGGGTGGTTTTGAGGCTGAAGGCAGCAGCAAAGCCCGCAGCCCCCAGGTCTGTGGGGCCAAGCAAGCGGTTCCCAAAGAGCTTTAGAACAAGGCATAGTTTTCCTTGCTGGCTCTTTGGGCATGGGACCCATCTCCAGCCATATGGCCATTTTTGTGCCTGGCGCGGCGCCAAGTGGGAAAGGGTGGCTTTGAGGCTGAAGGCAGCAGCAAAGCCTGCAGCCCCCAGGTCTGTGGGGCTACGCAAGCGGTTCCCAAAGAGCTTTAGAACAAGGCATAGTTTTCCCTGCTGGCTCTTTGGGCGGGGGACCCATCTCCAGCCATATGGCCATTTTTGTGCCTGGCGCGGCGCCAAGTGGGAAAGGGTGGCTTTGAGGCTGAAGGCAGCAGCAAAGCCCGCAGCCCCCAGGTCTGTGGGGCTACGCAAGCGGTTCCCAAAGAGCTTTAGAACAAGGCATAGTTTTCCCTGCTGGCTCTTTGGGCGGGGGACCCATGTCCAGCCGTATGGCCATTTTTGTGCCTGGCGCAGCGCCAAGTGGGAAAGGGTGGCTTTGAGGCTGAAGGCAGCAGCAAAGCCTGCAGCCCCAGGTCTGTGGGGCTACGCAAGCGGTTCCCAAAGAGCTTTAGAACAAGGCATAGTTTTCCCTGCTGGCTCTTTGGGTGGGGGACCCATCTCCAGCCGTATGGCCATTTTTGTGCCTGATGCGGCGCCAAGTGGGAAAGGGTGCTTTTGAGGCTGAAGGCAGCAGGAAAGCCCGCAGCCCCCAGGTCTGTGGGGCTACACAAGCGGTTCCCAAAGAGCTTTAGAACAAGGCATAGTTTTCCCTGCTGGCTCTTTGGGCGGGGGACCCATCTCCAGCCGTAGGCCATTTTTATGCCTGGGGCGGCGCCAAGTGGGAAAGGGTGGCTTTGAGGCTGAAGGCAGCAGGAAAGCCCGCAGCCCCCAGGTCTGTGGGGCTACGCAAGCGGTTCCCAAAGAGCTTTAGAACAAGGCATAGTTTTCCCGGCTTGTTCTTTGGGCGGGGGACCCATCTGCAGCCGTATGGCCATTTTTGGGCCTGGCGCGGCGCCAAGTGGGAAAGGGTGGTGTCGAGTCTGAAGGCAGCAGGAAAGCCCGCAGCCCCCAGGTCTGTGGGGCTACGCAAGCGGTTCCCAAAGAGCTTTAGAACAAGGCATAGTTTTCCCTGCTGGCTCTTTGGGCGGGGGACCCATGTCCAGCCATAGGCCATTTCTGTGCCTGATAGGGCGCCAAGTGGGAAAGGGTGGCTTTGAGGCTGAAGACAGCAGGAAAGCCTGCAGCCCCCAGGTCTGTGGGGCTATGCAAGCGGTTCCCAAAGAGCTTTAGAACAAGGCATAGTTTTCCCTGCTGGCTCTTTGGGCGGGGGACCCATCTCCAGCCATAGGCCATTTTTGTGCCTGGCGCGGCGCCAGGTGGGAAAGGGTGGTGTCGAGTCTGAAGGCAGCAGCAAAGCCTGCAGCCCCCAGGTCTGTGGGGCCAAGCAAGCGGTTCGCAAAGAGCTTTAGAACAAGGCATAGTTTTCCCTGATGGCTCTTTGGGCGGGGGACCCATCTCCCGCCATAGGCCATTTTTGTGCCTGGCGCGACGCCCAGTGGGAAAGGGTGGCTTTGAGGCTGAAGGCAGCAGCAAAGCCTGCAGCCCCCAGGTCTGTGCGGCTACGCAAGCGGTTCCCAAAGAGCTTTAGAACAAGGCATAGTTTTCCCTGCTGGCTCTTTGGGCGAGGGACACATCTCCGGCCGTATGGCCATTTTTGTGCGTGGCCAGGGGCCAAGTGGGAAAGGGTGGTGTCGAGGCTGAAGGCAGCAGGAAGGCCCACAGCCCCCAGGTCTGTGGGGCTATGCAAGCGGTTCCCAAAGAGCTTTAGAAGTAGGCATAATTTGCCCTGCTGGCTCTTTGGGTGGGGGACCCATCTCCAGCCGTATGGCCATTTTTGTGCCTGGCGCAGCGCCAAGTGGGAAAGGGTGGCTTTGAGGCTGAAGTTAGCAGCAAAGCCTGCAGCCCCAGGTCTGTGGGGCTACGCAAGCGGTTCCCAAAGAGCTTTAGAACAAGGCATAGTTTTCCCTGCTGGCTCTTTGGGCGGGGGACCCATCTCCAGCCGTATGGCCATTTTTGTGCCTGGCGCGGCGCCAAGTGGGAAAGGGTGGCTTTGAGGCTGAAGGCAGCAGCAAAGCCTGCAGCCCCCAGGTCTGTGGGGCTACGCAAGCGGTTCCCAAAGAGCTTTAGAACAAGGCATATTTTTCCCTGCTGGCTCTTTGGGCGGGGGACCCATCTGCAGCCGTATGGCCATTTTTGGGCCTGGCGCGGCGCCAAGTGGGAAAGGGTGGTTTTGAGGCTGAAGGCAGCAGCAAAGCCCGCAGCCCCCAGGTCTGTGGGGCTACGCAAGCGGTTCCCAAAGAGCTTTAGAACAAGGCATAGTTTTCCCTGCTGGCTCTTTGGGCGGGGGACCCATCTCCAGCCATATGGCCATTTTTGTGCCTGGCGCGGCGCCAAGTGGGAAAGGGTGGCTTTGAGGCTGAAGGCAGCAGCAAAGCCCGCAGCCCCCAGGTCTGTGGGGCCAAGCAAGCGGTTCCCAAAGAGCTTTAGAACAAGGCATAGTTTTCCTTGCTGGCTCTTTGGGCATGGGACCCATCTCCAGCCATATGGCCATTTTTGTGCCTGATGCGGCGCCAAGTGGGAAAGGGTGGCTTTGAGGCTGAAGGCAGCAGCAAAGCCTGCAGCCCCCAGGTCTGTGGGGCTACGCAAGCGGTTCCCAAAGAGCTTTAGAACAAGGCATAGTTTTCCCTGCTGGCTCTTTGGGCGGGGGACCCATCTCCAGCCATATGGCCATTTTTGTGCCTGGCGCGGCGCCAAGTGGGAAAGGGTGGCTTTGAGGCTGAAGGCAGCAGCAAAGCCCGCAGCCCCCAGGTCTGTGGGGCTACGCAAGCGGTTCCCAAAGAGCTTTAGAACAAGGCATAGTTTTCCCTGCTGGCTCTTTGGGCGGGGGACCCATGTCCAGCCGTATGGCCATTTTTGTGCCTGGCGCAGCGCCAAGTGGGAAAGGGTGGCTTTGAGGCTGAAGGCAGCAGCAAAGCCTGCAGCCCCAGGTCTGTGGGGCTACGCAAGCGGTTCCCAAAGAGCTTTAGAACAAGGCATAGTTTTCCCTGCTGGCTCTTTGGGTGGGGGACCCATCTCCAGCCGTATGGCCATTTTTGTGCCTGATGCGGCGCCAAGTGGGAAAGGGTGGTTTTGAGGCTGAAGGCAGCAGGAAAGCCCGCAGCCCCCAGGTCTGTGGGGCTACGCAAGCGGTTCCCAAAGAGCTTTAGAACAAGGCATAGTTTTCCCTGCTGGCTCTTTGGGCGGGGGACCCATCTCCAGCCGTAGGCCATTTTTATGCCTGGGGCGGCGCCAAGTGGGAAAGGGTGGCTTTGAGGCTGAAGGCAGCAGGAAAGCCCGCAGCCCCCAGGTCTGTGGGGCTACGCAAGCGGTTCCCAAAGAGCTTTAGAACAAGGCATAGTTTTCCCGGCTTGTTCTTTGGGCGGGGGACCCATCTGCAGCCGTATGGCCATTTTTGGGCCTGGCGCGGCGCCAAGTGGGAAAGGGTGGTGTCGAGTCTGAAGGCAGCAGGAAAGCCCGCAGCCCCCAGGTCTGTGGGGCTACGCAAGCGGTTCCCAAAGAGCTTTAGAACAAGGCATAGTTTTCCCTGCTGGCTCTTTGGGCGGGGGACCCATGTCCAGCCATAGGCCATTTCTGTGCCTGATAGGGCGCCAAGTGGGAAAGGGTGGCTTTGAGGCTGAAGACAGCAGGAAAGCCTGCAGCCCCCAGGTCTGTGGGGCTATGCAAGCGGTTCCCAAAGAGCTTTAGAACAAGGCATAGTTTTCCCTGCTGGCTCTTTGGGCGGGGGACCCATCTCCAGCCATAGGCCATTTTTGTGCCTGGCGCGGCGCCAGGTGGGAAAGGGTGGTGTCGAGTCTGAAGGCAGCAGCAAAGCCTGCAGCCCCCAGGTCTGTGGGGCCAAGCAAGCGGTTCGCAAAGAGCTTTAGAACAAGGCATAGTTTTCCCTGCTGGCTCTTTGGGCGGGGGACCCATCTCCCGCCATAGGCCATTTTTGTGCCTGGCGCGACGCCCAGTGGGAAAGGGTGGCTTTGAGGCTGAAGGCAGCAGCAAAGCCTGCAGCCCCCAGGTCTGTGCGGCTACGCAAGCGGTTCCCAAAGAGCTTTAGAACAAGGCATAGTTTTCCCTGCTGGCTCTTTGGGCGAGGGACACATCTCCGGCCGTATGGCCATTTTTGTGCGTGGCCAGGGGCCAAGTGGGAAAGGGTGGTGTCGAGGCTGAAGGCAGCAGGAAGGCCCACAGCCCCCAGGTCTGTGGGGCTATGCAAGCGGTTCCCAAAGAGCTTTAGAACAAGGCATAGTTTTCCCTGCTGGCTCTTTGGGCGGGGGACCCATCTCCAGCCGTATGGCCATTTTTGTGCCTGGCGCGGCGCCAAGTGGGAAAGGGTGGCTTTGAGGCTGAAGGCAGCAGCAAAGCCTGCAGCCCCCAGGTCTGTGGGGCTACGCAAGCGGTTCCCAAAGAGCTTTAGAACAAGGCATATTTTTCCCTGCTGGCTCTTTGGGCGGGGGACCCATCTGCAGCCGTATGGCCATTTTTGGGCCTGGCGCGGCGCCAAGTGGGAAAGGGTGGTTTTGAGGCTGAAGGCAGCAGCAAAGCCCGCAGCCCCCAGGTCTGTGGGGCTACGCAAGCGGTTCCCAAAGAGCTTTAGAACAAGGCATAGTTTTCCCTGCTGGCTCTTTGGGCGGGGGACCCATCTCCAGCCATATGGCCATTTTTGTGCCTGGCGCGGCGCCAAGTGGGAAAGGGTGGCTTTGAGGCTGAAGGCAGCAGCAAAGCCCGCAGCCCCCAGGTCTGTGGGGCCAAGCAAGCGGTTCCCAAAGAGCTTTAGAACAAGGCATAGTTTTCCTTGCTGGCTCTTTGGGCATGGGACCCATCTCCAGCCATATGGCCATTTTTGTGCCTGATGCGGCGCCAAGTGGGAAAGGGTGGCTTTGAGGCTGAAGGCAGCAGCAAAGCCTGCAGCCCCCAGGTCTGTGGGGCTACGCAAGCGGTTCCCAAAGAGCTTTAGAACAAGGCATAGTTTTCCCTGCTGGCTCTTTGGGCGGGGGACCCATCTCCAGCCATATGGCCATTTTTGTGCCTGGCGCGGCGCCAAGTGGGAAAGGGTGGCTTTGAGGCTGAAGGCAGCAGCAAAGCCCGCAGCCCCCAGGTCTGTGGGGCTACGCAAGCGGTTCCCAAAGAGCTTTAGAACAAGGCATAGTTTTCCCTGCTGGCTCTTTGGGCGGGGGACCCATGTCCAGCCGTATGGCCATTTTTGTGCCTGGCGCAGCGCCAAGTGGGAAAGGGTGGCTTTGAGGCTGAAGGCAGCAGCAAAGCCTGCAGCCCCAGGTCTGTGGGGCTACGCAAGCGGTTCCCAAAGAGCTTTAGAACAAGGCATAGTTTTCCCTGCTGGCTCTTTGGGTGGGGGACCCATCTCCAGCCGTATGGCCATTTTTGTGCCTGATGCGGCGCCAAGTGGGAAAGGGTGGTTTTGAGGCTGAAGGCAGCAGGAAAGCCCGCAGCCCCCAGGTCTGTGGGGCTACGCAAGCGGTTCCCAAAGAGCTTTAGAACAAGGCATAGTTTTCCCTGCTGGCTCTTTGGGCGGGGGACCCATCTCCAGCCGTAGGCCATTTTTATGCCTGGGGCGGCGCCAAGTGGGAAAGGGTGGCTTTGAGGCTGAAGGCAGCAGGAAAGCCCGCAGCCCCCAGGTCTGTGGGGCTACGCAAGCGGTTCCCAAAGAGCTTTAGAACAAGGCATAGTTTTCCCGGCTTGTTCTTTGGGCGGGGGACCCATCTGCAGCCGTATGGCCATTTTTGGGCCTGGCGCGGCGCCAAGTGGGAAAGGGTGGTGTCGAGTCTGAAGGCAGCAGGAAAGCCCGCAGCCCCCAGGTCTGTGGGGCTACGCAAGCGGTTCCCAAAGAGCTTTAGAACAAGGCATAGTTTTCCCTGCTGGCTCTTTGGGCGGGGGACCCATGTCCAGCCATAGGCCATTTCTGTGCCTGATAGGGCGCCAAGTGGGAAAGGGTGGCTTTGAGGCTGAAGACAGCAGGAAAGCCTGCAGCCCCCAGGTCTGTGGGGCTATGCAAGCGGTTCCCAAAGAGCTTTAGAACAAGGCATAGTTTTCCCTGCTGGCTCTTTGGGCGGGGGACCCATCTCCAGCCATAGGCCATTTTTGTGCCTGGCGCGGCGCCAGGTGGGAAAGGGTGGTGTCGAGTCTGAAGGCAGCAGCAAAGCCTGCAGCCCCCAGGTCTGTGGGGCCAAGCAAGCGGTTCGCAAAGAGCTTTAGAACAAGGCATAGTTTTCCCTGCTGGCTCTTTGGGCGGGGGACCCATCTCCCGCCATAGGCCATTTTTGTGCCTGGCGCGACGCCCAGTGGGAAAGGGTGGCTTTGAGGCTGAAGGCAGCAGCAAAGCCTGCAGCCCCCAGGTCTGTGCGGCTACGCAAGCGGTTCCCAAAGAGCTTTAGAACAAGGCATAGTTTTCCCTGCTGGCTCTTTGGGCGAGGGACACATCTCCAGCCGTATGGCCATTTTTGTGCGTGGCCAGGGGCCAAGTGGGAAAGGGTGGTGTCGAGGCTGAAGGCAGCAGGAAGGCCCACAGCCCCCAGGTCTGTGGGGCTATGCAAGCGGTTCCCAAAGAGCTTTAGAAGAAGGCATAATTTTCCCTGCTGGCTCTTTCGGCATGGGACCCATCTCCAGCCATAGACCATTTTTGTGCCTACCGCGGCGCCAAGTGGGAAAGGGTGGCTTTGAGGCTTAATGCAGCAGCAAAGCCTGCAGCCCCCAGGTCTGTGGGGCTACGCAAGCGGTTCCCAAAGAGCTTTAGAACAAGGCATAGTTTTCCTTGCTGGGTCTTTGGGCATGGGACCCATCTCCAGCCATAGGCCATTTTTGTGCCTGATGCGGCGCCAAGTGGGAAAGGGTGGCTTTGAGGCTGAAGGCAGCAGCAAAGCCTGCAGCCCCCAGGTCTGTGGGGCTACGCAAGCGGTTCCCAAAGAGCTTTAGAACAAGGCATAGTTTTCCATGCTGGCTCTTTGGGCGGGGGACCCATCTCCAGCCGTATGGCCATTTTTGTGCCTGGCGCGGCGCCAAGTGGGAAAGGGTGGCTTTGAGGCTGAAGGCAGCAGGAAAGCCCGCAGCCCCCAGGTCTGTGGGGCTACGCAAGCGGTTCACAAAGAGCTTTAGAACAAGGCATAGTTTTCCCTGCTGGCTCTTTGGGCGGGGGACCCATCTCCAGCCATATGGCCATTTTTGTACCTGGCGCAGCGCCAAGTGGGAAAGGGTGGCTTTGAGGCTGAAGGCAGCAGCAAAGCCTGCAGCCCCCAGGTCTGTGGGGCTACGCAAGCGGTTCCCAAAGAGCTTTAGAACAAGGCATAGTTTTCCCTGCTGGCTCCTCGGGCGGGGGACCCATCTCCAGTCGTATGGCTATTTTTATGCCTGGCGCGGTGCGTAGTGGGAAAGGGTGGTGTCGAGGCTGAAGGCAGCAGGAAAGCCCGCAGCCCCCAGGTCTGTGGGGCTACGCAAGCGGTTCCCAAAGAGCTTTAGAACAAGGCATAGTTTTCCCTGCTGGTTCTTTGGGCGGGGGACCCATCTCCAGTCGTATGGCCATTTTTGTGCCTGATGCGGCGCCAAGTGGGAAAGGGTGGCTTTGAGGCTGAAGGCAGCAGGAAAGCCCACAGCCCCCACGTCTGTGGGGCTACGCAAGCGGTTCCCAAAGAGCTTTAGAACAAGGCATAGTTTTCCCTGCTGGCTCTTTGGGCGGGGGACCCATCTCCAGCCGTATGGCCATTTTTGTGCGTGGCCAGGGGCCAAGTGGGAAAGGGTGGTGTCGAGGCTGAAGGCAGGAGCAAAACCTGCAGCCCCCAGGTCTGTGGGGCTACGCAAGCGGTTCCCAAAGAGCTTTAGAACAAGGCATAGTTTTCCCTGCTGGCTCTTTGGGCGGGGGACCCATCTCCAGCCGTATGGCCATTTTTGTGCCTGGCCAGGCGCCAAGTGGGAAAGGGTGTTTTTGAGGCTGAAGGCAGCAGGAAAGCCCGCAGCCCCCAGGTCTGTGGGGCTACGCAAGCGGTTCCCAAAGAGCTTTAGAACAAGGCATAGTTTTCCCTGCTGGCTCTTTGGGTGGGGGACCCATCTCCAGCCGTATGGCCATTTTTGTGCCTGGCGCAGCGCCAAGTGGGAAAGGGTGGCTTTGAGGCTGAATGCAGCAGGAAAGCCTGCAGCCCCCAGGTCTGTGGGGCTACGCAAGCGGTTCCCAAAGAGCTTTAGAACAAGGCATAGTTTTCCCTGCTGGCTCTTTGGGCGGGGGACCCATCTCCAGCCGTATGGCCATTTTTGTGCCTGGCGCGGCGCCAAGTGGGAAAGGGTGGCTTTGAGGCTGAAGGCAGCAGCAAAGCCTGCAGCCCCCAGGTCTGTGGGGCTACGCAAGCGGTTCCCAAAGAGCTTTAGAACAAGGCATATTTTTCCCTGCTGGCTCTTTGGGCGGGGGACCCATCTGCAGCCGTATGGCCATTTTTGGGCCTGGCGCGGCGCCAAGTGGGAAAGGGTGGTTTTGAGGCTGAAGGCAGCAGCAAAGCCCGCAGCCCCCAGGTCTGTGGGGCTACGCAAGCGGTTCCCAAAGAGCTTTAGAACAAGGCATAGTTTTCCCTGCTGGCTCTTTGGGCGGGGGACCCATCTCCAGCCGTATGGCCATTTTTGTGCCTGGCGCGGCGCCAAGTGGGAAAGGGTGGTTTTGAGGCTGAAGGCAGCAGCAAAGCCCGCAGCCCCCAGGTCTGTGGGGCCAAGCAAGCGGTTCCCAAAGAGCTTTAGAACAAGGCATAGTTTTCCTTGCTGGCTCTTTGGGCATGGGACCCATCTCCAGCCATATGGCTATTTTTGTGCCTGGCGCGGCGCCAAGTGGGAAAGGGTGGCTTTGAGGCTGAAGGCAGCAGGAAAGCCTGCAGCCCCCAGGTCTGTGGGGCTACGCAAGCGGTTCCCAAAGAGCTTTAGAACAAGGCATAGTTTTCCCTGCTGGCTCTTTGGGCGGGGGACCCATCTCCAGCCATATGGCCATTTTTGTGCCTGGCGCGGCGCCAAGTGGGAAAGGGTGGCTTTGAGGCTGAAGGCAGCAGCAAAGCCCGCAGCCCCCAGGTCTGTGGGGCCAAGCAAGCGGTTCCCAAAGAGCTTTAGAACAAGGCATAGTTTTCCTTGCTGGCTCTTTGGGCATGGGACCCATCTCCAGCCATATGGCCATTTTTGTGCCTGATGCGGCGCCAAGTGGGAAAGGGTGGCTTTGAGGCTGAAGGCAGCAGCAAAGCCTGCAGCCCCCAGGTCTGTGCGGCTACGCAAGCGGTTCCCAAAGAGCTTTAGAACAAGGCATAGTTTTCCCTGCTGGCTCTTTGGGCGGGGGACCCATCTCCAGCCATATGGCCATTTTTGTGCCTGGCGCGGCGCCAAGCGGGAAAGGGTGGCTTTGAGGCTGAAGGCAGCAGCAAAGCCCGCAGCCCCCAGGTCTGTGGGGCTACGCAAGCGGTTCCCAAAGAGCTTTAGAACAAGGCATAGTTTTCCCTGCTGGCTCTTTGGGCGGGGGACCCATGTCCAGCCGTATGGCCATTTTTGTGCCTGGCGCAGCGCCAAGTGGGAAAGGGTGGCTTTGAGGCTGAAGGCAGCAGGAAAGCCCGCAGCCCCCAGGTCTGTGGGGCTACGCAAGCGGTTCCCAAAGAGCTTTAGAACAAGGCATAGTTTTCCCTGCTGGCTCTTTGGGTGGGGGACCCATCTCCAGCCGTATGGCCATTTTTGTGCCTGATGCGGCGCCAAGTGGGAAAGGGTGGTTTTGAGGCTGAAGGCAGCAGGAAAGCCCGCAGCCCCCAGGTCTGTGGGGCTACGCAAGCGGTTCCCAAAGAGCTTTAGAACAAGGCATAGTTTTCCCGGCTTGTTCTTTGGGCGGGGGACCCATCTGCAGCCGTATGGCCATTTTTGGGCCTGGCGCGGCGCCAAGTGGGAAAGGGTGGTGTCGAGTCTGAAGGCAGCAGGAAAGCCCGCAGCCCCCAGGTCTGTGGGGCTACGCAAGCGGTTCCCAAAGAGCTTTAGAACAAGGCATAGTTTTCCCTGCTGGCTCTTTGGGCGGGGGACCCATGTCCAGCCATAGGCCATTTCTGTGCCTGATAGGGCGCCAAGTGGGAAAGGGTGGCTTTGAGGCTGAAGACAGCAGGAAAGCCTGCAGCCCCCAGGTCTGTGGGGCTATGCAAGCGGTTCCCAAAGAGCTTTAGAACAAGGCATAGTTTTCCCTGCTGGCTCTTTGGGCGGGGGACCCATCTCCAGCCATAGGCCATTTTTGTGCCTGGCGCGGCGCCAGGTGGGAAAGGGTGGTGTCGAGTCTGAAGGCAGCAGCAAAGCCTGCAGCCCCCAGGTCTGTGGGGCCAAGCAAGCGGTTCGCAAAGAGCTTTAGAACAAGGCATAGTTTTCCCTGCTGGCTCTTTGGGCGGGGGACCCATCTCCCGCCATAGGCCATTTTTGTGCCTGGCGCGACGCCCAGTGGGAAAGGGTGGCTTTGAGGCTGAAGGCAGCAGCAAAGCCTGCAGCCCCCAGGTCTGTGCGGCTACGCAAGCGGTTCCCAAAGAGCTTTAGAACAAGGCATAGTTTTCCCTGCTGGCTCTTTGGGCGAGGGACACATCTCCAGCCGTATGGCCATTTTTGTGCGTGGCCAGGGGCCAAGTGGGAAAGGGTGGTGTCGAGGCTGAAGGCAGCAGGAAGGCCCACAGCCCCCAGGTCTGTGGGGCTATGCAAGCGGTTCCCAAAGAGCTTTAGAAGAAGGCATAATTTTCCCTGCTGGCTCTTTCGGCATGGGACCCATCTCCAGCCATAGACCATTTTTGTGCCTACCGCGGCGCCAAGTGGGAAAGGGTGGCTTTGAGGCTTAATGCAGCAGCAAAGCCTGCAGCCCCCAGGTCTGTGGGGCTACGCAAGCGGTTCCCAAAGAGCTTTAGAACAAGGCATAGTTTTCCTTGCTGGGTCTTTGGGCATGGGACCCATCTCCAGCCATAGGCCATTTTTGTGCCTGGCGCGGCGCCAAGTGGGAAAGGGTGGCTTTGAGGCTGAAGGCAGCAGGAAAGCCCACACCCCCCAGGTCTGTGGGGCTACGCAAGCGGTTCCCAAAGAGCTTTAGAACAAGGCATAGTTTTCCATGCTGGCTCTTTGGGCGGGGGACCCATCTCCAGCCGTATGGCCATTTTTGTGCCTGGCGCGGCGCCAAGTGGGAAAGGGTGGCTTTGAGGCTGAAGGCAGCAGGAAAGCCCGCAGCCCCCAGGTCTGTGGGGCTACGCAAGCGGTTCACAAAGAGCTTTAGAACAAGGCATAGTTTTCCCTGCTGGCTCTTTGGGCGGGGGACCCATCTCCAGCCATATGGCCATTTTTGTACCTGGCGCAGCGCCAAGTGGGAAAGGGTGGCTTTGAGGCTGAAGGCAGCAGCAAAGCCTGCAGCCCCCAGGTCTGTGGGGCTACGCAAGCGGTTCCCAAAGAGCTTTAGAACAAGGCATAGTTTTCCCTGCTGGCTCCTTGGGCGGGGGACCCATCTCCAGTCGTATGGCTATTTTTATGCCTGGCGCGGTGCGTAGTGGGAAAGGGTGGTGTCGAGGCTGAAGGCAGCAGGAAAGCCCGCAGCCCCCAGGTCTGTGGGGCTACGCAAGCGGTTCCCAAAGAGCTTTAGAACAAGGCATAGTTTTCCCTGCTGGTTCTTTGGGCGGGGGACCCATCTCCAGTCGTATGGCCATTTTTGTGCCTGATGCGGCGCCAAGTGGGAAAGGGTGGCTTTGAGGCTGAAGGCAGCAGGAAAGCCCACAGCCCCCAGGTCTGTGGGGCTACGCAAGCGGTTCCCAAAGAGCTTTAGAACAAGGCATAGTTTTCCCTGCTGGCTCTTTGGGCGGGGGACCCATCTCCAGCCGTATGGCCATTTTTGTGCGTGGCCAGGGGCCAAGTGGGAAAGGGTGGTGTCGAGGCTGAAGGCAGGAGCAAAACCTGCAGCCCCCAGGTCTGTGGGGCTACGCAAGCGGTTCCCAAAGAGCTTTAGAACAAGGCATAGTTTTCCCTGATGGCTCTTTGGGCAGGGGACCCATCTCCAGCCGTGTGGCCATTTTTGTGCCTGGCGCGGCGCCAAGTGGGAAAGGGTGGTTTTGAGGCTGAAGGCAGCAGCAAAGCCTGCAGCCCCCAGGTCTGTGGGGCTACGCAAGCGGTTCCCAAAGAGCTTTAGAACAAGGCATAGTTTTCCCTGCCGGCTCTTTGGGCGGGGGACCCATCTCCAGCCATAGGCCATTTTTATGCCTGGGGCGGCGCCAAGTGGGAAAGGGTGGCTTTGAGGCTGAAGGCAGCAGGAAAGCCCGCAGCCCCCAGGTCTGTGGGGTATGCAAGTGGTTCCCAAAGAGCTTTAGAACAAGGCATAGTTTTCCCTGCTTGTTCTTTGGGCGGGGGACCCATCTGCAGCCGTATGGCCATTTTTGGGCCTGGCGCGGCGCCAAGTGGGAAAGAGTGGTGTCGAGTCTGAAGGCAGCAGGAAAGCCCGCAGCCCCCAGGTCTGTGGGGCTACGCAAGCGGTTCCCAAAGAGCTTTAGAACAAGGCATAGTTTTCCCTGCTGGCTCTCTGGGCGGGGGACCCATCTCCAGCCATAGACCATTTTTGTGCCTACCGCGGCGCCAAGTGGGAAAGGGTGGCTTTGAGGCTGAAGGCAGCAGCAAAGCCTGCAGCCCCCAGGTCTGTGGGGCTACGCAAGCGGTTCCCAAAGAGCTTTAGAACAAGGCATAGTTTTCCTTGCTGGCTCTTTGGGCATGGGACCCATCTCCAGCCATAGGCCATTTTTGTGCCTGATGCGGCGCCAAGTGGGAAAGGGTGGCTTTGAGGCTGAAGGCAGCAGCAAAGCCCGCAGCCCCCAGGTCTGTGGGGCTACGCAAGCGGTTCCCAAAGAGCTTTAGAACAAGGCATAGTTTTCCCTGCTGGCTCTTTGGGCGGGGGACCCATCTCCAGCCGTATGGCCGTTTTTGTGCCTGGCGCGGCGCCAAGTGGGAAAGGGTGGCTTTGAGGCTGAAGGCAGCAGCAAAGCCCGCAGCCCCCAGGTCTGTGGGGCTACGCAAGCGGTTCCCAAAGAGCTTTAGAACAAGGCATAGTTTTCCCTGCTGGCTCTTTGGGCGGGGGACCCATCTCCAGTCGTATGGCTATTTTTGTGCCTGGCGCGGTGCGTAGTGGGAAAGGGTGGTGTCGAGGCTGAAGGCAGCAGGAAAGCCCGCAGCCCCCAGGTCTGTGGGGCTACGCAAGCGGTTCCCAAAGAGCTTTAGAACAAGGCATAGTTTTCTCTGCTGGCTCTTTGGGCGGGGGACCCATCTCCAGCCGTATGGCCATTTTTGTGCCTGATGCGGCGCCAAGTGGGAAAGGGTGGCTTTGAGGCTGAAGGCAGCAGGAAAGCCCGCAGCCCCCAGGTCTGTGGGGCTACGCAAGCGGTTCCCAAAGAGCTTTAGAACAAGGCATAGTTTTCCCTGCTGGCTCTTTGGGCGGGGGACCCATCTCCAGCCGTATGGCCATTTTTGTGCCTGGCGCGACGCCCAGTGGGAAAGGGTGGCTTTGAGGCTGAAGGCAGCAGCAAAGCCTGCAGCCCCCAGGTCTGTGGGGCTACGCAAGCGGTTCCCAAAGAGCTTTAGAACAAGGCATAGTTTTCCCAGCTGGCTCTTAGGGCATGGGACACATTTCCAGCCATAGGCCATTTTTGTGCCTGATGCGGTGCCAAGTGGGAAAGGGTGGCTTTGAGGCTGAAGGCAGCAGGAAAGCCCGCAGCCCCCAGGTCTGTGGGGCTACGCAAGCGGTTCCCAAAGAGCTTTAGAACAAGGCATAGTTTTCCCTGCTGGGTCTCTGGGCGGGGGACCCATCTCCAGCCGTATGGCCATTTTTGTGCCTGGCGCGGCGCCAAGTGGGAAAGGGTGCTGTCGAGGCTGAAGGCAGCAGGAAAGCCTGCAGCCCCCAGGTCTGTGCGGCTACGCAAGCGGTTCCCAAAGAGCTTTAGAACAAGGCATAGTTTTCCCTGCTGGCTCTTTGGGCGAGGGACACATCTCCAGCCGTATGGCCATTTTTGTGCGTGGCCAGGGGCCAAGTGGGAAAGGGTGGTGTCGAGGCTGAAGGCAGCAGGAAGGCCCACAGCCCCGAGGTCTGTGGGGCTATGCAAGCGGTTCCCAAAGAGCTTTAGAAGAAGGCATAGTTTTCCCTGCTGGCTCTTTGGGCATGGGACCCATCTGCAGCCGTATGGCCATTTTTGGGCCTACCGCGGCGCCAAGTGGGAAAGGGTGGCTTTGAGGCTGAAGGCAGCAGCAAAGCCTGCAGCCCCCAGGTCTGTGGGGCTACGCAAGCGGTTCCCAAAGAGCTTTAGAACAAGGCATAGTTTTCCTTGCTGGGTCTTTGGGCATGGGACCCATCTCCAGCCATAGGCCATTTTTGTGCCTGATGCGGCGCCAAGTGGGAAAGGGTGGCTTTGAGGCTGAAGGCAGCAGCAAAGCCTGCAGCCCCCAGGTCTGTGGGGCTACGCAAGCGGTTCCCAAAGAGCTTTAGAACAAGGCATAGTTTTCCCTGCTGGCTCCTTGGGCGGGGGACCCATCTCCAGTCGTATGGCTATTTTTATGCCTGGCGCGGTGCGTAGTGGGAAAGGGTGGTGTCGAGGCTGAAGGCAGCAGGAAAGCCCGCAGCCCCCAGGTCTGTGGGGCTACGCAAGCGGTTCCCAAAGAGCTTTAGAACAAGGCATAGTTTTCCCTGCTGGCTCTTTGGGCGGGGGACCCATCTCCAGCCGTATGGCCATTTTTGTGCCTGGCGTGGAGCCAAGTGGGAAAGGGTGGTTTTGAGGCTGAAGACAGCAGGAAAGCCTGCAGCCCCCAGGTCTGTGGGGCTATGCAAGCGGTTCCCAAAGAGCTTTAGAACAAGGCATAGTTTTCCCTGCTGGCTCTTTGGGCGGGGGACCCATCTCCAGCCGTATGGCCATTTTTGTGCCTGGCGCGGCGCCAAGTGGGAAAGGGTGGCTTTGAGGCTGAAGGCAGCAGCAAAGCCTGCAGCCCTAAGGTCTGTGGGGCTACGCAAGCGGTTCCCAAAGAGCTTTAGAACAAGGCATATTTTCCCAGCTGGCTCTTTGGGCATGGGACCCATCTCCAGCCATAGGCCATTTTTGTGCCTGGCGCGACGCCAAGTGGGAAAGGGTGGCTTTGAGGCTGAAGGCAGCAGGAAAGCCTGCAGCCCCCAGGTCTGTGGGGCTACGCAAGCGGTTCCCAAAGAGCTTTAGAACAAGGCATAATTTTCCCTGCTGGCTCTTTGGGCGGGGGACCAATCTCCAGCCATAGGCCATTTTTGTGCCTGATGCGGCGCCAAGTGGGAAAGGGTGGCTTTGAGGCTTAAGGCAGCAGCAAAGCCTGCAGCCCCCAGGTCTGTGGGGCTACGCAAGCGGTTCCCAAAGAGCTTTAGAACAAGGCATAGTTTTCCCTGCTGGCTCTTTGGGCGGGGGACCCATCTCCAGCCGTATGGCCATTTTTGTGCCTGGCCCGGCGCCAAGTGGGAAAGGGTGGCTTTGAGGCTGAAGGCAGCAGGAAAGCCCGCAGCCCCCAGGTCTGTGGGGCTACGCAAGCGGTTCCCAAAGAGCTTTAGAACAAGGCATAGTTTTCCCTGATGGCTCTTTGGGCGGGGGACCCATCTCCAGCCGTATGGCCATTTTTGTGCCTGATGCGGCGCCAAGTGGGAAAGGGTGGCTTTGAGGCTGAAGGCAGCAGGAAAGCCTGCAGCCCCCAGGTTTGTGGGGCTACGCAAGCGGTTCCCAAAGAGCTTTAGAACAAGGCATAGTTTTCCTTGCTGGCTCTTTGGGCATGAGACCCATCTCCAGCCATAGGCCATTTTTGTGCCTGGCGCGGCGCCAGGTGGGAAAGGGTGGTTTTGAGGCTGAAGGCAGCAGCAAAGCCTGCAGCCCCCAGGTCTGTGGGGCTACGCAAGCGGTTCCCAAAGAGCTTTAGAACAAGGCATAGTTTTCCCTGCTGGCTCCTTGGGCGGGGGACCCATCTCCAGTCGTATGGCTATTTTTATGCCTGGCGCGGTGCGTAGTGGGAAAGGGTGGTGTCGAGGCTGAAGGCAGCAGGAAAGCCCGCAGCCCCCAGGTCTGTGGGGCTACGCAAGCGGTTCCCAAAGAGCTTTAGAACAAGGCATAGTTTTCCCTGCTGGCTCTTTGGGCGGGGGACCCATCTCCAGCCGTATGGCCATTTTTGTGCCTGGCGTGGAGCCAAGTGGGAAAGGGTGGTTTTGAGGCTGAAGACAGCAGGAAAGCCTGCAGCCCCCAGGTCTGTGGGGCTATGCAAGCGGTTCCCAAAGAGCTTTAGAACAAGGCATAGTTTTCCCTGCTGGCTCTTTGGGCGGGGGACCCATCTCCAGCCGTATGGCCATTTTTGTGCCTGGCGCGGCGCCAAGTGGGAAAGGGTGGCTTTGAGGCTGAAGGCAGCAGCAAAGCCTGCAGCCCTAAGGTCTGTGGGGCTACGCAAGCGGTTCCCAAAGAGCTTTAGAACAAGGCATATTTTCCCAGCTGGCTCTTTGGGCATGGGACCCATCTCCAGCCATAGGCCATTTTTGTGCCTGGCGCGACGCCAAGTGGGAAAGGGTGGCTTTGAGGCTGAAGGCAGCAGGAAAGCCTGCAGCCCCCAGGTCTGTGGGGCTACGCAAGCGGTTCCCAAAGAGCTTTAGAACAAGGCATAATTTTCCCTGCTGGCTCTTTGGGCGGGGGACCAATCTCCAGCCATAGGCCATTTTTGTGCCTGATGCGGCGCCAAGTGGGAAAGGGTGGCTTTGAGGCTTAAGGCAGCAGCAAAGCCTGCAGCCCCCAGGTCTGTGGGGCTACGCAAGCGGTTCCCAAAGAGCTTTAGAACAAGGCATAGTTTTCCCTGCTGGCTCTTTGGGCGGGGGACCCATCTCCAGCCGTATGGCCATTTTTGTGCCTGGCCCGGCGCCAAGTGGGAAAGGGTGGCTTTGAGGCTGAAGGCAGCAGGAAAGCCCGCAGCCCCCAGGTCTGTGGGGCTACGCAAGCGGTTCCCAAAGAGCTTTAGAACAAGGCATAGTTTTCCCTGCTGGCTCTTTGGGCGGGGGACCCATCTCCAGCCGTATGGCCATTTTTGTGCCTGATAGGGCGCCAAGTGGGAAAGGGTGGCTTTGAGGCTGAAGACAGCAGGAAAGCCTGCAGCCCCCAGGTCTGTGGGGCTACGCAAGCGGTTCCCAAAGAGCTTTAGAACAAGGCATAGTTTTCCCTGATGGCTCTTTGGGCGGGGGACCCATCTCCAGCCGTATGGCCATTTTTGTGCCTGATGCGGCGCCAAGTGGGAAAGGGTGGCTTTGAGGCTGAAGGCAGCAGGAAAGCCTGCAGCCCCCAGGTTTGTGGGGCTACGCAAGCGGTTCCCAAAGAGCTTTAGAACAAGGCATAGTTTTCCTTGCTGGCTCTTTGGGCATGAGACCCATCTCCAGCCATAGGCCATTTTTGTGCCTGGCGCGGCGCCAGGTGGGAAAGGGTGGTTTTGAGGCTGAAGGCAGCAGCAAAGCCTGCAGCCCCCAGGTCTGTGGGGCTACGCAAGCGGTTCCCAAAGAGCTTTAGAACAAGGCATAGTTTTCCCTGCTGGCTCTTTGGGCGGGGGACCCATCTCCAGCCATAGGCCATTTTTGTGCCTGATGCGGCGCCAAGTGGGAAAGGGTGGCTTTGAGGCTGAAGGCAGCAGGAAAGCCTGCAGCCCCCAGGTCTGTGCGGCTACACAAGCGGTTCCCAAAGAGCTTTAGAACAAGGCACAGTTTTCCCTGCTGGCTCTTTGGGCGGGGGAAACATCTCCACTCGTATGGCCATTTTTGAGCCTGGCGCGGCGCCAAGTGGGAAAGGGTGGCTTTGAGGCTGAAGGCAGGAGCAAAGCCTGCAGCCCCCAGGTCTGTGGGGCTACGCAAGCGGTTCCCAAAGAGCTTTAGAACAAGGCCTAGTTTTCCCTGCTGGCTCTTTGGGCGGGGGACCCATCTCCAGCCGTATGGCCATTTTTGTGCATGGCCAGGGGCCAAGTGGGAAAGGGTGGTGTCGAGGCTGAAGGCAGCAGGAAGGCCCACAGCCCCCAGGTCTGTGGGGCTACGCAAGTGGTTCCCAAAGAGCTTTAGAACAAGGCATAGTTTTCCCAGCTGGCTCTTAGGGCATGGGACCCATCTCCAGCCATAGGCCATTTTTGTGCCTAGCGCGACGCCAAGTGGGAAAGGGTGGCTTTGAGGCTGAAGGTAGCAGGAAAGCCTGCAGCCCCCAGGTCTGTGGGGCTACGCAAGCGGTTCCCAAAGAGCTTTAGAACAAGGTATAGTTTTCCCTGCTGGCTCTTTGGGCATGGGACCCATCTCCAGCCATAGGCCATTTTTGTGCCTGATCGGGCGCCAAGTGGGAAAGGGTGGCTTTGAGGCTGAAGGCAGCAGCAAAGCCTGCAGCCCCCAGGTCTGTGGGGCTACGCAAGCGGTTCCCAAAGAGCTTTAGAACAAGGCATAGTTTTCCCTGCTGGCTCTTTGGGTGGGGGACCCATCTCCAGCCATAGACCATTTTTGTGCCTAGCGCGGCGACAAGTGGGAAAGGGTGGTGTCGAGGCTGAAGGCAGCAGGAAAGCCCGCAGCCCCCAGGTCTGTGGGGCCAAGCAAGCGGTTCCCAAAGAGCTTTAGAACAAGGCATAGTTTTCCCTGCTGGCTCTTTGGGCGGGGGACCCATCTCCAGTCGTATGGCCATTTTTGTGCCTGGCGCGGTGCGTAGTGTGAAAGGGTGGCTTTGAGGCTGAAGGCAGCAGGAAAGCCCGCAGCCCCCAGGTCTGTGGGGCTATGCAAGCGGTTCCCAAAGAGCTTTAGAACAAGGCATAGTTTTCCCTGCTGGCTCTTTGGGCGGGGGACCCATCTCCAGCCGTATGGCCATTTTTGTGCCTGGTGCGGCGCTAAGTGGGAAAGGGTGGCTTTGAGGCTGAAGGCAGCAGGAAAGCCTGCAGCCCCCAGGTTTGTGGGGCTACGCAAGCGGTTCCCAAAGAGCTTTAGAACAAGGCATAGTTTTCCCTGATGGCTCTAAGGGCATGGGACCCATCTCCAGCCATAGGCCATTTTTGTGCCTGGCGCGGCGCCAGGTGGGAAAGGGTGGTGTCGAGTCTGAAGGCAGCAGGAAAGCCTGCAGCCCCCAGGTCTGTGGGGCTACGCAAGCGGTTCCCAAAGAGCTTTAGAACAAGGCATAGTTTTCCCTGCTGGCTCTTTGGGCATGGGACCCATCTCCAGCCATAGGCCATTTTTGTGCCTGGCGCGACGCCAAGTGGGAAAGGGTGGCTTTGAGGCTGAAGGCAGCAGCAAAGCCTGCAGCCCCCAGGTCTGTGGGGCTACGCAAGCGGTTCCCAAAGAGCTTTAGAACAAGGCATAGTTTTCCCAGCTGGCTCTTAGGGCATGGGACCCATATCCAGCCATAGGCCATTTTTGTGCCTGATGCGGCGCCAAGTGGGAAAGGGTGGCTTTGAGGCTGAAGGCAGCAGGAAAGCCCGCAGCCCCCAGGTCTGTGGGGCTACGCAAGCTGTTCCGAAAGAGCTTTAGAAGAAGGCATAATTTTCCCTGCTGGCTCTCTGGGCGGGGGACCCATCTCCAGCCGTATG
This sequence comes from Rissa tridactyla, assembly GCF_028500815.1. Classification (NCBI taxonomy): domain Eukaryota; kingdom Metazoa; phylum Chordata; class Aves; order Charadriiformes; family Laridae; genus Rissa; species Rissa tridactyla. The sequence goes on from NW_026529370.1 coordinate 199,746, forward strand.
GCCATTTTTGTGCCTGGCGCAGCGCCAAATGGGAAAGGGTGCTGTCGAGGCTGAAGGCAGCAGGAAAGCCTGCAGCCCCCAGGTCTGTGGGGCCAAGCAAGCGGTTCCCAAAGAGCTTTAGAACAAGGCATAGTTTTCCCTGCTGGCTCTTTGGGCGGGGGACCCATCTCCAGCCGTATGGCCATTTTTGTGCCTGGCGTGGAGCCAAGTGGGAAAGGGTGGTTTTGAGGCTGAAGACAGCAGGAAAGCCTGCAGCCCCCAGGTCTGTGGGGCTATGCAAGCGGTTCCCAAAGAGCTTTAGAACAAGGCATAGTTTTCCCTGCTGGCTCTTTGGGCGGGGGACCCATCTCCAGCCGTATGGCCATTTTTGTGCCTGGCGCGGCGCCAAGTGGGAAAGGGTGGCTTTGAGGCTGAAGGCAGCAGCAAAGCCTGCAGCCCTAAGGTCTGTGGGGCTACGCAAGCGGTTCCCAAAGAGCTTTAGAACAAGGCATATTTTCCCAGCTGGCTCTTTGGGCATGGGACCCATCTCCAGCCATAGGCCATTTTTGTGCCTGGCGCGACGCCAAGTGGGAAAGGGTGGCTTTGAGGCTGAAGGCAGCAGGAAAGCCTGCAGCCCCCAGGTCTGTGGGGCTACGCAAGCGGTTCCCAAAGAGCTTTAGAACAAGGCATAATTTTCCCTGCTGGCTCTTTGGGCGGGGGACCAATCTCCAGCCATAGGCCATTTTTGTGCCTGATGCGGCGCCAAGTGGGAAAGGGTGGCTTTGAGGCTTAAGGCAGCAGCAAAGCCTGCAGCCCCCAGGTCTGTGGGGCTACGCAAGCGGTTCCCAAAGAGCTTTAGAACAAGGCATAGTTTTCCCTGCTGGCTCTTTGGGCGGGGGACCCATCTCCAGCCGTATGGCCATTTTTGTGCCTGGCCCGGCGCCAAGTGGGAAAGGGTGGCTTTGAGGCTGAAGGCAGCAGGAAAGCCCGCAGCCCCCAGGTCTGTGGGGCTACGCAAGCGGTTCCCAAAGAGCTTTAGAACAAGGCATAGTTTTCCCTGCTGGCTCTTTGGGCGGGGGACCCATCTCCAGCCGTATGGCCATTTTTGTGCCTGATAGGGCGCCAAGTGGGAAAGGGTGGCTTTGAGGCTGAAGACAGCAGGAAAGCCTGCAGCCCCCAGGTCTGTGGGGCTACGCAAGCGGTTCCCAAAGAGCTTTAGAACAAGGCATAGTTTTCCCTGATGGCTCTTTGGGCGGGGGACCCATCTCCAGCCGTATGGCCATTTTTGTGCCTGATGCGGCGCCAAGTGGGAAAGGGTGGCTTTGAGGCTGAAGGCAGCAGGAAAGCCTGCAGCCCCCAGGTTTGTGGGGCTACGCAAGCGGTTCCCAAAGAGCTTTAGAACAAGGCATAGTTTTCCTTGCTGGCTCTTTGGGCATGAGACCCATCTCCAGCCATAGGCCATTTTTGTGCCTGGCGCGGCGCCAGGTGGGAAAGGGTGGTTTTGAGGCTGAAGGCAGCAGCAAAGCCTGCAGCCCCCAGGTCTGTGGGGCTACGCAAGCGGTTCCCAAAGAGCTTTAGAACAAGGCATAGTTTTCCCTGCTGGCTCTTTGGGCGGGGGACCCATCTCCAGCCATAGGCCATTTTTGTGCCTGATGCGGCGCCAAGTGGGAAAGGGTGGCTTTGAGGCTGAAGGCAGCAGGAAAGCCTGCAGCCCCCAGGTCTGTGCGGCTACACAAGCGGTTCCCAAAGAGCTTTAGAACAAGGCACAGTTTTCCCTGCTGGCTCTTTGGGCGGGGGAAACATCTCCACTCGTATGGCCATTTTTGAGCCTGGCGCGGCGCCAAGTGGGAAAGGGTGGCTTTGAGGCTGAAGGCAGGAGCAAAGCCTGCAGCCCCCAGGTCTGTGGGGCTACGCAAGCGGTTCCCAAAGAGCTTTAGAACAAGGCCTAGTTTTCCCTGCTGGCTCTTTGGGCGGGGGACCCATCTCCAGCCGTATGGCCATTTTTGTGCATGGCCAGGGGCCAAGTGGGAAAGGGTGGTGTCGAGGCTGAAGGCAGCAGGAAGGCCCACAGCCCCCAGGTCTGTGGGGCTACGCAAGTGGTTCCCAAAGAGCTTTAGAACAAGGCATAGTTTTCCCAGCTGGCTCTTAGGGCATGGGACCCATCTCCAGCCATAGGCCATTTTTGTGCCTAGCGCGACGCCAAGTGGGAAAGGGTGGCTTTGAGGCTGAAGGTAGCAGGAAAGCCTGCAGCCCCCAGGTCTGTGGGGCTACGCAAGCGGTTCCCAAAGAGCTTTAGAACAAGGTATAGTTTTCCCTGCTGGCTCTTTGGGCATGGGACCCATCTCCAGCCATAGGCCATTTTTGTGCCTGATCGGGCGCCAAGTGGGAAAGGGTGGCTTTGAGGCTGAAGGCAGCAGCAAAGCCTGCAGCCCCCAGGTCTGTGGGGCTACGCAAGCGGTTCCCAAAGAGCTTTAGAACAAGGCATAGTTTTCCCTGCTGGCTCTTTGGGTGGGGGACCCATCTCCAGCCATAGACCATTTTTGTGCCTAGCGCGGCGACAAGTGGGAAAGGGTGGTGTCGAGGCTGAAGGCAGCAGGAAAGCCCGCAGCCCCCAGGTCTGTGGGGCCAAGCAAGCGGTTCCCAAAGAGCTTTAGAACAAGGCATAGTTTTCCCTGCTGGCTCTTTGGGCGGGGGACCCATCTCCAGTCGTATGGCCATTTTTGTGCCTGGCGCGGTGCGTAGTGTGAAAGGGTGGCTTTGAGGCTGAAGGCAGCAGGAAAGCCCGCAGCCCCCAGGTCTGTGGGGCTATGCAAGCGGTTCCCAAAGAGCTTTAGAACAAGGCATAGTTTTCCCTGCTGGCTCTTTGGGCGGGGGACCCATCTCCAGCCGTATGGCCATTTTTGTGCCTGGTGCGGCGCTAAGTGGGAAAGGGTGGCTTTGAGGCTGAAGGCAGCAGGAAAGCCTGCAGCCCCCAGGTTTGTGGGGCTACGCAAGCGGTTCCCAAAGAGCTTTAGAACAAGGCATAGTTTTCCCTGATGGCTCTAAGGGCATGGGACCCATCTCCAGCCATAGGCCATTTTTGTGCCTGGCGCGGCGCCAGGTGGGAAAGGGTGGTGTCGAGTCTGAAGGCAGCAGCAAAGCCCGCAGCCCCCAGGTCTGTGGGGCTACGCAAGCGGTTCCCAAAGAGCTTTAGAACAAGGCATAGTTTTCCCTGCTGGCTCTTTGGGCATGGGACCCATCTCCAGCCATAGGCCATTTTTGTGCCTGGCGCGACGCCAAGTGGGAAAGGGTGGCTTTGAGGCTGAAGGCAGCAGCAAAGCCTGCAGCCCCCAGGTCTGTGGGGCTACGCAAGCGGTTCCCAAAGAGCTTTAGAACAAGGCATAGTTTTCCCAGCTGGCTCTTAGGGCATGGGACCCATATCCAGCCATAGGCCATTTTTGTGCCTGATGCGGCGCCAAGTGGGAAAGGGTGGCTTTGAGGCTGAAGGCAGCAGGAAAGCCCGCAGCCCCCAGGTCTGTGGGGCTACGCAAGCTGTTCCGAAAGAGCTTTAGAAGAAGGCATAATTTTCCCTGCTGGCTCTCTGGGCGGGGGACCCATCTCCAGCCGTATGGCCATTTTTGTGCCTGGCGCAGCGCCAAATGGGAAAGGGTGCTGTCGAGGCTGAAGGCAGCAGGAAAGCCTGCAGCCCCCAGGTCTGTGGGGCCAAGCAAGCGGTTCCCAAAGAGCTTTAGAACAAGGCATAGTTTTCCCTGCTGGCTCTTTGGGCGGGGGACCCATCTCCAGCCGTATGGCCATTTTTGTGCGTGGCCAGGGGCCAAGTGGGAAAGGGTGGTGTCGAGGCTGAAGGCAGCAGCAAAGCCCGCAGCCCCCAGGTCTGTGGGGCTACGCAAGCGGTTCCCAAAGAGCTTTAGAACAAGGCATAGTTTTCCCTGATGGCTCTTTGGGCATGGGACCCATCTCCAGCCATAGGCCATTTTTGTGCCTGATGCGGCGCCAAGTGGGAAAGGGTGGTTTTGAGGCTGAAGGCAGCAGGAAAGCCTGCAGCCCCCAGGTCTGTGGGGCTACGCAAGCGGTTCCCAAAGAGCTTTAGAACAAGGCATAGTTTTCCCTAATGGCTCTTTGGGCGGGGGACCCATCTCCAGCCTTATGGCCATTTTTGTGCCTGGCCCGGCGCCAAGTGGGAAAGGGTGGCTTTGAGGCTGAAGGCAGCAGGAAAGCCTGCAGCCCCCAGGTTTGTGGGGCTACGCAAGCGGTTCCCAAAGAGCTTTAGAACAAGGCATAGTTTTCCCTGCTGGCTCTTTGGGCGGGGGACCCATCTCCAGCCGTATGGCCATTTTTGTGCCTGGCGCGGCGCCAAGTGGGAAAGGGTGCTGTCGAGGCTGAAGGCAGCAGGAAAGCCTGCAGCCCCCAGGTCTGTGGGGCTACGCAAGCGGTTCCCAAAGAGCTTTAGAACAAGGCATAGTTTTCCCTGCTGGCTCTTTGGGCGGGGGACCCATCTCCAGCCGTATGGCCATTTTTGTGCGTGGCCAGGGGCCAAGTGGGAAAGGGTGGTGTCGAGGCTGAAGGCAGCAGCAAAGCCCGCAGCCCCCAGGTCTGTGGGGCTACGCAAGCGGTTCCCAAAGAGCTTTAGAACAAGGCATAGTTTTCCCTGATGGCTCTTTGGGCATGGGACCCATCTCCAGCCATAGGCCATTTTTGTGCCTGATGCGGCGCCAAGTGGGAAAGGGTGGTTTTGAGGCTGAAGGCAGCAGGAAAGCCTGCAGCCCCCAGGTCTGTGGGGCTACGCAAGCGGTTCCCAAAGAGCTTTAGAACAAGGCATAGTTTTCCCTGCTGGCTCTTTGGGCGGGGGACCCATCTCCAGCCGTATGGCCATTTTTGTGCCTGGCCCGGCGCCAAGTGGGAAAGGGTGGCTTTGAGGCTGAAGGCAGCAGGAAAGCCTGCAGCCCCCAGGTTTGTGGGGCTACGCAAGCGGTTCCCAAAGAGCTTTAGAACAAGGCATAATTTTCCCTGCTGGCTCTTTGGGCGGGGGACCCATCTCCAGCCGTATGGCCATTTTTGTGCCTGGCGCGGCGCCAAGTGGGAAAGGGTGGCTTTGAGGCTGAAGGCAGCAGGAAAGCCTGCAGCCCCCAGGTTTGTGGGGCTACGCAAGCGGTTCCCAAAGAGCTTTAGAACAAGGCATAGTTTTCCCTGCTGGCTCTTTGGGCGGGGGACCCATCTCCAGCCGTATGGCCATTTTTGTGCCTGGCGCGGCGCCAAGTGGGAAAGGGTGGCTTTGAGGCTGAAGGCAGCAGGAAAGCCTGCAGCCCCCAGGTCTGTGGGGCTACGCAAGCGGTTCCCAAAGAGCTTTAGAACAAGGCATAGTTTTCCCTGCTGGCTCTTTGGGCGGGGGACCCATCTCCAGCCGTCTATCTATTTTTGTGCCTGGCGCGGTGCGTAGTGGCAAAGGGTCGTTTTGAGGCTGAAGGCAGCAGGAAAGCCTGCAGCCCCCAGGTCTGTGGGGCTACGCAAGCGGTTCCCAAAGAGCTTTAGAACAAGGCACAGTTTTCCCTGCTGGCTCTTTGGGCGGGGGACCCATCTCCAGCCGTATGGCCATTTTTGTGCCTGGCGCGGCGCCAAGTGGGAAAGGGTGGCTTTGAGGCTGAAGGCAGCAGGAAAGCCTGCAGCCCCCAGGTTTGTGGGGCTACGCAAGCGGTTCCCAAAGAGCTTTAGAACAAGGCATAGTTTTCCCTGCTGGCTCTTTGGGCGGGGGACCCATCTCCAGCCATACGCCATTTCTGTGCCTGATAGGGCGCCAAGTGGGAAAGGGTGGCTTTGAGGCTGAAGACAGCAGGAAAGCCTGCAGCCCCCAGGTCTGTCGGGCTATGCAAGCGGTTCCCAAAGAGCTTTAGAACAAGGCATAGTTTTCCCTGCTGGCTCTTTGGGCGGTGGACCCATCTCCAGCCGTATGGCCATTTTTGTGCCTGTCGCGGCGCCAAGTGGGAAAGGGTGGTGTCGAGGCTGAAGGCAGTAGGAAAGCCCGCAGCCCCCAGGTCTGTGGGGCTATGCAAGCGGTTCCCAAAGAGGTTTAGAACAAGGCATAGTTTTCCCTGCTGGCTCTTTGGGCATGGGACCCATCTCCAGCCATAGGCCATTTTTGTGCCTGGCGCGGCGCCAGGTGGGAAAGGGTGGTGTCGAGTCTGAAGGCAGCAGCAAAGCCTGCAGCCCCCAGGTCTGTGGGGCCAAGCAAGCGGTTCCCAAAGAGCTTTAGAACAAGGCATAGTTTTCCCTGCTGGCTCTTTGGGCGGGGGACCCATCTCCAGCCTTATGGCCATTTTTGTGCCTGGCCCGGCGCCAAGTGGGAAAGGGTGGCTTTGAGGCTGAAGGCAGCAGGAAAGCCTGCAGCCCCCAGGTTTGTGGGCCTACACAAGCGGTTCCCAAAGAGCTTTAGAACAAGGCATAATTTTCCCTGCTGGCTCTCTGGGCGGGGGACCCATCTCCAGCCGTATGGCCATTTTTGTGCCTGATAGGGCGCCAAGTGGGAAAGGGTGCTGTCGAGGCTGAAGACAGCAGGAAAGCCTGCAGCCCCCAGGTCTGTGCGGCTACGCAAGCGGTTCACAAAGAGCTTTAGAACAAGGCATAGTTTTCCCTGCTGGCTCTTTGGGCGGGGGACCCATCTCCAGCCGTATGGCCATTTTTGTGCCTGGCCCGGCGCCAAGTGGGAAAGGGTGTTTTTGAGGCTGAAGGCAGCAGGAAAGCCCGCAGCCCCCAGGTCTGTGGGACTACGCAAGCGGTTCCCAAAGAGCTTTAGAACAAGGCATAGTTTTCCCTGCTGGCTCTTTGGGCGGGGGACCCATCTCCAGCCGTATGGCCATTTTTGTGCCTGGCGCAGCGCCAAGTGGGAAAGGGTGGCTTTGAGGCTGAAGGCAGCAGCAAAGCCTGCAGCCCCAGGTCTGTGGGGCTACGCAAGCGGTTCCCAAAGAGCTTTAGAACAAGGCATAGTTTTCCCTGCTGGCTCTTTGGGCGGGGGACCCATCTCCAGCCGTATGGCCATTTTTGAGCCTTTCGCGGCGCCAAGTGGGAAAGGGTGGTTTTCAGGCTGAAGGCAGCAGCAAAGCCCGCAGCCCCCAGGTCTGTGGGGCCAAGCAAGCGGTTCCCAAAGAGCTTTAGAACAAGGCATAGTTTTCCTTGCTGGCTCTTTGGGCATGGGACCCATCTCCAGCCATAGGCCATTTTTGTGCCTGATGCGGCGCCAAGTGGGAAAGGGTGGCTTTGAGGCTGAAGGCAGCAGCAAAGCCTGCAGCCCCCAGGTCTGTGCGGCTACGCAAGCAGTTCCCAAAGAGCTTTAGAACAAGGCATAGTTTTCCCTGCTGGCTCTTTGGGCGGGGGACCCATCTCCAGCCGTATGGCCATTTTTGTGCCTGGCCAGGCGCCAAGTGGGAAAGGGTGTTTTTGAGGCTGAAGGCAGCAGGAAAGCCCGCAGCCCCAGGTCTGTGGGGCTACGCGAGCGGTTCCCAAAGAGCTTTAGAACAAGGCATAGTTTTCCCTGCTGGCTCTTTGGGCGGGGGACCCATCTCCAGCCGTATGGCCATTTTTGTGCCTGGCGCGGCGCCAAGTGGGAAAGGGTGGTTTTGAGGCTGAAGGCAGCAGCAAAGCCTGCAGCCCCCAGGTCTGTGGGGCTACGCAAGCGGTTCCCAAAGAGCTTTAGAACAAGGCATATTTTTCCCTGCTGGCTCTTTGGGCGGGGGACCCATCTGCAGCCGTATGGCCATTTTTGGGCCTGGCGCGGCGCCAAGTGGGAAAGGGTGGCTTTGAGGCTGAAGGCAGCAGCAAAGCCTGCAGCCCCCAGGTCTGTGGGGCTATGGAAGCGGTTCCCAAAGTGCTTTAGAACAAGGCATAGTTTTCCCTGATGGCTCTTTGGGCATGGGACCCATCTCGAGCCGTATGGCCATTTTTGTGCCTGGTGCGGCGCCAAGTGGGAAAGGGTGGCTTTGAGGCTGAAGTCAGCAGGAAAGCCCACACCCCCCAGGTCTGTGGGGCTACGCAAGCGGTTCCCAAAGAGCTTTAGAACAAGGCATAGTTTTCCCTGCTGGCTCTTTGGGCGGGGGACCCATCTCCAGCCGTATGGCCATTTTTGTACCTGGCGCAGCGCCAAGTGGGAAAGGGTGGCTTTGAGGCTGAAGGCAGCAGCAAAGCCTGCAGCCCCCAGGTCTGTGGGGCTACGCAAGCGGTTCCCAAAGAGCTTTAGAACAAGGCATAGTTTTCCCTGCTGGCTCCTTGGGCGGGGGACCCATCTCCAGTCGTATGGCTATTTTTATGCCTGGCGCGGTGCGTAGTGGGAAAGGGTGGTGTCGAGGCTGAAGGCAGCAGGAAAGCCCGCAGCCCCCAGGTCTGTGGGGCTACGCAAGCGGTTCCCAAAGAGCTTTAGAACAAGGCATAGTTTTCCCTGCTGGCTCTTTGGGCGGGGGACCCATCTCCAGTCGTATGGCCATTTTTGTGCCTGATGCGGCGCCAAGTGGGAAAGGGTGGCTTTGAGGCTGAAGGCAGCAGGAAAGCCCACAGCCCCCAGGTCTGTGGGGCTACGCAAGCGGTTCCCAAAGAGCTTTAGAACAAGGCATAGTTTTCCCTGCTGGCTCTTTGGGCGGGGGACCCATCTCCAGCCGTATGGCCATTTTTGTGCGTGGCCAGGGGCCAAGTGGGAAAGGGTGGTGTCGAGGCTGAAGGCAGGAGCAAAAGCTGCAGCCCCCAGGTCTGTGGGGCTACGCAAGCGGTTCCCAAAGAGCTTTAGAACAAGGCATAGTTTTCCCTGCTGGCTCTTTGGGCGGGGGACCCATCTCCAGCCGTATGGCCATTTTTGTGCCTGGCGCGGCGACAAGTGGGAAAGGGTGGTTTTGAGGCTGAAGGCAGCAGCAAAGCCTGCAGCCCCCAGGTCTGTGGGTCTACGCAAGCGGTTCCCAAAGAGCTTTAGAACAAGGCATAGTTTTCCCTGCCGGCTCTTTGGGCGGGGGACCCATCTCCAGCCATAGGCCATTTTTATGCCTGGGGCGGCGCCAAGTGGGAAAGGGTGGCTTTGAGGCTGAAGGCAGCAGGAAAGCCCGCAGCCCCCAGGTCTGTGGGGCTATGCAAGTGGTTCCCAAAGAGCTTTAGAACAAGGCATAGTTTTCCCTGCTTGTTCTTTGGGCGGGGGACCCATCTGCAGCCGTATGGCCATTTTTGGGCCTGGCGCGGCGCCAAGTGGGAAAGGGTGGTGTCGAGTCTGAAGGCAGCAGGAAAGCCCGCAGCCCCCAGGTCTGTGGGGCTACGCAAGCGGTTCCCAAAGAGCTTTAGAACAAGGCATAGTTTTCCCTGCTGGCTCTCTGGGCGGGGGACCCATCTCTAGCCATAGACCATTTTTGTGCCTACCGCGGCGCCAAGTGGGAAAGGGTGGCTTTGAGGCTGAAGGCAGCAGCAAAGCCTGCAGCCCCCAGGTCTGTGGGGCTACGCAAGCGGTTCCCAAAGAGCTTTAGAACAAGGCATAGTTTTCCTTGCTGGGTCTTTGGGCATGGGACCCATCTCCAGCCATAGGCCATTTTTGTGCCTGATGCGGCGCCAAGTGGGAAAGGGTGGCTTTGAGGCTGAAGGCAGCAGCAAAGCCTGCAGCCCCCAGGTCTGTGGGGCTATGGAAGCGGTTCCCAAAGAGCTTTAGAACAAGGCCAGGATTTCCCTGCTGGCTCTTTCGGCGGGGGACCCATCTCCAGCCGTATGGCCATTTTTGTGCCTGGCGCGGCGCCAAGTGGGAAAGGGTGGCTTTGAGGCTGAAGGCAGCAGGAAAGCCCGCAGCCCCCAGGTCTGTGGGGCTACGCAAGCGGTTCCCAAAGAGCTTTAGAACAAGGCATAGTTTTCCCTGCTGGCTCTTTGGGCGGGGGACCCATCTCCAGCCATACGGCCATTTTTGTGCCTGGCGCAGCGCCAAGTGGGAAAGGGTGGCTTTGAGGCTGAAGGCAGCAGCAAAGCCTGCAGCCCCCAGGTCTGTGGGGCTATGCAAGCGGTTCCCAAAGAGCTTTAGAACAAGGCATAGTTTTCCCTGCTGGCTCCTTGGGCGGGGGACCCATCTCCAGTCGTATGGCTATTTTTATGCCTGGCGCGGTGCGTAGTGGGAAAGGGTGGTGTCGAGGCTGAAGGCAGCAGGAAAGCCCGCAGCCCCCAGGTCTGTGGGGCTACGCAAGCGGTTCCCAAAGAGCTTTAGAACAAGGCATAGTTTTCCCTGCTGGCTCTTTGGGCGGGGGACCCATCTCCAGCCGTATGGCCATTTTTGTGCCTGATGCGGCGCCAAGTGGGAAAGGGTGGCTTTGAGGCTGAAGGCAGCAGGAAAGCCCGCAGCCCCCAGGTCTGTGGGGCTACGCAAGCGGTTCCCAAAGAGCTTTAGAACAAGGCATAGTTTTCCCTGCTGGCTCTTTGGGCGGGGGACCCATCTCCAGCCGTATGGCCATTTTTGTGCCTGGCGCGACGCCCAGTGGGAAAGGGTGGCTTTGAGGCTGAAGGCAGCAGCAAAGCCTGCAGCCCCCAGGTCTGTGGGGCTACGCAAGCGGTTCCCAAAGAGCTTTAGAACAAGGCATAGTTTTCCCAGCTGGCTCTTAGGGCATGGGACACATTTCCAGCCATAGACCATTTTTGTGCCTGATGCGGTGCCAAGTGGGAAAGGGTGGCTTTGAGGCTGAAGGCAGCAGGAAAGCCCGCAGCCCCCAGGTCTGTGGGGCTACGCAAGCGGTTCCCAAAGAGCTTTAGAACAAGGCATAATTTTCCCTGCTGGCTCTCTGGGCGGGGGACCCATCTCCAGCCGTATGGCCATTTTTGTGCCTGGCGCGGCGCCAAGTGGGAAAGGGTGCTCTCGAGGCTGAAGGCAGCAGGAAAGCCTGCAGCCCCCAGGTCTGTGCGGCTACGCAAGCGGTTCCCAAAGAGCTTTAGAACAAGGCATAGTTTTCCCTGCTGGCTCTTTGGGCGAGGGACACATCTCCAGCCGTATGGCCATTTTTGTGCGTGGCCAGGGGCCAAGTGGGAAAGGGTGGTGTCGAGGCTGAAGGCAGCAGGAAGGCCCGCAGCCCCCAGGTCTGTGGGGCTATGCAAGCGGTTCCCAAAGAGGTTTAGAAGAAGGCATAGTTTTCCCTGCTGGGTCTTTGGGCATGGGACCCATCTCCAGCCATAGACCATTTTTGTGCCTACCGCGGCGCCAAGTGGGAAAGGGTGGCTTTGAGGCTGAAGGCAGCAGCAAAGCCTGCAGCCCCCAGGTCTGTGGGGCCAAGCAAGCGGTTCCCAAAGAGCTTTAGAACAAGGCATAGTTTTCCTTGCTGGGTCTTTGGGCATGGGACCCATCTCCAGCCATAGGCCATTTTTGTGCCTGATGCGGCGCCAAGTGGGAAAGGGTGGCTTTGAGGCTGAAGGCAGCAGCAAAGCCTGCAGCCCCCAGGTCTGTGGGGCTACGCAAGCGGTTCCCAAAGAGCTTTAGAACAAGGCATAGTTTTCCCTGCTGGCTCCTTGGGCGGGGGACCCATCTCCAGCCGTATGGCCATTTTTGTGCCTGGCGCGGAGCCAAGTGGGAAAGGGTGGTTTTGAGGCTGAAGACAGCAGGAAAGCCTGCAGCCCCCAGGTCTGTGGGGCTATGCAAGCGGTTCCCAAAGAGCTTTAGAACAAGGCATAATTTTCCCTGCTGGCTCTTTGGGCGGGGGACCCATCTCCAGCCGTATGGCCATTTTTGTGCCTGGCGCGGTGCCAAGTGGGAAAGGGTGGCTTTGAGGCTGAAGGCAGCAGCAAAGCCTGCAGCCCTAAGGTCTGTGGGGCTACGCAAGCGGTTCCCAAAGAGCTTTAGAACAAGGCATATTTTCCCAGCTGGCTCTTAGGGCATGGGACCCATCTCCAGCCATAGGCCATTTTTGTGCCTGGCGCGGCGCCAGGTGGGAAAGGGTGGTGTCGAGTCTGAAGGCAGCAGCAAAGCCTGCAGCCCCCATGTCTGTGGGGCCAAGCAAGCGGTTCCCAAAGAGCTTTAGAACAAGGCATAGTTTTCCCTGCTGGCTCTTTGGGCATGGGACCCATCTCCAGCCATAGGCCATTTTTGTGCCTGGCGCGACGCCAAGTGGGAAAGGGTGGCTTTGAGGCTGAAGGCAGCAGGAAAGCCTGCAGCCCCCAGGTCTGTGGGGCTACGCAAGCGGTTCCCAAAGAGCTTTAGAACAAGGCATAGTTTTCCCTGCTGGCTCTCTGGGCGGGGGACCCATCTCCAGCCGTATGGCCATTTTTGTGCCTGGCGCGGAGCCAAGTGGGAAAGGGTGGTTTTGAGGCTGAAGACAGCAGGAAAGCCTGCAGCCCCCAGGTCTGTGGGGCTATGCAAGCGGTTCCCAAAGAGCTTTAGAACAAGGCATAATTTTCCCTGCTGGCTCTTTGGGCGGGGGACCCATCTCCAGCCGTATGGCCATTTTTGAGCCTGGCGCGGCGCCAAGTGGGAAAGGGTGGCTTTGAGGCTGAAGGCAGGAGCAAAGCCTGCAGCCCCCAGGTCTGTGGGGCTACGCAAGCGGTTCCCAAAGAGCTTTAGAACAAGGCCTAGTTTTCCCTGCTGGCTCTTTGGGCGGGGGACCCATCTCCAGCCGTATGGCCATTTTTGTGCATGGCCAGGGGCCAAGTGGGAAAGGGTGGTGTCGAGGCTGAAGGCAGCAGGAAGGCCCACAGCCCCCAGGTCTGTGGGGCTACGCAAGTGGTTCCCAAAGAGCTTTAGAACAAGGCATAGTTTTCCCAGCTGGCTCTTAGGGCATGGGACCCATCTCCAGCCATAGGCCATTTTTGTGCCTAGCGCGACGCCAAGTGGGAAAGGGTGGCTTTGAGGCTGAATGCAGCAGCAAAGCCTGCAGCCCCCAGGTCTGTGGGGCTACGCAAGCGGTTCCCAAAGAGCTTTAGAACAAGGCATAGTTTTCCTTGCTGGCTCTTTTGGCATGGGACCCATCTCCAGCCATAGGCCATTTTAGTGCCTGATGCGGCGCCAAGTGGGAAAGGGTGGCTTTGAGGCTGAAGGTAGCAGGAAAGCCTGCAGCCCCCAGGTCTGTGGGGCTACGCAAGTGGTTCCCAAAGAGCTTTAGAACAAGGTATAGTTTTCCCTGATGGCTCTAAGGGCATGGGACCCATCTTCAGCCGTATGGCCATTTTTGTGCCTAGCGCGGCGACAAGTGGGAAAGGGTGGTGTCGAGTCTGAAGGCAGCAGGAAAGCCTGCAGCCCCCAGGTCTGTGGGGCCAAGCAAGCGGTTCCCAAAGAGCTTTAGAACAAGGCATAGTTTTCCCTGCTGGCTCTTTGGGCATGGGACCCATCTCCAGCCATAGGCCATTTTTGTGCCTGGCGCGACGCCAAGTGGGAAAGGGTGGCTTTGAGGCTGAAGGCAGCAGCAAAGCCTGCAGCCCCCAGGTTTGTGGGGCTACGCAAGCGGTTCCCAAAGAGCTTTAGAACAAGGCATAGTTTTCCCAGCTGGCTCTTAGGGCATGGGACCCATATCCAGCCATAGGCCATTTTTGTGCCTGATGCGGCGCCAAGTGGGAAAGGGTGGCTTTGAGGCTGAAGGCAGCAGGAAAGCCCGCAGCCCCCAGGTCTGTGGGGCTACGCAAGCTGTTCCGAAAGAGCTTTAGAAGAAGGCATAATTTTCCCTGCTGGCTCTTTGGGCGGGGGACCCATCTCCAGCCGTATGGCCATTTTTGTGCGTGGCCAGGGGCCAAGTGGGAAAGGGTGGTGTCGAGGCTGAAGGCAGCAGCAAAGCCCGCAGCTCCCAGGTCTGTGGGGCTACGCAAGCGGTTCCCAAAGAGCTTTAGAACAAGGCATAGTTTTCCCTGCTGGCTCTTTGGGCATGGGACCCATCTCCAGCCATAGGCCATTTTTGTGCCTGATGCGGCGCCAAGTGGGAAAGGGTGGTTTTGAGGCTGAAGGCAGCAGGAAAGCCTGCAGCCCCCAGGTCTGTGGGGCTACGCAAGCGGTTCCCAAAGAGCTTTAGAACAAGGCATAGTTTTCCCTGATGGCTCTTTGGGCGGGGGACCCATCTCCAGCCGTATGGCCATTTTTGTGCCTGGCCCGGCGCCAAGTGGGAAAGGGTGGCTTTGAGGCTGAAGGCAGCAGGAAAGCCTGCAGCCCCCAGGTTTGTGGGGCTACGAAAGCGGTTCCCAAAGAGCTTTAGAACAAGGCATAGTTTTCCCTGCTGGCTCTTTGGGCGGGGGACCCATCTCCAGCCGTATGGCCATTTTTGTGCCTGGCGCGGCGCCAAGTGGGAAAGGGTGGCTTTGAGGCTGAAGGCAGCAGGAAAGCCTGCAGCCCCCAGGTTTGTGGGGCTACGCAAGCGGTTCCCAAAGAGCTTTAGAACAAGGCATAGTTTTCCCTGCTGGCTCTCTGGGCGGGGGACCCATCTCCAGCCGTATGTCCATTTTTGTGCCTGGCGCGGCGCCAAGTGGGAAAGGGTGCTGTCGAGGCTGAAGGCAGCAGGAAAGCCTGCAGCCCCCAGGTCTGTGGGGCTACGCAAGCGGTTCCCAAAGAGCTTTAGAACAAGGCATAGTTTTCCCTGCTGGCTCTTTGGGCGGGGGACCCATCTCCAGCCGTCTATCTATTTTTGTGCCTGGCGCGGTGCGTAGTGGCAAAGGGTCGTTTTGAGGCTGAAGGCAGCAGGAAAGCCTGCAGCCCCCAGGTCTGTGGGGCTACGCAAGCGGTTCCCAAAGAGCTTTAGAACAAGGCATAGTTTTCCCTGCTGGCTCTTTGGGCGGGGGACCCATCTCCAGCCGTATGGCCATTTTTGTGCCTGGCGCGGCGCCAAGTGGGAAAGGGTGGCTTTGAGGCTGAAGGCAGCAGGAAAGCCTGCAGCCCCCAGGTTTGTGGGGCTACGCAAGCGGTTCCCAAAGAGCTTTAGAACAAGGCATAGTTTTCCCTGCTGGCTCTTTGGGCGGGGGACCCATCTCCAGCCGTATGGCCATTTTTGTGCCTGGCCCGGCGCCAAGTGGGAAAGGGTGGCTTTGAGGCTGAAGGCAGCAGGAAAGCCTGCAGCCCCCAGGTTTGTGGGCCTACACAAGCGGTTCCCAAAGAGCTTTAGAACAAGGCATAATTTTCCCTGCTGGCTCTCTGGGCGGGGGACCCATCTCCAGCCGTATGGCCATTTTTGTGCCTGGCGCGGCGTCAAGTGGGAAAGGGTGCTGTCGAGGCTGAAGGCAGCAGGAAAGCCTGCAGCCCCCAGGTCTGTGCGGCTACGCAAGCGGTTCCCAAAGAGCTTTAGAACAAGGCATAGTCCCTGCTGGCTCTTTGGGCGGGGGACCCATGTCCAGCCGTATGGCCATTTTTGTGCCTGGCGCGGCGCCAAGTGGGAAAGGGTGCTGTGGAGGCTGAAGGCAGCAGCAAAGCCTGCAGCCCCCAGGTCTGTGGGGCCAAGCAAGCGGTTCCCAAAGAGCTTTAGAACAAGGCATAGTTTTCCCTGCTGGCTCTTTTGGCATGGGACCCATCTCCAGCCGTATGGCCATTTTTGTGCCTGGCGCGACGCCAAGTGGGAAAGGGTGGCTTTGAGGCTGAAGGCAGCAGCAAAGCCTGCAACCCCAGGTCTGTGGGGCTACGCAAGCGGTTCCCAAAGAGCTTTAGAACAAGGCATAGTTTTCCCTGCTGGCTCTTTGGGCGGGGGACCCATCTCCAGCCATATGGCCATATTTATGCCTGGCGAAGCGCCAAGTGGGAAAGGGTGGCTTTGAGGCTGAAGGCAGCAGGAAAGCCCGCAGCCCCCAGGTCTGTGGGGCTACGCAAGCGGTTCCCAAAGAGCTTTAGAACAAGGCATAGTTTTCCCTGCTGGCTCTTTGGGCGGGGGACCCATCTCCAGCCGTATGGCCATTTTTGAGCCTTTCGCGTCGCCAAGTGGGAAAGGGTGTTGTCGAGGCTGAAGGCAGCAGGAAAGCCCGCAGCCCCCAGGTCTGTGGGGCTACGCAAGCGGTTCCCAAAGAGCTTTAGAACAAGGCTTAGTTTTCCCTGCTGGCTCTTTGGGCGGGGGACCCATCTCCAGCCGTATGGCCATTTTTGAGCCTGGCACGGCGCCAGGTGGGAAAGGGTGGCTTTGAGGCTGAAGGCAGCAGCAAAGCCTGCAGCCCCAAGGTCTGTGGGGCTACGCAAGCGGTTCCCAAAGAGCTTTAGAACAAGGCATAGTTTTCCCTGCTGGCTCTTAGGGCGGGGGACCCATCTCCAGCCATAGGCCATTTTTGTGCCTGGCGCGGTGCGTAGTGGCAAAGGGTCGTTTTGAGGCTGAAGGCACCAGGAAAGCCCGCAGCCCCCAGGTCTGTGGGGCTACGCAAGCGGTTCCCAAAGAGCTTTAGAACAAGGCCTAGTTTTCCCTGCTGGCTCCTTTGGCGGGGGACCCATCTCCAGCCGTATGGCCATTTTTGTGCCTGGCGCGGCACCAAGTGGGAAAGGGTGGCTTTGAGGCTGAAGGCAGCAGGAAAGCCCGCAGCCCCCAGGTCTGTGGGGCTACGCAAGCGGTTCCCAAAGAGCTTTAGAACAAGGCATAGTTTTCCCTGCTGGCTCTTTTGGCAGGGGACCCATCTCCAGCCGTATGGCCATTTTTGTCCCTGGCCCGGCGCCAAGTGGGAAAGGGTGGTGTCGAGGCTGAAGGCAGCAGCAAAGACTGCAGCCCCCAGGTCTGTGGGGCTACGCAAGCGGTTCCCAAAGAGCTTTAGAACAAGGCATAGTTTTCCCTGCTGGCTCTTTGGGCGGGGGACCCATCTCCAGCCGTATGGCCATTTTTGTGCCTGGCGCGGCGCCAAGTGGGAAAGGGTGGTTTTGAGGCTGAAGGCAGCAGGAAAGCCCGCAGCCCCCAGGTCTGTGGGGCTACGCAAGCGGTTCCCAAAGAGCTTTAGAACAAGGCATAGTTTTCCTTGCTGGCTATTTGGGCATGGGACCCATCTCCAGCCGTATGGCCATTTTTGTGCCTGGCGCGGCGCCAAGTGGGAAAGGGTGGCTTTGAGGCTGAAGGCAGCAGGAAAGCCCGCAGCCCCCAGGTCTGTGGGGCTACGCAAGCGGTTCCCAAAGAGCTTTAGAACAAGGCATAGTTTTCCCTGCTGGCTCTTTGGGCGGGGGACCCATCTCCAGCCATATGGCCATTTTTGTGCCTGGCGCAGCGCCAAGTGGGAAAGGGTGGCTTTGAGGCTGAAGGCAGCAGGAAAGCCCGCAGCCCCCAGGTCTGTGGGGCTACGCAAGCGGTTCCCAAAGAGCTTTAGAACAAGGCATAGTTTTCCCTGCTGGCTCTTTGGGCGGGGGACCCATCTCCAGCCATATGGCCATTTTTGTGCCTGGCGCAGCGCCAAGTGGGAAAGGGTGGCTTTGAGGCTGAAGGCAGCAGCAAAGCCTGCAGCCCCAGGTCTCTGGGGCTACGCAAGCGGTTCCCAAAGAGCTTTAGAACAAGGCATAGTTTTCCCTGCTGGCTCTTTGGGCGGGGGACCCATCTCCAGCCGTATGGCCATTTTTGTGCCTGGCGCGGCGCCAAGTGGGAAAGGGTGGTTTTGAGGCTGAAGGCAGCAGCAAAGCCTGCAGCCCCCAGGTCTGTGGGGCTACGCAAGCGGTTCCCAAAGAGCTTTAGAACAAGGCATAGTTTTCCCTGCTTGTTCTTTGGGCGGGGGACCCATCTGCAGCCGTATGGCCATTTTTGGGCCTGGCGCGGCGCCAAGTGGGAAAGGGTGGTGTCGAGTCTGAAGGCAGCAGGAAAGCCCGCAGCCCCCAGGTCTGTGGGGCTACGCAAGCGGTTCCCAAAGAGCTTTAGAACAAGGCCTAGTTTTCCCTGCTGGCTCTTTGGGCGGGGGACCCATCTCCAGCCGTATGGCCATTTTTGAGCCTGGCTCGGCGCCAAGTGGGAAAGGGTGGTGTCGAGGCTGAAGGCAGGAGCAAAGCCTGCAGCCCCCAGGTCTGTGGGGCTACGCAAGCGTTTCCCAAAGAGCTTTAGAACAAGGCATAGTTTTCCCTGCTGGCTCTTTGGGCGGGGGACCCATCTCCAGCCGTATGGCCATTTTTGTGCCTGGCGCGGCGCCAAGTGGGAAAGGGTGGCTTTGAGGCTGAAGGCAGCAGGAAAGCCTCCAGCCCCCAGGTCTGTGGGGATACGCAAGTGGTTCCCAAAGAGCTTTAGAACAAGGCATAGTTTTCCCTGCTGGCTCTTTGGGCATGGGACCCATCTCCAGCCATAGGCCATTTTTGTGCCTGATGCGGCGCCAAGTGGGAAAGGGTGGTTTTGAGGCTGAAGACAGCAGGAAAGCCTGCAGCCCCCAGGTCTGTGGGGCTACGCAAGCGGTTCCCAAAGAGCTTTAGAACAAGGCATAGTTTTCCCTGCTGGCTCTTTGGGCGGTGGACCCATCTCCAGCCGTATGGCCATTTTTGTGCCTGGCCCGGCGCCAAATGGGAAAGGGTGGCTTTGAGGCTGAAGGCAGCAGGAAAGCCCGCAGCCCCCAGGTCTGTGGGGCTACGCAAGCGGTTCCCAAAGAGCTTTAGAACAAGGCATATTTTTCCCTGCTGGCTCTTTGGGCGGGGGACCCATCTCCAGCCGTATGGCCATTTTTGTGCGTGGCGAGGGGCCAAGTGGGAAAGGGTGGTGTCGAGGCTGAAGGCAGCAGGAAGGCCCACAGCCCCCAGGTCTGTGGGGCTATGCAAGCGGTTCCCAAAGAGCTTTAGAACAAGGCATAGTTTTCCTTGCTGGGTCTTTGGGCATGGGACCCATCTCCAGCCATAGGCCATTTTTGTGCCTGATGCGGCGCCAAGTGGGAAACGGTGGTTTTGAGGCTGAAGGCAGCAGCAAAGCCTGCAGCCCCCAGGTCTGTGGGGCTACGCAAGCGGTTCCCAAAGAGCTTTAGAACAAGGCATAGTTTTCCCTGCTGGCTCTTTGGGCGGGGGACCCATCTCCAGCCGTATGGCCATTTTTGTGCCTGGCCCGGCGCCAAGTGGGAAAGGGTGGCTTTGAGGCTGAATGCAGCAGCAAAGCCTGCAGCCCCCAGGTCTGTGGGGCTACGCAAGCGGTTCCCAAAGAGCTTTAGAACAAGGCATAGTTTTCCTTGCTGGCTCTTTGGGCATGGGACCCATCTCCAGCCATAGGCCATTTTAGTGCCTGGTGCGGCGCCAAGTGGGAAAGGGTGGCTTTGAGGCTGAAGGCAGCAGGAAAGCCTGCAGCCCCCAGGTCTGTGGGGCTACGCAAGCGGTTCCCAAAGAGCTTTAGAACAAGGCATAGTTTTCCCTGCTGGCTCTTTGGGCGGGGGACCCATCTCCAGCCATAGACCATTTTTGTGCCTAGCGCGGCGCCAAGTGGGAAAGGGTGGTGTCGAGGCTGAAGGCAGCAGGAAAGCCCGCAGCCCCCAGGTCTGTGGGGCTACGCAAGCGGTTCCCAAAGAGCTTTAGAACAAGGCATAGTTTTCCCTGCTGGCTCTTTGGGCGGGGGACCCATCTCCAGTCGTATGGCCATTTTTGTGCCTGGCGCGGTGCGTAGTGTGAAAGGGTGGCTTTGAGGCTGAAGGCAGCAGGAAAGCCCGCAGCCCCCAGGTCTGTGGGGCTATGCAAGCGGTTCCCAAAGAGCTTTAGAACAAGGCATAGTTTTCCCTGCTGGCTCTTTGGGCGGGGGACCCATCTCCAGCCGTATGGCCATTTTTGTGCCTGGCGCGGCGCCAAGTGGGAAAGGGTGGCTTTGAGGCTGAAGGCAGCAGGAAAGCCTGCAGCCCCCAGGTTTGTGGGGCTACGCAAGCGGTTCCCAAAGAGCTTTAGAACAAGGCATAGTTTTCCCTGCTGGCTCTTAGGGCATGGGACCCCTCTTCAGCCGTATGGCCATTTTTGTGCCTGGCGCGGCGCCAGGTGGGAAAGGGTGCTGTCGAGGCTGAAGGCAGCAGGAAAGCCTGCAGCCCCCAGGTCTGTGGGGCTACGCAAGCGGTTCCCAAAGAGCTTTAGAACAAGGCATAGTTTTCCCTGCTGGCTCTTTGGGCGGGGGACCCATCTCCAGCCGTATGGCCATTTTTGTGCGTGGCCAGGGGCCAAGTCGGAAAGGGTGGTGTCGAGGCTGAAGGCAGCAGGAAGGCCCGCAGCCCCCAGGTCTGTGCGGCTACGCAAGCGGTTCCCAAAGAGCTTTAGAACAAGGCATAGTTTTCCCTGATGGCTCTATGGGCATGGGACCCATCTCCAGCCGTATGGCCATTTTTGTGCCTGATGCGGCGCCAAGTGGGAAAGGGTGGCTTTGAGGCTGAAGGCAGCAGGAAAGCCTCCAGCCCCCAGGTCTGTGGGGCTACGCAAGCGGTTCCCAAAGAGCTTTAGAACAAGGCACAGTTTTCCCTGCTGGCTCTTTGGGCGGGGGACCCATCTCCACTCGTATGGCCATTTTTGAGCCTGGCGCGGCGCCAAGTGGGAAAGGGTGGCTTTGAGGCTGAAGGCAGCAGCAAAGCCTCCAGCCCCCAGGTCTGTGGGGCTACGTAAGCGGTTCCCAAAGAGCTTTAGAACAAGGCATAGTTTTCCCTGCTGGCTCTTTGGGCATGGGACCCATCTCCAGCCATAGGCCATTTTTGTGCCTGGCGCGACGCCAAGTGGGAAAGGGTGGTGTCGAGGCTGAAGGCAGCAGCAAAGCCCGTAGCCCCCAGGTCTGTGGGGCCAAGCAAGCGGTTCCCAAAGAGCTTTAGAACAAGGCATAGTTTTCCTTGCTGGCTCTTTGGGCATGGGACCCATCTCCAGCCATAGGCCATTTTTGTGCCTGGCGCGGCGCCAAGTGGGAAAGGGTGGTTTTGAGGCTGAAGGCAGCAGCAAAGCCTGCAGCCCCCAGGTCTGTGGGGCTACGCAAGCGGTTCCCAAAGGGATTTAGAACAAGGCATAGTTTTCCCTGCTGGCTCTTTGGGCGGGGGACCCATCTCCAGCCGTATGGCCATTTTTGTGCCTGGCCTGGCGCCAAGTGGGAAAGGGTGGCTTTGAGGCTGAAGGCAGCAGGAAAGCCCGCAGCCCCCAGGTCTGTGGGGCTACGCAAGCGGTTCCCAAAGAGCTTTAGAACAAGGCATAGTTTTCCCTGCTGGCTCTTTGGGCGGGGGACCCATCTCCAGCCGTATGGCCATTTTTGTGCGTGGCCAGGGGCCAAGTGGGAAAGGGTGGTGTCGAGGCTGAAGGCAGCAGGAAGGCCCAAAGCCCCCAGGTCTGTGGGGCTACGCAAGTGGTTCCCAAAGAGCTTTAGAACAAGGCATAGTTTTCCCAGCTGGCTCTTAGGGCATGGGACCCATCTCCAACCATAGGCCATTTTTGTGCCTAGCGCGACGCCAAGTGGGAAAGGGTGGCTTTGAGGCTGAATGCAGCAGCAAAGCCTGCAGCCCCCAGGTCTGTGGGGCTACGCAAGCGGTTCCCAAAGAGCTTTAGAACAAGGCATAATTTTCCTTGCTGGCTCTTTGGGCATGGGACCCATCTCCAGCCATAGGCCATTTTAGTGCCTGATGCGGCGCCAAGTGGGAAAGGGTGGCTTTGAGGCTGAAGGCAGCAGGAAAGCCTGCAGCCCCCAGGTCTGTGGGGCTACGCAAGCGGTTCCCAAAGAGCTTTAGAACAAGGCATAGTTTTCCCTGCTGGCTCTTTGGGCGGGGGACCCATCTCCAGCCATAGACCATTTTTGTGCCTAGCGCGGCGCCAAGTGGGAAAGGGTGGTGTCGAGGCTGAAGGCAGCAGGAAAGCCCGCAGCCCCCAGGTCTGTGGGGCTACGCAAGCGGTTCCCAAAGAGCTTTAGAACAAGGCATAGTTTTCCTTGCTGGCTCTTTGGGCATGGGACCCATCTCCAGCCATAGGCCATTTTTGTGCCTGGCGCGGCGCCAAGTGGGAAAGGGTGGTTTTGAGGCTGAAGGCAGCAGCAAAGCCTGCAGCCCCCAGGTCTGTGGGGCTACGCAAGCGGTTCCCAAAGGGATTTAGAACAAGGCATAGTTTTCCCTGCTGGCTCTTTGGGCGGGGGACCCATCTCCAGCCGTATGGCCATTTTTGTGCCTGGCCCGGCGCCAAGTGGGAAAGGGTGGCTTTGAGGCTGAAGGCAGCAGGAAAGCCCGCAGCCCCCAGGTCTGTGGGGCTACGCAAGCGGTTCCCAAAGAGCTTTAGAACAAGGCATAGTTTTCCCTGCTGGCTCTTTGGGCGGGGGACCCATCTCCAGCCGTATGGCCATTTTTGTGCGTGGCCAGGGGCCAAGTGGGAAAGGGTGGTGTCGAGGCTGAAGGCAGTAGGAAGGCCCAAAGCCCCCAGGTCTGTGGGGCTACGCAAGTGGTTCCCAAAGAGCTTTAGAACAAGGCATAGTTTTCCCAGCTGGCTCTTAGGGCATGGGACCCATCTCCAACCATAGGCCATTTTTGTGCCTAGCGCGACGCCAAGTGGGAAAGGGTGGCTTTGAGGCTGAATGCAGCAGCAAAGCCTGCAGCCCCCAGGTCTGTGGGGCTACGCAAGCGGTTCCCAAAGAGCTTTAGAACAAGGCATAGTTTTCCTTGCTGGCTCTTTGGGCATGGGACCCATCTCCAGCCATAGGCCATTTTAGTGCCTGATGCGGCGCCAAGTGGGAAAGGGTGGCTTTGAGGCTGAAGGCAGCAGGAAAGCCTGCAGCCCCCAGGTCTGTGGGGCTACGCAAGCGGTTCCCAAAGAGCTTTAGAACAAGGCATAGTTTTCCCTGCTGGCTCTTTGGGCGGGGGACCCATCTCCAGCTATAGACCATTTTTGTGCCTAGCGCGGCGCCAAGTGGGAAAGGGTGGTGTCGAGGCTGAAGGCAGCAGGAAAGCCCGCAGCCCCCAGGTCTGTGGGGCTACGCAAGCGGTTCCCAAAGAGCTTTAGAACAAGGCATAGTTTTCCCTGCTGGCTCTTTGGGCGGGGGACCCATCTCCAGTCGTATGGCCATTTTTGTGCCTGGCGAGGTGCGTAGTGTGAAAGGGTGGCTTTGAGGCTGAAGGCAGCAGGAAAGCCAGCAGCCCCCAGGTCTGTGGGGCTACGCAAGCGGTTCCCAAAGAGCTTTAGAACAAGGCATAGTTTTCCCTGCTGGCTCTTTGGGCGGGGGACCCATCTCCAGCCGTATGGCCATTTTTGTGCCTGGCGCGGCGCCAAGTGGGAAAGGGTGGCTTTGAGGCTGAAGGCAGCAGGAAAGCCCGCAGCCCCCAGGTTTGTGGGGCTACGCAAGCGGTTCCCAAAGAGCTTTAGAACAAGGCATAGTTTTCCCAGCTGGCTCTTAGGGCATGGGACCCCTCTTCAGCCGTATGGCCATTTTTGTGCCTGGCGCGGCGCCAGGTGGGAAAGGGTGGTGTCGAGTCTGAAGGCAGCAGGAAATCCTGCAGCCCCCAGGTCTGTGGGGCTACGCAAGCGGTTCCCAAAGAGCTTTAGAACAAGGCATAGTTTTCCCTGCTGGCTCTTAGGGCATGGGACCCATCTCCAGCCATAGGCCATTTTTGTGCCTGATGCGGCGCCAAGTGGGAAAGGGTGGCTTTGAGGCTGAAGGCAGCAGGAAAGCCCGCAGCCCCCAGGTCTGTGGGGCTACGCAAGCGGTTCCCAAAGAGCTTTAGAACAAGGCATAGTTTTCCCTGCTGGCTCTTTGGGCGGGGGACCCATCTCCAGCCGTATGGCCATTTTTGTGCCTGGCCCGGCGCCAAGTGGGAAAGGGTGGCTTTGAGGCTGAAGGCAGCAGGAAAGCCCGCAG
This sequence comes from Rissa tridactyla, assembly GCF_028500815.1. Taxonomy (NCBI): domain Eukaryota; kingdom Metazoa; phylum Chordata; class Aves; order Charadriiformes; family Laridae; genus Rissa; species Rissa tridactyla. Next base: position 223,349 of record NW_026529370.1, read on the forward strand.
CCCCCAGGTCTGTGGGGCTACGCAAGCGGTTCCCAAAGAGCTTTAGAACAAGGCATAGTTTTCCCTGCTGGCTCTTTGGGCGGGGGACCCATCTCCAGCCGTATGGCCATTTTTGTGCCTGGCGCGGCGCCAAGTGGGAAAGGGTGGTTTTGAGGCTGAAGGCAGCAGCAAAGCCAGCAGCCCCCAGGTCTGTGGGGCTACGCAAGCGGTTCCCAAAGAGCTTTAGAACAAGGCATATTTTTCCCTGCTGGCTCTTTGGGCGGGGGACCCATCTCCAGCCATATGGCCATTTTTATGCCTGGGGCGGCGCCAAGTGGGAAAGGGTGGTGTCGAGGCTGAAGGCAGCAGGAAAGCCCGCAGCCCCCAGGTCTGTGGGGCTACGCAAGCGGTTCCCAAAGAGCTTTAGAACAAGGCATAGTTTTCCCTGCTGGCTCTTTGGGCAGGGGACCCATCTCCAGCCGTATGGCCATTTTTGTGCCTGGCGCGGCGCCAAGTGGGAAAGGGTGGCTTTGAGGCTGAAGGCAGCAGGAAAGCCTGCAGCCCCCAGGTTTGTGGGGCTACGCAAGCGGTTCCCAAAGAGCTTTAGAACAAGGCATAGTTTTCCCTGCTGGCTCTTTGGGCGGGGGACCCATCTCCAGCCGTATGGCCATTTTTGTGCGTGGCCAGGGGCCAAGTGGGAAAGGGTGGTGTCGAGGCTGAAGGCAGCAGGAAGGCCCAAAGCCCCCAGGTCTGTGGGGCTACGCAAGTGGTTCCCAAAGAGCTTTAGAACAAGGCATAGTTTTCCCAGCTGGCTCTTAGGGCATGGGACCCATCTCCAACCATAGGCCATTTTTGTGCCTGGCGCGACGCCAAGTGGGAAAGGGTGGCTTTGAGGCTGAATGCAGCAGCAAAGCCTGCAGCCCCCAGGTCTGTGGGGCTACGCAAGCGGTTCCCAAAGAGCTTTAGAACAAGGCATAGTTTTCCTTGCTGGCTCTTTGGGCATGGGACCCATCTCCAGCCATAGGCCATTTTAGTGCCTGATGCGGCGCCAAGTGGGAAAGGGTGGCTTTGAGGCTGAAGGCAGCAGGAAAGCCTGCAGCCCCCAGGTCTGTGGGGCTACGCAAGCGGTTCCCAAAGAGCTTTAGAACAAGGCATAGTTTTCCCTGCTGGCTCTTTGGGCGGGGGACCCATCTCCAGCCATAGACCATTTTTGTGCCTAGCGCGGCGCCAAGTGGGAAAGGGTGGTGTCGAGGCTGAAGGCAGCAGGAAAGCCCGCAGCCCCCAGGTCTGTGGGGCTACGCAAGCGGCTCCCAAAGAGCTTTAGAACAAGGCATAGTTTTCCCTGCTGGCTCTTTGGGCGGGGGACCCATCTCCAGTCGTATGGCCATTTTTGTGCCTGGCGAGGTGCGTAGTGTGAAAGGGTGGCTTTGAGGCTGAAGGCAGCAGGAAAGCCAGCAGCCCCCAGGTCTGTGGGGCTACGCAAGCGGTTCCCAAAGAGCTTTAGAACAAGGCATAGTTTTCCCTGCTGGCTCTTTGGGCGGGGGACCCATCTCCAGCCGTATGGCCATTTTTGTGCCTGGCGCGGCGCCAAGTGGGAAAGGGTGGCTTTGAGGCTGAAGGCAGCAGGAAAGCCCGCAGCCCCCAGGTTTGTGGGGCTACGCAAGCGGTTCCCAAAGAGCTTTAGAACAAGGCATAGTTTTCCCAGCTGGCTCTTAGGGCATGGGACCCCTCTTCAGCCGTATGGCCATTTTTGTGCCTGGCGCGGCGCCAGGTGGGAAAGGGTGGTGTCGAGTCTGAAGGCAGCAGGAAAGCCTGCAGCCCCCAGGTCTGTGGGGCTACGCAAGCGGTTCCCAAAGAGCTTTAGAACAAGGCATAGTTTTCCCAGCTGGCTCTTAGGGCATGGGACCCATCTCCAGCCATAGGCCATTTTTGTGCCTGATGCGGCGCCAAGTGGGAAAGGGTGGCTTTGAGGCTGAAGGCAGCAGGAAAGCCCGCAGCCCCCAGGTCTGTGGGGCTACGCAAGCGGTTCCCAAAGAGCTTTAGAACAAGGCATAGTTTTCCCTGCTGGCTCTTTGGGCGGGGGACCCATCTCCAGCCGTATGGCCATTTTTGTGCCTGGCCCGGCGCCAAGTGGGAAAGGGTGGCTTTGAGGCTGAAGGCAGCAGGAAAGCCCGCAGCCCCCAGGTCTGTGGGGCTACGCAAGCGGTTCCCAAAGAGCTTTAGAACAAGGCATAGTTTTCCCTGCTGGCTCTTTGGGCGGGGGACCCATCTCCAGCCGTATGGCCATTTTTGTGCCTGGCGCGGCGCCAAGTGGGAAAGGGTGGTTTTGAGGCTGAAGGCAGCAGCAAAGCCTGCAGCCCCCAGGTCTGTGGGGCTACGCAAGCGGTTCCCAAAGAGCTTTAGAACAAGGCATATTTTTCCCTGCTGGCTCTTTGGGCGGGGGACCCATCTCCAGCCATATGGCCATTTTTATGCCTGGGGCGGCGCCAAGTGGGAAAGGGTGGTGTCGAGGCTGAAGGCAGCAGGAAAGCCCGCAGCCCCCAGGTCTGTGGGGCTACGCAAGCGGTTCCCAAAGAGCTTTAGAACAAGGCATAGTTTTCCCTGCTGGCTCTTTGGGCAGGGGACCCATCTCCAGCCGTATGGCCATTTTTGTGCCTGGCGCGGCGCCAAGTGGGAAAGGGTGGCTTTGAGGCTGAAGGCAGCAGGAAAGCCTGCAACCCCCAGGTTTGTGGGGCTACGCAAGCGGTTCCCAAAGAGCTTTAGAACAAGGCATAGTTTTCCCTGCTGGCTCTTTGGGCGGGGGACCCATCTCCAGCCGTATGGCCATTTTTGTGCGTGGCCAGGGGCCAAGTGGGAAAGGGTGGTGTCGAGGCTGAAGGCAGCAGGAAGGCCCAAAGCCCCCAGGTCTGTGGGGCTACGCAAGTGGTCCCAAAGAGCTTTAGAACAAGGCATAGTTTTCCCAGCTGGCTCTTAGGGCATGGGACCCATCTCCAACCATAGGCCATTTTTGTGCCTGGCGCGACGCCAAGTGGGAAAGGGTGGCTTTGAGGCTGAATGCAGCAGCAAAGCCTGCAGCCCCCAGGTCTGTGGGGCTACGCAAGCGGTTCCCAAAGAGCTTTAGAACAAGGCATAGTTTTCCTTGCTGGCTCTTTGGGCATGGGACCCATCTCCAGCCATAGGCCATTTTAGTGCCTGGTGCGGCGCCAAGTGGGAAAGGGTGGCTTTGAGGCTGAAGGCAGCAGGAAAGCCTGCAGCCCCCAGGTCTGTGGGGCTACGCAAGCGGTTCCCAAAGAGCTTTAGAACAAGGCATAGTTTTCCCTGCTGGCTCTTTGGGCGGGGGACCCATCTCCAGCCATAGACCATTTTTGTGCCTAGCGCGGCGCCAAGTGGGAAAGGGTGGTGTCGAGGCTGAAGGCAGCAGGAAAGCCCGCAGCCCCCAGGTCTGTGGGGCTACGCAAGCGGTTCCCAAAGAGCTTTAGAACAAGGCATAGTTTTCCCTGCTGGCTCCTTGGGCGGGGGACCCATCTCCAGTCGTATGGCCATTTTTGTGCCTGGCGCGGTGCGTAGTGTGAAAGGGTGGCTTTGAGGCTGAAGGCAGCAGGAAAGCCCGCAGCCCCCAGGTCTGTGGGGCTATGCAAGCGGTTCCCAAAGAGCTTTAGAACAAGGCATAGTTTTCCCTGCTGGCTCTTTGGGCGGGGGACCCATCTCCAGCCGTATGGCCATTTTTGTGCCTGGCGCGGCGCCAAGTGGGAAAGGGTGGCTTTGAGGCTGAAGGCAGCAGCAAAGCCTGCAGCCCCCAGGTTTGTGGGGCTACGCAAGCGGTTCCCAAAGAGCTTTAGAACAAGGCATAGTTTTCCCAGCTGGCTCTTAGGGCATGGGACCCCTCTTCAGCCGTATGGCCATTTTTGTGCCTGGCGCGGCGCCAGGTGGGAAAGGGTGCTGTCGAGGCTGAAGGCAGCAGCAAAGCCTGCAGCCCCCAGGTCTGTGGGGCTACGCAAGCGGTTCCCAAAGAGCTTTAGAACAAGGCATAGTTTTCCCTGCTGGCTCTTTGGGCGGGGGACCCATCTCCAGCCGTATGGCCATTTTTGTGCGTGGCCAGGGGCCAAGTCGGAAAGGGTGGTGTCGAGGCTGAAGGCAGCAGGAAGGCCCGCAGCCCCCAGGTCTGTGGGGCTACGCAAGCGGTTCCCAAAGAGCTTTAGAACAAGGCATAGTTTTCCCTGATGGCTCTATGGGCATGGGACCCATCTCCAGCCGTATGGCCATTTTTGTGCCTGATGCGGCGCCAAGTGGGAAAGGGTGGCTTTGAGGCTGAAGGCAGCAGGAAAGCCTGCAGCCCCCAGGTCTGTGGGGCTACGCAAGCGGTTCCCAAAGAGCTTTAGAACAAGGCACAGTTTTCCCTGCTGGCTCTTTGGGCGGGGGACCCATCTCCACTCGTATGGCCATTTTTGAGCCTGGCGCGGCGCCAAGTGGGAAAGGGTAGCTTTGAGGCTGAAGGCAGGGGCAAAGCCTGCAGCCCCCAGGTCTGTGGGTCTACGCAAGCGGTTCCCAAAGAGCTTTAGAACAAGGCATAGTTTTCCCTGCTGGCTCTTTGGGCGGGGGACCCATCTCCAGCCATATGGCCATTTTTGTGCCTGGCGCGGCGCCAAGTGGGAAAGGGTGGCTTTGAGGCTGAAGGCAGCAGCAAAGCCTCCAGCCCCCAGGTCTGTGGGGCTACGTAAGCGGTTCCCAAAGAGCTTTAGAACAAGGCATAGTTTTCCCTGCTGGCTCTTTGGGCATGGGACCCATCTCCAGCCATAGGCCATTTTTGTGCCTGGCGCGGCGCCAAGTGGGAAAGGGTGGTTTTGAGGCTGAAGGCAGCAGCAAAGCCTGCAGCCCCCAGGTCTGTGGGGCTACGCAAGCGGTTCCCAAAGGGATTTAGAACAAGGCATAGTTTTCCCTGCTGGCTCTTTGGGCGGGGGACCCATCTCCAGCCGTATGGCCATTTTTGTTCCTGGCCCGGCGCCAAGTGGGAAAGGGTGGCTTTGAGGCTGAAGGCAGCAGGAAAGCCCGCAGCCCCCAGGTCTGTGGGGCTACGCAAGCGGTTCCCAAAGAGCTTTAGAACAAGGCATAGTTTTCCCTGCTGGCTCTTTGGGCGTGGGACCCATCTCCAGTCGTATGGCCATTTTTGTGCCTGGCGAGGTGCGTAGTGTGAAAGGGTGGCTTTGAGGCTGAAGGCAGCAGGAAAGCCTGCAGCCCCCAGGTCTGTGGGGCTACGCAAGCGGTTCCCAAAGAGCTTTAGAACAAGGCATAGTTTTCCCTGCTGGCTCTTTGGGCGGGGGACCCATCTCCAGCCGTATGGCCATTTTTGTGCCTGGCGCGGCGCCAAGTGGGAAAGGGTGGCTTTGAGGCTGAAGGCAGCAGGAAAGCCTGCAGCCCCCAGGTTTGTGGGGCTACGCAAGCGGTTCCCAAAGAGCTTTAGAACAAGGCATAGTTTTCCCAGCTGGCTCTTAGGGCATGGGACCCCTCTTCAGCCGTATGGCCATTTTTGTGCCTGGCGCGGCGCCAGGTGGGAAAGGGTGGTGTCGAGTCTGAAGGCAGCAGGAAAGCCTGCAGCCCCCAGGTCTGTGGGGCCAAGCAAGCGGTTCCCAAAGAGCTTTAGAACAAGGCAAAGTTTTCCCTGCTGGCTCTTTGGGCATGGGACCCATCTCCAGCCATAGGCCATTTTTGTGCCTGGCGCGACGCCAAGTGGGAAAGGGTGGCTTTGAGGCTGAAGGCAGCAGCAAAGCCTGCAGCCCCCAGGTCTGTGGGGCTACGCAAGCGGTTCCCAAAGAGCTTTAGAACAAGGCATAGTTTTCCCAGCTGGCTCTTAGGGCATGGGACCCATCTCCAGCCATAGGCCATTTTTGTGCCTGATGCGGCGCCAAGTGGGAAAGGGTGGCTTTGAGGCTGAAGGCAGCAGGAAAGCCCGCAGCCCCCAGGTCTGTGGGGCTACGCAAGCGGTTCCCAAAGAGCTTTAGAACAAGGCATAATTTTCCCTGCTGGCTCTCTGGGCGGGGGACCCATCTCCAGCCGTATGGCCATTTTTGTGCCTGGCGCGGCGCCAAGTGGGAAAGGGTGCTGTCGAGGCTGAAGGCAGCAGGAAAGCCCGCAGCCCCCAGGTCTGTGGGGCTACGCAAGCGGTTCCCAAAGAGCTTTAGAACAAGGCATAGTTTTCCCTGCTGGCTCTTTGGTCGGGGGACCCATCTCCAGCCGTATGGCCATTTTTGTGCGTGGCCAGGGGCCAAGTCGGAAAGGGTGGTGTCGAGGCTGAAGGCAGCAGCAAAGCCCGCAGCCCCCAGGTCTGTGGGGCTACGCAAGCGGTTCCCAAAGAGCTTTAGAACAAGGCATAGTTTTCCCTGATGGCTCTTTGGGCATGGGACCCATCTCCAGCCATAGGCCATTTTTGTGCCTGATGCGGCGCCAAGTGGGAACGGGTGGTTTTGAGGCTGAAGGCAGCAGGAAAGCCTGCAGCCCCCAGGTCTGTGCGGCTACGCAAGCGGTTCCCAAAGAGCTTTAGAACAAGGCATAGTTTTCCCTGCTGGCTCTTTGGGCGGGGGACCCATCTCCAGCCGTATGGCCATTTTTGTGCCTGGCCCGGCGCCAAGTGGGAAAGGGTGGCTTTGAGGCTGAAGGCAGCAGCAAAGCCCGCAGCCCCCAGGTCTGTGCGGCTACGCAAGCGGTTCCCAAAGAGCTTTAGAACAAGGCATAGTTTTCCCTGCTGGCTCTTTGGGCGGGGGACCCATCTCCAGCCGTCTATCTATTTTTGTGCCTGGCGCGGTGCGTAGTGGCAAAGGGTCGTTTTGAGGCTGAAGGCAGCAGGAAAGGCTGCAGCCCCCAGGTCTGTGGGGCTACGCAAGCGGTTCCCAAAGAGCTTTAGAACAAGGCATAGTTTTCCCTGCTGGCTCTTTGGGCGGGGGACCCATCTCCAGCCGTATGGCCATTTTTGTGCCTGGCGCGGCGCCAAGTGGGAAAGGGTGGCTTTGAGGCTGAAGGCAGCAGGAAAGCCTGCAGCCCCCAGGTTTGTGGGGCTACGCAAGCGGTTCCCAAAGAGCTTTAGAACAAGGCATAGTTTTCCCTGATGGCTCTTTGGGCGGGGGACCCATCTCCAGCCATAGGCCATTTCTGTGCCTGATAGGGCGCCAAGTGGGAAAGGGTGGCTTTGAGGCTGAAGACAGCAGGAAAGCCTGCAGCCCCCAGGTCTGTCGGGCTATGCAAGCGGTTCCCAAAGAGCTTTAGAACAAGGCATAGTTTTCCCTGCTGGCTCTTTGGGCGGTGGACCCATCTCCAGCCGTATGGCCATTTTTGTGCCTGGCGCGGTCCAAGTGGGAAAGGGTGGTGTCGAGGCTGAAGGCAGCAGCAAAGCCCGCAGCCCCCAGGTCTGTGGGGCTATGCAAGCGGTTCCCAAAGAGCTTTAGAACAAGGCATAGTTTTCCCTGCTGGCTCTTTGGGCATTGGACCCATCTCCAGCCATAGGCCATTTTTGTGCCTGGCGCGGCGCCAGGTGGGAAAGGGTGGTGTCGAGTCTGAAGGCAGCAGCAAAGCCTGCAGCCCCCAGGTCTTTGGGGCCAAGCAAGCGGTTCCCAAAGAGCTTTAGAACAAGGCATAGTTTTCCCTGCTGGCTCTTTGGGCGGGGGACCCATCTCCAGCCATAGGCCATTTTTGTGCCTGGCGCGACGCCAAGTGGGAAAGGGTGGCTTTGAGGCTGAAGGCAGCAGGAAAGCCCACAGCCCCCAGGTCTGTGGGGCTATGCAAGCGTTTCCCAAAGAGCTTTAGAACAAGGCATAGTTTTCCCTGCTGGCTCTTTTGGCAGGGGACACATCTCCAGCCGTATGGCCATTTTTGTGCCTGGCCCGGCGCCAAGTGGGAAAGGGTGGCTTTGAGGCTGAAGGCAGCAGGAAAGCCCACAGCCCCCAGGTCTGTGGGGCTATGCAAGCGTTTCCCAAAGAGCTTTAGAACAAGGCATAGTTTTCCCTGCTGGCTCTTTTGGCAGGGGACACATCTCCAGCCGTATGGCCATTTTTGGGCCTGGCGGGGCGCCAAGTGGGGAAGGGTGGTTTTGAGGCTGAAGGCAGCAGCAAAGCCCGCAGCCCCCAGGTCTGTGGGGCTACGCAAGCGGTTCCCAAAGAGCTTTAGAACAAGGCATAGTTTTCCCTGCTGGGTCTTTGGGCATGGGACCCATCTCCAGCCATAGGCCATTTTTGTGCCTGGCGCGACGCCAAGTGGGAAAGGGTGGCTTTGAGGCTGAAGGCAGCAGCAAAGCCTGCAGCCCCCAGGTCTGTGGGGCTACGCAAGTGGTTCCCAAAGAGCTTTAGAACAAGGCATAGTTTTCCCTGCTGGCTCTTTGGGCGGTGGACCCATCTCCAGCCATATGGCCATATTTATGCCTGGCGAAGCGCCAAGTGGGAAAGGGTGGCTTTGAGGCTGAAGGCAGCAGGAAAGCCCGCAGCCCCCAGGTCTGTGGGGCTACGGAAGCGGTTCCCAAAGAGCTTTAGAACAAGGCATAGTTTTCCCTGCTGGCTCTTTTGGCAGGGGACCCATCTCCAGTCATATGGCTATTTTTATGCCTGGCGCGGTGCGTAGTGGGAAAGGGTGTATTTGAGGCTGAAGGCAGCAGGAAAGCCCGCAGCCCCCAGGTCTGTGGGGCTACGCAAGCGGTTCCCAAAGAGCTTTAGAACAAGGCATAGTTTTCCCTGCTGGCTCTTTGGTCGGGGGACCCATCTCCAGCCGTATGGCCATTTTTGTGCCTTTCGCGGCGCCAAGTGGGAAAGGGTGTTGTCGAGGCTGAAGGCAGCAGGAAAGCCCGCAGCCCCCAGGTCTGTGGGGCTACGCAAGCGGTTCCCAAAGAGCTTTAGAACAAGGCATAGTTTTCCCTGCTGGCTCTTTGGGCGGGGGACCCATCTCCAGCCGTATGGCCATTTTTGAGCCTGGCACGGCGCCAGGTGGGAAAGGGTGGCTTTGAGGCTGAAGGCAGGAGCAAAGCCTGCAGCCCCAAGGTCTGTGGGGCTACGCAAGCGGTTCCCAAAGAGCTTTAGAACAAGGCATAGTTTTCCCTGCTGGCTCTTTGGGCGGGGGACCCATCTCCAGCCATAGGCCATTTTTGTGCCTGGCGCGACGCCAAGTGGGAAAGGGTGGTTTTGAGGCTGAAGGCAGCAGGAAAGCCTGCAGCCCCCAGGTCTGTGGGGCTACGCAAGCGGTTCCCAAAGAGCTTTAGAACAAGGCATAGTTTTCCCTGCTGGCTCTTTGGGCGGGGGACCCATCTCCAGCCGTCTAGCTATTTTTGTGCCTGGCGCGGTGCGTAGTGGCAAAGGGTCGTTTTGAGGCTGAAGGCAGCAGGAAAGCCCGCAGCCCCCAGGTCTGTGGGGCTACGCAAGCGGTTCCCAAAGAGCTTTAGAACAAGGCATAGTTTTCCCTGCTGGCTCTTTGGGCGGGGGACCCATCTCCAGCCGTATGGCCATTTTTGTGCCTGGCGCGGTGCGTAGTGGGAAAGGGTGGTTTTGAGGCTGAAGGCAGCAGGAAAGCCTGCAGCCCCCAGGTCTGTGCGGCTACGCAAGCGGTTCCCAAAGAGCTTTAGAACAAGGCCTAGTTTTCCCTGCTGGCTCTTTTGGCAGGGGACCCATCTCCAGCCGTATGGCCATTTTTGTCCCTGGCCCGGCGCCAAGTGGGAAAGGGTGCTGTCGAGGCTGAAGGCAGCAGCAAAGCCTGCAGCCCCCAGGTCTGTGGGGCTACGCAAGCGGTTCCCAAAGAGCTTTAGAACAAGGCATAGTTTTCCCTGCTGGCTCTTTGGGCGGTGGACCCATCTGCAGCCGTATGGCCATTTTTGTGCCTGGCGCGGCGCCAAGTGGGAAAGGGTGGCTTTGAGGCTGAAGGCAGCAGGAAAGCCCGCAGCCCCCAGGTCTGTGGGGCTACGTAAGCGGTTCCCAAAGAGCTTTAGAACAAGGCCTAGTTTTCCCTGCTGGCTCTTTGGGCGGGGGACCCATCTCCAGCCGTATGGCCATTTTTGTGCCTGGCGCAGCGCCAAGTGGGAAAGGGTGGCTTTGAGGCTGAAGGCAGCAGCAAGCCTGCAGCCCCCAGGTCTGTGGGGCTACGCAAGCGGTTCCCAAAGAGCTTTAGAACAAGGCATAATTTTCCCTGCTGGCTCTCTGGGCGGGGGACCCATCTCCAGCCGTATGGCCATTTTTGTGCCTGGCGCGGCGCCAAGTGGGAAAGGGTGCTGTCGAGGCTGAAGGCAGCAGGAAAGCCTGCAGCCCCCAGGTCTGTGCGGCTACGCAAGCGGTTCCCAAAGAGCTTTAGAACAAGGCATAGTTTTCCCTGATGGCTCTTTGGGCGGGGGACCCATCTCCAGCCGTATGGCCATTTTTGTGCGTGGCCAGGGGCCAAGTGGGAAAGGGTGGTGTCGAGGCTGAAGGCAGCAGGAAGGCCCACAGCCCCCAGGTCTGTGGGGCTACGCAAGCGGTTCCCAAAGAGCTTTAGAACAAGGCATAGTTTTCCCTGCTGGCTCTTTGGGCGGGGGACCCATCTCCAGCCATAGACCATTTTTGTGCCTACCGCGGCGCCAAGTGGGAAAGGGTGGCTTTGAGGCTGAAGGCAGCAGGAAAGCCCACACCCCCCAGGTCTGTGGGGCTACGCAAGCGGTTCCCAAAGAGCTTTAGAACAAGGCATAGTTTTCCCTGCTGGCTCTTTGGGCGGGGGACCCATCTCCAGCCATATGGCCATTTTTGTGCCTGGCGCAGCGCCAAGTGGGAAAGGGTGGCTTTGAGGCTGAAGGCAGCAGCAAAGCCTGCAGCCCCCAGGTCTGTGGGGCTACGCAAGCGGTTCCCAAAGAGCTTTAGAACAAGGCATAGTTTTCCCTGCTGGCTCTTTGGGCGGGGGACCCATCTCCAGTCGTATGGCTATTTTTATGCCTGGCGCGGTGCGTAGTGGGAAAGGGTGGTGTCGAGGCTGAAGGCAGCAGGAAAGCCCGCAGCCCCCAGGTCTGTGGGGCTACGCAAGCGGTTCCCAAAGAGCTTTAGAACAAGGCATAGTTTTCCCTGCTGGCTCTTTGGGCGGGGGACCCATCTCCAGCCATAGGCCATTTTTGTGCCTGGCGCAGCGCCAAGTGGGAAAGGGTGGCTTTGAGGCTGAAGGCAGCAGCAAAGCCTGCAGCCCCCAGGTCTGTGGGGCTACGCAAGCGGTTCCAAAAGAGCTTTAGAACAAGGCCTAGTTTTCCCTGCTGGCTCTTTGGGCGGGGGACCCATGTCCAGCCGTATGGCCATTTTTGTGCCTGGCGCGGCGCCAAGTGGGAAAGGGTGGCTTTGAGGCTGAAGGCAGCAGGAAAGCCTGCAGCCCCCAGGTTTGTGGGGCTACGCAAGCGGTTCCCAAAGAGCTTTAGAACAAGGCATAGTTTTCCCTGCTGGCTCTTTGGGCGGGGGACCCATCTCCAGCCATAGGCCATTTCTGTGCCTGATAGGGCGCCAAGTGGGAAAGGGTGGTTTTGAGGCTGAAGGCAGCAGGAAAGCCTGCAGCCCCCAGGTCTGTGGGGCTATGGAAGCGGTTCCCAAAGAGCTTTAGAACAAGGCATAGTTTTCCCTGCTGGCTCTTTGGGCGGTGGACCCATCCCCAGCCGTATGGCCATTTTTGTGCCTGGCGCGGCGCCAAGTGGGAAAGGGTGGTGTCGAGGCTGAAGGCAGCAGCAAATCCCGCAGCCCCCAGGTCTGTGGGGCTATGCAAGCGGTTCCCAAAGAGCTTTAGAACAAGGCATAGTTTTCCTTGCTGGCTCTTTGGGCATGGGACCCATCTCCAGCCATAGGCCATTTTTGTGCCTGGCGCGGCGCCAGGTTGGAAAGGGTGGTGTCGAGTCTGAAGGCAGCAGCAAAGCCTGCAGCCCCCAGGTCTGTGGGGCCAAGCAAGCGGTTCCCAAAGAGCTTTAGAACAAGGCATAGTTTTCCCTGCTGGCTCTTTGGGCGGGGGACCCATCTCCAGCCATAGGCCATTTTTGTGCCTGATGCGGCACCAAGTGGGAAAGGGTGGCTTTGAGGCTGAAGGCAGCAGGAAAGCCCGCAGCCCCCAGGTCTGTGGGGCTACGCAAGCGGTTCCCAAAGAGCTTTAGAACAAGGCATAGTTTTCCCAGCTGGCTCTTAGGGCATGGGACCCATATCCAGCCATAGGCCATTTTTGTGCCTGATGCGGCACCAAGTGGGAAAGGGTGGCTTTGAGGCTGAAGGCAGCAGGAAAGCCCGCAGCCCCCAGGTCTGTGGGGCTACGCAAGCGGTTCCCAAAGAGCTTTAGAACAAGGCATAATTTTCCCTGCTGGCTCTCTGGGCGGGGGACCCATCTCCAGCCGTATGGCCATTTTTGTGCCTGGCGCGGCGCCAAGTGGGAAAGGGTGCTGTCGAGGCTGAAGGCAGCAGGAAAGCCTGCAGCCCCCAGGTCTGTGCGGCTACGCAAGCGGTTCCCAAAGAGCTTTAGAACAAGGCATAGTTTTCCCTGATGGCTCTTTGGGCGGGGGACCCATCTCCAGCCGTATGGCCATTTTTGTGCGTGGCCAGGGGCCAAGTGGGAAAGGGTGGTGTCGAGGCTGAAGGCAGCAGGAAGGCCCACAGCCCCCAGGTCTGTGGGGCTACGCAAGCGGTTCCCAAAGAGCTTTAGAACAAGGCATAGTTTTCCTTGCTGGGTCTTTGGGCATGGGACCCATCTCCAGCCATAGACCATTTTTGTGCCTACCGCGGCGCCAAGTGGGAAAGGGTGGCTTTGAGGCTGAAGGCAGCAGGAAAGCCCACACCCCCCAGGTCTGTGGGGCTACGCAAGCGGTTCCCAAAGAGCTCTAGAACAAGGCATAGTTTTCCCTGCTGGCTCTTTGGGCGGGGGACCCATCTCCAGCCATAGGCCATTTTTGTGCCTGGCGCAGCGCCAAGTGGGAAAGGGTGGCTTTGAGGCTGAAGGCAGCAGCAAAGCCTGCAGCCCCAGGTCTGTGGGGCTACGCAAGCGGTTCCAAAAGAGCTTTAGAACAAGGCCTAGTTTTCCCTGCTGGCTCTTTGGGCGGGGGACCCATCTCCAGCCGTATGGCCATTTTTGGGCCTGGCGCGGCGCCAAGTGGGAAAGGGTGGTGTGGAGTCTGAAGGCAGGAGCAAAGCCTGCAGCCCCCAGGTCTGTGGGGCTACGCAAGCGGTTCCCAAAGAGCTTTAGAACAAGTCATAGTTTTCCCTGCTGGCTCTTTGGGCGGGGGACCCATGTCCAGCCGTATGGCCATTTTTGTGCCTGGCGCGGCGCCAAGTGGGAAAGGGTGGCTTTGAGGCTGAAGGCAGCAGGAAAGCCTGCAGCCCCCAGGTTTGTGGGGCTACGCAAGCGGTTCCCAAAGAGCTTTAGAACAAGGCATAGTTTTCCCTGCTGGCTCTTTGGGCGGGGGACCCATCTCCAGCCATAGGCCATTTCTGTGCCTGATAGGGCGCCAAGTGGGAAAGGGTGGTTTTGAGGCTGAAGGCAGCAGGAAAGCCTGCAGCCCCCAGGTCTGTGGGGCTATGGAAGCGGTTCCCAAAGAGCTTTAGAACAAGGCATAGTTTTCCCTGCTGGCTCTTTGGGCGGTGGACCCATCCCCAGCCGTATGGCCATTTTTGTGCCTGGCGCGGCGCCAAGTGGGAAAGGGTGGTGTCGAGGCTGAAGGCAGCAGCAAATCCCGCAGCCCCCAGGTCTGTGGGGCTATGCAAGCGGTTCCCAAAGAGCTTTAGAACAAGGCATAGTTTTCCTTGCTGGCTCTTTGGGCATGGGACCCATCTCCAGCCATAGGCCATTTTTGTGCCTGGCGCGGCGCCAGGTTGGAAAGGGTGGTGTCGAGTCTGAAGGCAGCAGCAAAGCCTGCAGCCCCCAGGTCTGTGGGGCCAAGCAAGCGGTTCCCAAAGAGCTTTAGAACAAGGCATAGTTTTCCCTGCTGGCTCTTTGGGCGGGGGACCCATCTCCAGCCATAGGCCATTTTTGTGCCTGATGCGGCACCAAGTGGGAAAGGGTGGCTTTGAGGCTGAAGGCAGCAGGAAAGCCCGCAGCCCCCAGGTCTGTGGGGCTACGCAAGCGGTTCCCAAAGAGCTTTAGAACAAGGCATAGTTTTCCCTGCTGGCTCTTTGGGCGGGGGACCCATCTCCAGCCGTATGGCCATTTTTGTGCCTGGCGCAGCGCCAAGTGGGAAAGGGTGGCTTTGAGGCTGAAGGCAGCAGCAAGCCTGCAGCCCCCAGGTCTGTGGGGCTACGCAAGCGGTTCCCAAAGAGCTTTAGAACAAGGCATAATTTTCCCTGCTGGCTCTCTGGGCGGGGGACCCATCTCCAGCCGTATGGCCATTTTTGTGCCTGGCGCGGCGCCAAGTGGGAAAGGGTGGCTTTGAGGCTGAAGGCAGCAGCAAAGCCTGCAGCCCCAGGTCTGTGGGGCTACGCAAGCGGTTCCAAAAGAGCTTTAGAACAAGGCCTAGTTTTCCCTGCTGGCTCTTTGGGCGGGGGACCCATCTCCAGCCGTATGGCCATTTTTGGGCCTGGCGCGGCGCCAAGTGGGAAAGGGTGGCTTTGAGGCTGAAGGCAGCAGGAAAGCCTGCAGCCCCCAGGTTTGTGGGGCTACGCAAGCGGTTCCCAAAGAGCTTTAGAACAAGGCATAGTTTTCCCTGCTGGCTCTTTGGGCGGGGGACCCATCTCCAGCCATAGGCCATTTCTGTGCCTGATAGGGCGCCAAGTGGGAAAGGGTGGTTTTGAGGCTGAAGGCAGCAGGAAAGCCTGCAGCCCCCAGGTCTGTGGGGCTATGCAAGCGGTTCCCAAAGAGCTTTAGAACAAGGCATAGTTTTCCCTGCTGGCTCTTTGGGCGGGGGACCCATCTCCAGCCATAGGCCATTTTTGTGCCTACCGCGGCGCCAAGTGGGAAAGGGTGGCTTTGAGGCTGAAGGCAGCAGGAAAGCCCGCAGCCCCCAGGTCTGTGGGGCTACGCAAGCGGTTCCCAAAGAGCTTTAGAACAAGGCATAGTTTTCCCTGCTGGCTCTTTGGGCGGGGGACCCATCTGCAGCCGTATGGCCATTTTTGGGCCTGGCGCGGCGCCAAGTGGGAAAGGGTGGTTTTGAGGCTGAAGGCAGCAGCAAAGCCTGCAGCCCCCAGGTCTGTGCGGCTACGCAAGCGGTTCCCAAAGAGCTTTAGAACAAGGCCTAGTTTTCCCTGCTGGCTCTTTGGGCGGGGGACCCATCTCCATCGTATGGCTATTTTTATGCCTGGCGCGGTGCGTAGTGGGAAAGGGTGGCTTTGAGGCTGAAGGCAGCAGGAAAGCCTGCAGCCCCCAGGTCTGTGGGGCTACGCAAGTGGTTCCCAAAGAGCTTTAGAACAAGGCATAGTTTTCCCTGCTGGCTCTTTGGGCGGGGGACCCATCTCCAGCCGTAATGGCCATTTTTGTGCCTTATGCGGCGCCAAGTGGGAAAGGGTGGCTTTGAGGCTGAAGACAGCAGGAAAGCCCGCAGCCCCCAGGTCTGTGGGGCTACGCAAGCGGTTCCCAAAGAGCTTTAGAACAAGGCATAGTTTTCCCTGCTGGCTCCTTGGGCGGGGGACCCATCTCCAGCCATAGGCCATTTTTGTGCCTGGCGCGACGCCAAGTGGGAAAGGGTGCTGTCGAGGCTGAAGGCAGCAGGAAAGCCCGCAGCCCCCAGGTCTGTGGGGCCAAGCAAGCGGTTCCCAAAGAGCTTTAGAACAAGGCATAGTTTTCCCTGCTGGCTCTTTGGGCGGGAGACCCATCTCCAGCCATAGGCCATTTTTGTGCCTGGCGCGACGCCAAGTGGGAAAGGGTGGTGTCGAGGCTGAAGGCAGCAGCAAAGCCTGCAGCCCCCAGGTCTGTGGGGCTACGCAAGCGGTTCCCAAAGAGCTTTAGAACAAGGCATAGTTTTCCCTGCTGGCTCTTTGGGCGGGGGACCCCTCTCCAGCCATATGGCCATTTTTGTGCCTGGCGCAGCGCCAAGTGGGAAAGGGTGGCTTTGAGGCTGAAGGCAGCAGCAAAGCCTGCAGCCCCCAGGTCTGTGGGGCTACGCAAGCGGTTCCCAAAGAGCTTTAGAACAAGGCATAGTTTTCCCTGCTGGCTCTTTGGGCGGGGGACCCATCTCCAGTCGTATGGCTATTTTTATGCCTGGCGCGGTGCGTAGTGGGAAAGGGTGGCTTTGAGGCTGAAGGCAGCAGGAAAGCCCGCAGCCCCCAGGTCTGTGGGGCTACGCAAGCGGTTCCCAAAGAGCTCTAGAACAAGGCATAGTTTTCCCTGCTGGCTCTTTGGGCGGGGGGACCCATCTCCAGCCGTATGGCCATTTTTGTGCCTGGCGCGGCGCCAAGTGGGAAAGGGTGCTGTCGAGGCTGAAGGCAGCAGGAAAGCCCACACCCCCCAGGTCTGTGGGGCTACGCAAGCGGTTCCCAAAGAGCTTTAGAACAAGGCATAATTTTCCCTGCTGGCTCTCTGGGCGGGGGACCCATCTCCAGCCGTATGGCCATTTTTGTGCCTGGCGCGGCGCCAAGTGGGAAAGGGTGCTGTCGAGGCTGAAGGCAGGAGCAAAGCCTGCAGCCCCCAGGTCTGTGCGGCTACGCAAGCGGTTCCCAAAGAGCTTTAGAACAAGGCATAGTTTTCCCTGCTGGCTCTTTGGGCGGGGGACCCATCTCCAGCCATAGGCCATTTTTGTGCCTACCGCGGCGCCAAGTGGGAAAGGGTGGCTTTGAGGCTGAAGGCAGCAGGAAAGCCCACACCCCCCAGGTCTGTGGGGCTACGCAAGCGGTTCCCAAAGAGCTTTAGAACAAGGCATAGTTTTCCCTGCTGGCTCTTTGGGCGGGGGACCCATCTCCAGCCGTATGGCCATTTTTGTGCCTGGCGCGGCGCCAAGTGGGAAAGGGTGGCTTTGAGGCTGAAGGCAGCAGGAAAGCCCGCAGCCCCCAGGTCTGTGGGGCTACGCAAGCGGTTCCCAAAGAGCTTTAGAACAAGGCATAGTTTTCCCTGCTGGCTCTTTGGGCGGGGGACCCCTCTCCAGCCATATGGCCATTTTTGTGCCTGGCGCAGCGCCAAGTGGGAAAGGGTGGCTTTGAGGCTGAAGGCAGCAGCAAAGCCTGCAGCCCCCAGGTCTGTGCGGCTACGCAAGCGGTTCCCAAAGAGCTTTAGAACAAGGCATAGTTTTCCCTGCTGGCTCTTTGGGCGGGGGACCCATCTCCAGTCGTATGGCTATTTTTATGCCTGGCGCGGTGCGTAGTGGGAAAGGGTGGCTTTGAGGCTGAAGGCAGCAGGAAAGCCCGCAGCCCCCAGGTCTGTGGGGCTACGCAAGCGGTTCCCAAAGAGCTTTAGAACAAGGCATAGTTTTCCCTGCTGGCTCTTTGGGCGGGGGACCCATCTCCAGCCGTATGGCCATTTTTGTGCCTTATGCGGCGCCAAGTGGGAAAGGGTGGCTTTGAGGCTGAAGACAGCAGGAAAGCCCGCAGCCCCCAGGTCTGTGGGGCTACGCAAGCGGTTCCCAAAGAGCTTTAGAACAAGGCATAGTTTTCCCTGCTGGCTCCTTGGGCGGGGGACCCATCTCCAGCCATAGGCCATTTTTGTGCCTGGCGCGACGCCAAGTGGGAAAGGGTGCTGTCGAGGCTGAAGGCAGCAGGAAAGCCCGCAGCCCCCAGGTCTGTGGGGCCAAGCAAGCGGTTCCCAAAGAGCTTTAGAACAAGGCATAGTTTTCCCTGCTGGCTCTTTGGGCGGGAGACCCATCTCCAGCCATAGGCCATTTTTGTGCCTGGCGCGACGACAAGTGGGAAAGGGTGGTGTCGAGGCTGAAGGCAGCAGCAAAGCCTGCAGCCCCCAGGTCTGTGGGGCTACGCAAGCGGTTCCCAAAGAGCTTTAGAACAAGGCATAGTTTTCCCTGCTGGCTCTTTGGGCGGGGGACCCCTCTCCAGCCATATGGCCATTTTTGTGCCTGGCGCAGCGCCAAGTGGGAAAGGGTGGCTTTGAGGCTGAAGGCAGCAGCAAAGCCTGCAGCCCCCAGGTCTGTGCGGCTACGCAAGCGGTTCCCAAAGAGCTTTAGAACAAGGCATAGTTTTCCCTGCTGGCTCTTTGGGCGGGGGACCCATCTCCAGTCGTATGGCTATTTTTATGCCTGGCGCGGTGCGTAGTGGGAAAGGGTGGCTTTGAGGCTGAAGGCAGCAGGAAAGCCCGCAGCCCCCAGGTCTGTGGGGCTACGCAAGCGGTTCCCAAAGAGCTTTAGAACAAGGCATAGTTTTCCCTGCTGGCTCTTTGGGTGGGGGGACCCATCTCCAGCCGTATGGCCATTTTTGTGCCTGGCGCGGCGCCAAGTGGGAAAGGGTGGCTTTGAGGCTGAAGGCAGCAGGAAAGCCCGCAGCCCCCAGGTCTGTGGGGCTACGCAAGCGGTTCCCAAAGAGCTTTAGAACAAGGCATAGTTTTCCCTGCTGGCTCTTTGGGCGGGGGAACCCATCTCCAGCCATATGGCCATTTTTGTGCCTGGCGCAGCGCCAAGTGGGAAAGGGTTGCTTTGAGGCTGAAGGCAGCAGCAAAGCCTGCAGCCCCCAGGTCTGTGGGGCTACGCAAGCGGTTCCCAAAGAGCTTTAGAACAAGGCATAGTTTTCCCTGCTGGCTCTTTGGGCGGGAGACCCATCTCCAGCCATAGGCCATTTTTGTGCCTGGCGCGACGCCAAGTGGGAAAGGGTGTTGTCGAGGCTGAAGGCAGCAGGAAAGCCCGCAGCCCCCAGGTCTGTGGGGCCAAGCAAGCGGTTCCCAAAGAGCTTTAGAACAAGGCATAGTTTTCCCCTGCTGGCTCTTTGGGCGGGAGACCCATCTCCAGCCATAGGCCATTTTTGTGCCTGGCGCGACGCCAAGTGGGAAAGGGTGGTGTCGAGTCTGAAGGCAGCAGGAAAGCCTGCAGCCCCCAGGTCTGTGGGGCTACGCAAGCGGTTCCCAAAGAGCTTTAGAACAAGGCATAGTTTTCCCTGCTGGCTCTTTGGGCGGGGGACCCATCTCCAGTCGTATGGCTATTTTTATGCCTGGCGCGGTGCGTAGTGGGAAAGGGTGGTTTTGAGGCCGAAGGCAGCAGGAAAGCCCGCAGCCCCCAGGTCTGTGGGGCTACGCAAGCGGTTCCCAAAGAGCTTTAGAACAAGGCATAATTTTCCCTGCTGGCTCTTTGGGCGGGGGACCCATGTCCAGCGGTATGGCCATTTTTGTGCCTGGCGCGGCGCCAAGTGGGAAAGGGTGGTGTCGAGGCTGAAGGCAGCAGGAAAGCCTGCAGCCCCCAGGTCTGTGGGGCTACGCAAGTGGTTCCCAAAGAGCTTTAGAACAAGGCATAATTTTCCCTCCTGGCTCTTTGGGCGGGGGACCCATCTCCAGCCGTATGGCCATTTTTGCGCCTGGCGCAGTGCCAAGTGGGAAAGGGTGGTGTCGAGGCTGAAGGCAGCAGGAAAGCCCGCAGCCCCCAGGTCTGTGGGGCTATGCAAGCGGTTCCCAAAGAGCTTTAGAACAAGGCATAGTTTTCCTTGCTGGCTCTTTGGGCATGGGACCCATCTCCAGCCATAGGCCATTTTTGTGCCTGGCGCGATGCCAGGTTGGAAAGGGTGGTGTCGAGTCTGAAGGCAGCAGCAAAGCCTGCAGCCCCCAGGTCTGTGGGGCCAAGCAAGCGGTTCCCAAAGAGCTTTAGAACAAGGCATAGTTTTCCCTGCTGGCTCTTTGGGCGGGGGACCCATATCCAGCCGTATGGCCATTTTTGTGCGTGGCCAGGGGCCAAGTGGGAAAGCGTGGTGTCGAGGCTGAAGGCAGCAGCAAAGCCCACAGCCCCCAGGTCTGTGGGGCTATGCAAGCGGTTCCCAAAGAGCTTTAGAACAAGGCATAGTTTTCCTTGCTGGGTCTTTGGGCATGGGACCCATCTCCAGCCATAGGCCATTTTTGTGCCTACCGCGGCGCCAAGTGGGAAAGGGTGGCTTTGAGGCTGAAGGCAGCAGGAAAGCCCACACCCCCCAGGTCTGTGGGGCTACGCAAGCGGTTCCCAAAGAGCTTTAGAACAAGGCATAGTTTTCCCTGCTGGCTCTTTGGGCGGGGGACCCATCTCCAGCCGTATGGCCATTTTTGTGCCTGGCGCGGCGCCAAGTGGGAAAGGGTGGCTTTGAGGCTGAAGGCAGCAGGAAAGCCCGCAGCCCCCAGGTCTGTGGGGCTACGCAAGCGGTTCCCAAAGAGCTTTAGAACAAGGCATAGTTTTCCCTGCTGGCTCTTTGGGCGGGGGACCCCTCTCCAGCCATATGGCCATTTTTGTGCCTGGCGCAGCGCCAAGTGGGAAAGGGTGGCTTTGAGGCTGAAGGCAGCAGCAAAGCCTGCAGCCCCCAGGTCTGTGCGCGGCTACGCAAGCGGTTCCCAAAGAGCTTTAGAACAAGGCATAGTTTTCCCTGCTGGCTCTTTGGGCGGGGGACCCATCTCCAGTCGTATGGCCATTTTTGTGCCTTATGCGGCGCCAAGTGGGAAAGGGTGGCTTTGAGGCTGAAGACAGCAGGAAAGCCCGCAGCCCCCAGGTCTGTGGGGCCAAGCAAGCGGTTCCCAAAGAGCTTTAGAACAAGGCATAGTTTTCCCTGCTGGCTCCTTGGGCGGGGGACCCATCTCCAGCCATAGGCCATTTTTGTGCCTGGCGCGACGCCAAGTGGGAAAGGGTGCTGTCGAGGCTGAAGGCAGCAGGAAAGCCCGCAGCCCCCAGGTCTGTGGGGCCAAGCAAGCGGTTCCCAAAGAGCTTTAGAACAAGGCATAGTTTTCCCTGCTGGCTCTTTGGGCGGGAGACCCATCTCCAGCCATAGGCCATTTTTGTGTGCCTGGCGCGACGCCAAGTGGGAAAGGGTGGTGTCGAGGCTGAAGGCAGCAGCAAAGCCTGCAGCCCCCCAGGTCTGTGGGGCTACGCAAGCGGTTCCCAAGAGCTTTAGAACAAGGCATAGTTTTCCCTGCTGGCTCTTTGGGCGGGGGGACCCCTCTCCAGCCATATGGCCATTTTTGTGCCTGGCGCAGCGCCAAGTGGGGAAAGGGTGGCTTTGAGGCTGAAGGCAGCAGCAAAGCCTGCAGCCCCCAGAGTCTGTGCGGCTACGCAAGCGGTTCCCAAAGAGCTTTAGAACAAGGCATAGTTTTCCCTGCTGGCTCTTTGGGCGGGGGACCCATCTCCAGTCGTATGTGGCTAATTTTATGCCTGGCGCGGTGCGTAGTGGGAAAGGGTGGCTTTGAGGCTGAAGGCAGCAGGAAAGCCCGCAGCCCCCAGGTCTGTGGGGCTACGCAAGCGGTTCCCAAAGAGCTCTAGAACAAGGCATAGTTTTCCCTGCTGGCTCTTTGGGCGGGGGACCCATCTCCAGCCGTATGGCCATTTTTGTGCCTGGCGCGGCGCCAAGTGGGGAAAGTGGTGCTGTCGAGGCTGAAGGCAGCAGGAAAGCCCACACCCCCCAGGTCTGTGGGGGCTACGCAAGCGGTTCCCAAAGAGCTTTAGAACAAGGCATAATTTTTCCCTGCTGGCTCTCTGGGCGGGGGACCCATCTCCAGGTCCAGCCTATGGCCATTTTTGTGCCTGGCGCGGCGCCAAGTGGGAAAGGGGTGCTGTCGAGGCTGAAGGCAGGAGCAAAGCCTGCAGCCCCCAGGTCTGTGCGGCTACGCAAGCGGTTCCCCAAAGAGCTTTAGAACAAGGCATAGTTTTCCCTGCTGGCTCTTTGGCGGGGGACCCATCTCCAGCCATAGGCCATTTTTGTGCCTACCGTGGCGCCAAGTGGGAAAGGGTGGCTTTGAGGCTGAAGGCAGCAGGAAAGCCCACACCCCCCAGGTCTGTGGGGCTACGCAAGCGGTTCCCAAAGAGCTTTAGAACAAGGCATAGTTTTCCCTGCTGGCTCTTTGGGCGGGGGACCATCTCCAGCCGTATGGCCATTTTTGTGCCTGGCGCGGCGCCAAGTGGGAAAGGGTGGCTTTGAGGCTGAAGGCAGCAGGAAAGGCCCGCAGCCCCCAGGTCTGTGGGGCTACGCAAGCGGTCCCAAAGAGCTTTAGAACAAGGCATAGTTTTCCCTGCTGGCTCTTTGGGCGGGGGACCCCTCTCCAGCCATATGGCCATTTTTGTGCCTGGCGCAGCGCCAAGTGGGAAAGGGTGGCTTTGAGGCTGAAGGCAGCAGCAAAGCCTGCAGCCCCCAGGTCTGTGCGGCTACGCAAGCGGTTCCCAAAGAGCTTTAGAACAAGGCATAGTTTTCCCTGCTGGCTCTTTGGGCGGGGGACCCATCTCCAGTCGTATGGCTATTTTTATGCCTGGAGCGGTGCGTAGTGGGAAAGGGTGGCTTTGAGGCTGAAGGCAGCAGGAAAGCCCGCAGCCCCCAGGTCTGTGGGGCTACGCAAGCGGTTCCCAAAGAGCTTTAGAACAAGGCATAGTTTTCCCTGCTGGCTCTTTGGGCGGGGGACCCATCTCCAGCCGTATGGCCATTTTTGTGCCTTATGCGGCGCCAAGTGGGAAAGGGTGGCTTTGAGGCTGAAGACAGCAGGAAAGCCCGCAGCCCCCAGGTCTGTGGGGCTACGCAAGCGGTTCCCAAAGAGCTTTAGAACAAGGCATAGTTTTCTCCCTGCTGGCTCCTTGGGCGGGGGGACCCATCTCAGCCATAGGCCATTTTTGTGCCTGGCGCGACGCCAAGTGGGAAAGGGTGCTGTCGAGGCTGAAGGCAGCAGGAAAGCCCGCAGCCCCCAGGTCTGTGGGGCCAAGCAAGCGGTTCCCAAAGAGCTTTAGAACAAGGCATAGTTTTCCCTGCTGGCTCTTTGGGCGGGAGAGACCCATCTCCAGCCATAGGCCATTTTTGTGCCTGGCGCGACGACAAGTGGGAAAGGGTGGTGTCGAGGCTGAAGGCAGCAGCAAAGCCTGCAGCCCCCAGGTCTGTGGGCTACGCAAGCGGTTCCCAAAGAGCTTTAGAACAAGGCATAGTTTTCCCTGCTGGCTCTTTGGGCGGGGGACCCCCTCTCCAGCCATATGGCCAGGTTTTGTGCCTGGCGCAGCGCCAAGTGGGAAGAAGGGTGGCTTTGAGGCTGAAGGCGAGCAGCAAAGCCTGCAGCCCCCCAGGTCTGTGCGGCTACGCAAGCGGTTCCCAAAGAGCTTTAGAACAAGGCATAGTTTTCCCTGCTGGCTCTTTGGGCGGGGGGACCCATCTCCAGTCGTATGGCTATTTTTATGCCTGGCGCGGTGGCGTAGTGGGAAAGGGTTGGCTTTGAGGCTGAAGGCAGCAGGAAAGCCCGCAGCCCCCAGGTCTGTGGGGCTACGCAAGCGGGTTCCCAAAGAGCTTTAGAACAAGGCATAGTTTTCCCTGCTGGCTCTTTGGGTGGGGGACCCATCTCCAGCCGTATGGCCATTTTTGTGCCCTGGCGCGGCGCCAAGTGGGGAAAGGGTGGGTGTCGAGGCTGAAGGCAGCAGGAAAGCCCACACCCCCCAGGTCTGTGGGGGCTACGCAAGCGGTTCCCAAAGAGCTTTAGAACAAGGCCTAGTTTTCCCCTGCTGGCTCTTTGGGCGGGGGACCCATCTCGCCAGCCCGTATGGCCATTTTTGTGCCTGGCGCGGCGCCAAGTGGGAAAGGGTGGCTTGAGGCTGAAGGCAGCAGGAAAGCCCGCAGCCCCCAGGTCTGTGGGGCTACGCAAGCGGTTCCCAAAGAGCTTTAGAACAAGGCATAGTTTTCCCTGCTGGCTCTTTGGGCGGGGGACCCATCTCCAGCCATATGGCCATTTTTGTGCCTGGCGCAGCGCCAAGTGGGAAAGGGTTGCTTTGAGGCTGAAGGCAGCAGCAAAGCCTGCAGCCCCCAGGTCTGTGGGGCTACGCAAGCGGTTCCCAAAGAGCTTTAGAAACAAGGCATAGTTTTTCCCTGCTGGCTCTTTGGGCGGGAGGACCCATCTCCAGCCATAGGCCATTTTTGTGCCTGGCGCGACGCCAAGTGGGAAAGGGTGTTGTCGAGGCTGAAGGCAGCAGGAAAGCCCGCAGCCCCCAGGTCTGTGGGGGCCAAGCAAGCGGTTCCCAAAGAGCTTTAGAACAAGCATAGTTTTCCCTGCTGGCTCTTTGGGCGGGAGACCCATCTCCAGCCATAGGCCATTTTTGTGCCTGGCGCGACGCCAAGTGGGAAAGGGTGGTGTCGAGTCTGAAGGCAGCAGGAAAGCCTGCAGCCCCCAGGTCTGTGGGGGCTACGCAAGCGGTTCCCAAAGAGCTTTAGAACAAGGCATAGTTTTTCCCTGCTGGCTCTTTGGGCGGGGGACCCATCTCCAGTCGTATGGCTATTTTTATGCCTGGCGCGGTGCGTAGTGGGAAAGGGTGGTTTTGAGGCCGAAGGCAGCAGGAAAGCCCGCAGCCCCCAGGTCTGTGGGGCTACGCAAGCGGTTCCCAAAGAGCTTTAGAACAAGGCATAATTTTCCCTACTGGCTCTTTGGGCGGGGGGACCCATGTCCAGCGGTATGGCCATTTTTGTGCCTGCGCGGCGCCAAGTGGGAAAGGGTGGTGTCGAGGCTGAAGGCAGCAGGAAAGCCCGCAGCCCCCAGGTCTGTGGGGCTACGCAAGTGGTTCCCAAAGAGCTTTAGAACAAGGCATAATTTTCCCTCCTGGCTCTTTGGGCGGGGGACCCATCTCCAGCCGTATGGCCATTTTTGCGCCTGGCGCAGTGCCAAGTGGGAAAGGGTGGTGTCGAGGCTGAAGGCAGCAGGAAAGCCCACAGCCCCCAGGTCTGTGGGGCTACGCAAGCGGTTCCCAAAGAGCTTTAGAACAAGGCATAGTTTTCCCTGCTGGCTCTTTGGGCGGTGGACCCATCTCAAGCCGTATGGCCATTTTTGTGCCTGGCGCGGCGCCAAGTGGGAAAGGGTGGTGTCGAGGCTGAAGGCAGCAGCAAAGCCCGCAGCCCCCAGGTCTGTGGGGCTATGCAAGCGGTTCCCAAAGAGCTTTAGAACAAGGCATAGTTTTCCTTGCTGGCTCTTTGGGCATGGGACCCATCTCCAGCCATAGGCCATTTTTGTGCCTGGCGCGATGCCAGGTTGGAAAGGGTGGTGTCGAGTCTGAAGGCAGCAGCAAAGCCTGCAGCCCCCAGGTCTGTGGGGCCAAGCAAGCGGTTCCCAAAGAGCTTTAGAACAAGGCATAGTTTTCCCTGCTGGCTCTTTGGGCGGGGGACCCATCTCCAGCCGTATGGCCATTTTTGTGCCTGGCGCGGCGCCAAGTGGGAAAGCGTGGTGTCGAGGCTGAAGGCAGCAGCAAAGCCCACAGCCCCCAGGTCTGTGGGGCTATGCAAGCGGTTCCCAAAGAGCTTTAGAACAAGGCATAGTTTTCCTTGCTGGGTCTTTGGGCATGGGACCCATCTCCAGCCATAGGCCATTTTTGTGCCTACCGCGGCGCCAAGTGGGAAAGGGTGGCTTTGAGGCTGAAGGCAGCAGGAAAGCCCACACCCCCCAGGTCTGTGGGGCTACGCAAGCGGTTCCCAAAGAGCTTTAGAACAAGGCATAGTTTTCCCTGCTGGCTCTTTGGGCGGGGGACCCATCTCCAGCCGTATGGCCATTTTTGTGCCTGGCGCGGCGCCAAGTGGGAAAGGGTGGCTTTGAGGCTGAAGGCAGCAGGAAAGCCCGCAGCCCCCAGGTCTGTGGGGCTACGCAAGCGGTTCCCAAAGAGCTTTAGAACAAGGCATAGTTTTCCCTGCTGGCTCTTTGGGCGGGGGACCCCTCTCCAGCCATATGGCCATTTTTGTGCCTGGCGCAGCGCCAAGTGGGAAAGGGTGGCTTTGAGGCTGAAGGCAGCAGCAAAGCCTGCAGCCCCCAGGTCTGTGCGGCTACGCAAGCGGTTCCCAAAGAGCTTTAGAACAAGGCATAGTTTTCCCTGCTGGCTCTTTGGGCGGGGGACCCATCTCCAGTCGTATGGCTATTTTTATGCCTGGTGCGGTGCGTAGTGGGAAAGGGTGGTGTCGAGGCTGAAGGCAGCAGGAAAGCCCGCAGCCCCCAGGTCTGTGGGGCTACACAAGCAGTTCCCAAAGAGCTTTAGAACAAGGCATAGTTTTCCCTGCTGGCTCCTTGGGCGGGGGACCCATCTCCAGTCGTATGGCTATTTTTATGCCTGGTGCGGTGCGTAGTGGGAAAGGGTGGCTTTGAGGCTGAAGACAGCAGGAAAGCCCGCAGCCCCCAGGTCTGTGGGGCTACGCAAGCGGTTCCCAAAGAGCTTTAGAACAAGGCATAGTTTTCCCTGCTGGCTCCTTGGGCGGGGGACCCATCTCCAGCCATAGGCCATTTTTGTGCCTGGCGCGACGCCAAGTGGGAAAGGGTGTTGTCGAGGCTGAAGGCAGCAGGAAAGCCCGCAGCCCCCAGGTCTGTGGGGCCAAGTAAGCGGTTCCCAAAGAGCTTTAGAACAAGGCATAGTTTTCCCTGCTGGCTCTTTGGGCGGGGGACCCATCTCCAGCCATAGGCCATTTTTGTGCCTAGCGCGGCGCCAAGTGGGAAAGGGTGGCTTTGAGGCTGAAGGCAGCAGCAAAGCCTGCAGCCCCCAGGTCTGTGGGGCTACGCAAGCGGTTCCCAAAGAGCTTTAGAACAAGGCATAGTTTTCCCTGCTGGCTCTTTGGGCGGGGGACCCATCTCCAGTCGTATGGCTATTTTTATGCCTGGCGCGGTGCGTAGTGGGAAAGGGTGGTTTTGAGGCTGAAGGCAGCAGGAAAGCCCGCAGCCCCCAGGTCTGTGGGGCTACGCAAGCGGTTCCCAAAGAGCTTTAGAACAAGGCATAATTTTCCCTGCTGGCTCTTTGGGCGGGGGACCCATCTCCAGCCGTATGGCCATTTTTGTGCCTGGCGCGGCGCCAAGTGGGAAAGGGTGGTGTCGAGGCTGAAGGCAGCAGGAAAGCCCACACCCCCCAGGTCTGTGGGGCTACGCAAGCGGTTCCCAAAGAGCTTTAGAACAAGGCATAGTTTTCCCTGATTTCTCTTTGGGCGGGGGACCCATCTCCAGCCGTATGGCCATTTTTGTGCCTGGCGCGGCGCCAAGTGGGAAAGGGTGGCTTTGAGGCTGAAGGCAGCAGGAAAGCCCGCAGCCCCCAGGTCTGTGGGGCTACGCAAGCGGTTCCCAAAGAGCTTTAGAACAAGGCATAGTTTTCCCTGCTGGCTCTTTGGGCGGGGGACCCATCTCCAGCCATATGGCCATTTTTGTGCCTGGCGCAGCGCCAAGTGGGAAAGGGTTGCTTTGAGGCTGAAGGCAGCAGGAAAGCCCGCAGCCCCCAGGTCTGTGGGGCTACGCAAGCGGTTCCCAAAGAGCTTTAGAACAAGGCATAGTTTTCCCTGCTGGCTCTTTGGGCGGGAGACCCATCTCCAGCCATAGGCCATTTTTGTGCCTGGCGCGACGCCAAGTGGGAAAGGGTGGTTTTGAGGCTGAAGGCAGCAGGAAAGCCTGCAGCCCCCAGGTCTGTGGGGCTACGCAAGCGGTTCCCAAAGAGCTTTAGAACAAGGCATAGTTTTCCCTGCTGGCTCTTTGGGCGGGGGACCCATCTCCAGCGGTATGGCCATTTTTGTGCCTGGCGCGGCGCCAAGTGGGAAAGGGTGGTGTCGAGGCTGAAGGCAGCAGGAAAGCCCGCAGCCCCCAGGTCTCTGGGGCTACGCAAGTGGTTCCCAAAGAGCTTTAGAACAAGGCATAATTTTCCCTCCTGGCTCTTTGGGCGGGGGACCCATCTCCAGCCGTATGGCCATTTTTGCGCCTGGCGCAGTGCCAAGTGGGAAAGGGTGGTGTCGAGGCTGAAGGCAGCAGCAAAGCCCGCAGCCCCCAGGTCTGTGGGGATACGCAAGCGGTTCCCAAAGAGCTTTAGAACAAGGCATAGTTTTCCCTGCTGGCTCTTTGGGCGGTGGACCCATCTGCAGCCGTATGGCCATTTTTGTGCCTGGCGCGGCGCCAAGTGGGAAAGGGTGGTGTCGAGGCTGAAGGCAGCAGCAAAGCCCGCAGCCCCCAGGTCTGTGGGGCTACGCAAGCGGTTCCCAAAGAGCTTTAGAACAAGGCATAGTTTTCCTTGCTGGCTCTTTGGGCATGGGACCCATCTCCAGCCATAGGCCATTTTTGTGCCTGGCGCGGCGCCAGGTTGGAAAGGGTGGTGTCGAGTCTGAAGGCAGCAGCAAAGCCTGCAGCCCCCAGGTCTGTGGGGCCAAGCAAGCGGTTCCCAAAGAGCTTTAGAACAAGGCATAGTTTTCCCTGCTGGCTCTTTGGGCGGGGGACCCATCTCCTGCCATAGGCCATTTTTGTGCCTGGCGCGACGCCAAGTGGGAAAGGGTGGCTTTGAGGCTGAAGCAGCAGCAAAGCCTGCAGCCCCCAGGTCTGTGGGGCTACGCAAGCGGTTCCCAAAGAGCTTTAGAACAAGGCATAGTTTTCCCAGCTGGCTCTTAGAGCATGGGACCCATATCCAGCCATAGGCCATTTTTGTGCCTGATGCGGCACCAAGTGGGAAAGGGTGGCTTTGAGGCTGAAGGCAGCAGGAAAGCCCGCAGCCCCCAGGTCTGTGGGGCTACGCAAGCGGTTCCCAAAGAGCTTTAGAACAAGGCATAATTTTCCCTGCTGGCTCTCTGGGCGGGGGACCCATCTCCAGCCGTATGGCCATTTTTGTGCCTGGCGCGGCGCCAAGTGGGAAAGGGTGCTGTCGAGGCTGAAGGCAGCAGGAGAGCCTGCAGCCCCCAGGTCTGTGGGGCTACGCAAGCGGTTCCCAAAGAGCTTTAGAACAAGGCATAGTTTTCCCTGCTGGCTCTTTGGGCGGGGGAACCATCTCCAGCCGTATGGCCATTTTTGTGCGTGGCCAGGGGCCAAGTGGGAAAGCGTGGTGTCGAGCCTGAAGGCAGCAGGAAGGCCCACAGCCCCCAGGTCTGTGGGGCTATGCAAGCGGTTCCCAAAGAGCTTTAGAACAAGGCATAGTTTTCCTTGCTGGGTCTTTGGGCATGGGACCCATCTCCAGCCATAGACCATTTTTGTGCCTACCGCGGCGCCAAGTGGGAAAGGGTGGCTTTGAGGCTGAAGGCAGCAGGAAAGCCCACACCCCCCAGGTCTGTGGGGCTACGCAAGCGGTTCCCAAAGAGCTTTAGAACAAGGCATAGTTTTCCCTGCTGGCTCTTTGGGCGGGGGACCCATCTCCAGCCGTACGGCCATTTTTGTGCCTGGCGCGGCGCCAAGTGGGAAAGGGTGGCTTTGAGGCTGAAGGCAGCAGGAAAGCCCGCAGCCCCCAGGTCTGTGGGGCTACGCAAGCGGTTCCCAAAGAGCTTTAGAACAAGGCATAGTTTTCCCTGCTGGCTCTTTGGGCGGGGGACCCATCTCCAGCCATATGGCCATTTTTGTGCCTGGCGCAGCGCCAAGTGGGAAAGGGTGGCTTTGAGGCTGAAGGCAGCAGCAAAGCCTGCAGCCCCCAGGTCTGTGCGGCTACGCAAGCGGTTCCCAAAGAGCTTTAGAACAAGGCATAGTTTTCCCTGCTGGCTCTTTTGGCGGGGGACCCATCTCCAGCCGTATGGCTATTTTTATGCCTGGCGCGGTGCGTAGTGGGAAAGGGTGGTGTCGAGGCTGAAGGCAGCAGGAAAGCCCGCAGCCCCCAGGTCTGTGGGGCTACGCAAGCGGTTCCCAAAGAGCTTTAGAACAAGGCCTAGTTTTCCCTGCTGGCTCTTTGGGCGGGGGACCCATCTCCAGCCGTATGGCCATTTTTGTGCCTGATGCGGCGCCAAGTGGGAAAGGGTGGCTTTGAGGCTGAAGACAGCAGGAAAGCCCGCAGCCCCCAGGTCTGTGGGGCTACGCAAGCGGTTCCCAAAGAGCTTTAGAACAAGGCATAGTTTTCCCTGCTGGCTCCTTGGGCGGGGGACCCATCTCCAGCCATAGGCCATTTTTGTGCCTGGCGCGGCGCCAAGTGGGAAAGGGTGGTGTCGAGGCTGAAGGCAGCAGGAAAGCCCACACCCCCCAGGTCTGTGGGGCTACGCAAGCGGTTCCCAAAGAGCTTTAGAACAAGGCATAGTTTTCCCTGCTGGCTCTTTGGGCGGGGGACCCATCTCCAGCCGTATGGCCATTTTTGTGCCTGGCGCGGCGCCAAGTGGGAAAGGGTGGCTTTGAGGCTGAAGGCAGCAGGAAAGCCCGCAGCCCACAGGTCTGTGGGGCTACGCAAGCGGTTCCCAAAGAGCTTTAGAACAAGGCATAGTTTTCCCTGCTGGCTCGTTGGGCGGGGGACCCATCTCCAGCCATATGGCCATTTTTGTGCCTGGCGCAGCGCCAAGTGGGAAAGGGTTGCTTTGAGGCTGAAGGCAGCAGCAAAGCCTGCAGCCCCCAGGTCTGTGGGGCTACGCAAGCGGTTCCCAAAGAGCTTTAGAACAAGGCATAGTTTTCCCTGCTGGCTCTTTGGGCGGGAGACCCATCTCCAGCCATAGGCCATTTTTGTGCCTGGCGCGACGCCAAGTGGGAAAGGGTGTTGTCGAGGCTGAAGGCAGCAGGAAAGCCTGCAGCCCCCAGGTCTGTGGGGCCAAGCAAGCGGTTCCCAAAGAGCTTTAGAACAAGGCATAGTTTTCCCTGCTGGCTCTTTGGGCGGGGGACCCATCTCCAGTCGTATGGCTATTTTTATGCCTGGCGCGGTGCGTAGTGGGAAAGGGTGGTTTTGAGGCTGAAGGCAGCAGGAAAGCCCGCAGCCCCCAGGTCTGTGGGGCTACACAAGCGGTTCCCAAAGAGCTTTAGAACAAGGCATAATTTTCCCTGCTGGCTCTTTGGGCGGGGGACCCATCTCCAGCCGTATGGCCATTTTTGTGCCTGGCGCGGCGCCAAGTGGGAAAGGGTGGTGTCGAGGCTGAAGGCAGCAGGAAAGCCTGCAGCCCCCAGGTCTGTGGGGCTACGCAAGCGGTTCCCAAAGAGCTTTAGAACAAGGCATAGTTTTCCCTGCTGGCTCCTTGGGCAGGGGACCCATCTCAAGCCATATGGCCATTTTTGTGCCTGGCGCGGCGCCGAGTGGGAAAGGATGGCTTTGAGGCTGAAGGCAGCAGCAAAGCCTGCAGCCCCCAGGTCTGTGGGGCCAAGCAAGCGGTTCCCAAAGAGCTTTAGAACAAGGCATAGTTTTCCCTGCTGGCTCTTTGGGCGGGGGACCCATCTCCAGCCGTATGGCCCTTTTTGTGCCTGGCGCGGCGCCAAGTGGGAAAGGGTGGCTTTGAGGCTGAAGGCAGCAGGAAAGCCCGCAGCCCCCAGGTCTGTGGGGCTACGCAAGCGGTTCCCAAAGAGCTTTAGAACAAGGCATAGTTTTCCCTGCTGGCTCTTTGGGCGGGGGACCCATCTCCAGCGGTATGGCCATTTTTGTGCCTGGCGCGGCGCCAAGTGGGAAAGGGTGGCTTTGAGGCTGAAGGCAGCAGCAAAGCCTGCAGCCCCCAGGTCTGTGCGGCTACGCAAGCGGTTCCCAAAGAGCTTTAGAACAAAGCATAGTTTTCCCTGCTGGCTCTTTGGGCGGGGGACCCATCTCCAGTCGTATGGCTATTTTTATGCCTGGCGCGGTGCGTAGTGGGAAAGGGTGGTGTCGAGTCTGAAGGCAGCAGGAAAGCCCGCAGCCCCCAGGTCTGTGGGGCTACGCAAGCGGTTCCCAAAGAGCTTTAGAACAAGGCATAGTTTTCCCTGCTGGCTCTTTGGGCGGGGGACCCATCTCCAGCCATAGGCCATTTTTGTGCCTGATGCGGCGCCAAGTGGGAAAGGGTGGCTTTGAGGCTGAAGGCAGCAGGAAAGCGCGCAGCCCCCAGGTCTGTGGGGCTACGCAAGCGGTTCCCAAAGAGCTTTAGAACAAGGCATAGTTTTCCCTGCTGGCTCTTTGGGCGGGGGACCCATCTCCAGTCGTATGGCTATTTTTATGCCTGGCGCGGTGCTTAGTGGGAAAGGGTGGTTTGAGGCTGAAGGCAGCAGGAAAGCCCGCAGCCCCCAGGTCTGTGGGGCTACGCAAGCGGTTCCCAAAGAGCTTTAGAACAAGGCATAGTTTTCCCTGCTGGCTCTTTGGGCGGGGGACCCATCTCCAGCCATAGACCATTTTTGTGCCTAGCGCGGCGCCAAGTGGGAAAGGGTGGTGTCGAGTCTGAAGGCAGCAGGAAAGGCTGCAGCCCCCAGGTCTGTGGGGCCAAGCAAGCGGTTCCCAAAGAGCTTTAGAACAAGGCATAGTTTTCCCTGCTGGCTCTTTGGGCATGGGAGCCATCTCCAGCCATAGGCCATTTTTGTGCTTGATGCGGCGCCAAGTGGGAAAGGGTGGCTTTGAGGCTGAAGGCAGCAGGAAAGCCCGCAGCCCCCAGGTCTGTGGGGCTACGCAAGCGGTTCCCAAAGAGCTTTAGAACAAGGCATAATTTTCCCTGCTGGCTCTCTGGGCGGGGGACCCATCTCCAGCCGTATGGCCATTTTTGTGCCTGGCGCGGCGCCAAGTGGGAAAGGGTGCTGTCGAGGCTGAAGGCAGCAGGAAAGCCTGCAGCCCCCAGGTCTGTGGGGCTACGCAAGCGGTTCCCAAAGATCTTTAGAACAAGGCATAGTTTTCCCTGCTGGCTCTTTGGGCGGGGGACCCATCTCCAGCCGTATGGCCATTTTTGTGCGTGGCCAGGGGCCAAGTGGGAAAGGGTGGTGTCGAGGCTGAAGGCAGCAGCAAAGCCCGCAGCCCCCAGGTCTGTGGGGCCAAGCAAGCGGTTCCCAAAGAGCTTTAGAACAAGGCATAGTTTTCCCTGCTGGCTCTTTGGGCGGGGGACCCATCTCCAGCCGTATGGCCATTTTTGTGCCTGGCCCGGCGCCAAGTGGGAAAGGGTGGCTTTGAGGCTGAAGGCAGCAGGAAAGCCTGCAGCCCCAGGTCTGTGGGGCTACGCAAGCGGTTCCCAAAGAGCTATAGAACAAGGCATAGTTTTCCCTGATGGCTCTTTGGGCGGGGGACCCATCTCCAGCCGTATGGCCATTTTTGTGCCTGGCGCGGCGCCAAGTGGGAAAGGGTGGTTTTGAGGCTGAAGGCAGCAGCAAAGCCTGCAGCCCCCAGGTCTGTGGGGCTACGCAAGCGGTTCCCAAAGAGCTTTAGAACAAGGCATATTTTTCCCTGCTGGCTCTTTGGGCGGGGGACCCATCTCCAGCCATATGGCCATTTTTATGCCTGGGGCGGCGCCAAGTGGGAAAGGGTGGTGTCGAGGCTGAAGGCAGCAGGAAAGCCCGCAGCCCCCAGGTCTGTGGGGCTACGCAAGCGGTTCCCAAAGAGCTTTAGAACAAGGCATAGTTTTCCCTGCTGGCTCTTTGGGCGTGGGACCCATCTCCAGCCGTATGGCCATTTTTGTGCCTGGCGCGGCGCCAAGTGGGAAAGGGTGGCTTTGAGGCTGAAGGCAGCAGGAAAGCCTGCAGCCCCCAGGTTTGTGGGGCTACGCAAGCGGTTCCCAAAGAGCTTTAGAACAAGGCATAGTTTTCCCTGCTGGCTCTTTGGGCGGGGGACCCATCTCCAGCCGTCTATCTATTTTTGTGCCTGGCGCGGTGCGTAGTGGGAAAGGGTGGTGTCGAGGCTGAAGGCAGCAGGAAAGCCCGCAGCCCCCAGGTCTGTGGGGCTACGCAAGCGGTTCCCAAAGAGCTTTAGAACAAGGCATAGTTTTCCCTGCTGGCTCTTTGGGCGGGGGACCCATCTCCAGCCGTATGGCCATTTTTGTGCCTGATGCGGCGCCAAGTGGGAAAGGGTGGCTTTGAGGCTGAAGACAGCAGGAAAGCCCGCAGCCCCCAGGTCTGTGGGGCTACGCAAGCGGTTCCCAAAGAGCTTTAGAACAAGGCATAGTTTTCCCTGCTGGCTCCTTGGGCGGGGGACCCATCTCCAGCCATAGGCCATTTTTGTGCCTGGCGCGACGCCAAGTGGGAAAGGGTGTTGTCGAGGCTGAAGGCAGCAGGAAAGCCCGCAGCCCCCAGGTCTGTGGGGCCAAGCAAGCGGTTCCCAAAGAGCTTTAGAACAAGGCATAGTTTTCCCTGCTGGCTCTTTGGGCGGGAGACCCATCTCCAGCAATAGGCCATTTTTGTGCCTGGCGCGACGCCAAGTGGGAAAGGGTGTTGTCGAGGCTGAAGGCAGCAGGAAAGCCTGCAGCCCCCAGGTCTGTGGGGCAAGCAAGCGGTTCCCAAAGAGCTTTAGAACAAGGCATAGTTGTCCCTGCTGGCTCTTTGGGCGGGGGACCCATCTCCAGTCGTATGGCTATTTTTATGCCTGGCGCGGTGCGTAGTGGGAAAGGGTGGTTTTGAGGCTGAAGGCAGCAGGAAAGCCCGCAGCCCCCAGGTCTGTGGGGCTACGCAAGCGGTTCCCAAAGAGCTTTAGAACAAGGCATAATTTTCCCTGCTGGCTCTTTGGGCGGGGGACCCATCTCCAGCCGTATGGCCATTTTTGTGCCTGGCGCGGCGCCAAGTGGGAAAGGGTGGTGTCGAGGCTGAAGGCAGCAGGAAAGCCCACACCCCCCAGGTCTGTGGGGCTACGCAAGCGGTTCCCAAAGAGCTTTAGAACAAGGCATAGTTTTCCCTGCTGGCTCTTTGGGCGGGGGACCCATCTCCAGCCGTATGGCCATTTTTGTGCCTGGCGCGGCGCCAAGTGGGAAAGGGTGGCTTTGAGGCTGAAGGCAGCAGCAAAGCCCGCAGCCCCCAGGTCTGTGGGGCTACGCAAGCGGTTCCCAAAGAGCTTTAGAACAAGGCATAGTTTTCCCTGCTGGCTCTTTGGGCGGTGGACCCATCTCCAGCCATATGGCCATTTTTGTGCCTGGCGCAGCGCCAAGTGGGAAAGGGTTGCTTTGAGGCTGAAGGCAGCAGCAAA
This sequence comes from Rissa tridactyla, assembly GCF_028500815.1. Classification (NCBI taxonomy): domain Eukaryota; kingdom Metazoa; phylum Chordata; class Aves; order Charadriiformes; family Laridae; genus Rissa; species Rissa tridactyla. The sequence continues at coordinate 258,057 of NW_026529370.1, forward strand.
GCCTGCAGCCCCCAGGTCTGTGGGGCTACGCAAGCGGTTCCCAAAGAGCTTTAGAACAAGGCATAGTTTTCCCTGCTGGCTCTTTGGGCGGGAGACCCATCTCCAGCCATAGGCCATTTTTGTGCCTGGCGCGACGCCAAGTGGGAAAGGGTGTTGTCGAGGCTGAAGGCAGCAGGAAAGCCCGCAGCCCCCAGGTCTGTGGGGCCAAGCAAGCGGTTCCCAAAGAGCTTTAGAACAAGGCATAGTTTTCCCTGCTGGCTCTTTGGGCATGGGACCCATCTCCAGCCATAGGCCATTTTTGTGCCTGGCGCGACGCCAAGTGGGAAAGGGTGGTTTTGAGGCTGAAGGCAGCAGGAAAGCCTGCAGCCCCCAGGTCTGTGGGGCTACGCAAGCGGTTCCCAAAGAGCTTTAGAACAAGGCATAGTTTTCCCTGCTGGCTCTTTGGGCGGGGGACCCATCTCCAGCGGTATGGCCATTTTTGTGCCTGGCGCGGCGCCAAGTGGGAAAGGGTGGTGTCGAGGCTGAAGGCAGCAGGAAAGCCCGCAGCCCCCACGTCTGTGGGGCTACGCAAGTGGTTCCCAAAGAGCTTTAGAACAAGGCATAATTTTCCCTCCTGGCTCTTTGGGCGGGGGACCCATCTCCAGCCGTATGGCCATTTTTGCGCCTGGCGCAGCGCCAAGTGGGAAAGGGTGGTGTCGAGGCTGAAGGCAGCAGCAAAGCCTGCAGCCCCCAGGTCTGTGGGGCCAAGCAAGCGGTTCCCAAAGAGCTTTAGAACAAGGCATAGTTTTCCCTGCTGGCTCTTTGGGCGGGGGACCCATCTCCAGCCATAGGCCATTTTTGTGCCTGGCGTGACGCCAAGTGGGAAAGGGTGGCTTTGAGGCTGAAGCAGCAGCAAAGCCTGCAGCCCCCAGGTCTGTGGGGCTACGCAAGCGGTTCCCAAAGAGCTTTAGAACAAGGCATAGTTTTCCCAGCTGGCTCTTAGGGCATGGGACCCATATCCAGCCATAGGCCATTTTTGTGCCTGATGCGGCACCAAGTGGGAAAGGGTGGCTTTGAGGCTGAAGGCAGCAGGAAAGCCCGCAGCCCCCAGGTCTGTGGGGCTACGCAAGCGGTTCCCAAAGAGCTTTAGAACAAGGCATAATTTTCCCTGCTGGCTCTCTGGGCGGGGGACCCATCTCCAGCCGTATGGCCATTTTTGTGCCTGGCGCGGCGCCAAGTGGGAAAGGGTGCTGTCGAGGCTGAAGGCAGCAGAGAGCCTGCAGCCCCCAGGTCTGTGCGGCTACGCAAGCGGTTCCCAAAGAGTTTTAGAACAAGGCATAGTTTTCCCTGCTGGCTCTTTGGGCGGGGGACCCCATCTCCAGCCGTATGGCCATTTTTGTGCGTGGCCAGGGGCCAAGTGGGAAAGCGTGGTGTCGAGGCTGAAGGCAGCAGGAAGGCCCACAGCCCCCAGGTCTGTGGGGCTATGCAAGCGGTTCCCAAAGAGCTTTAGAACAAGGCATAGTTTTCCTTGCTGGGTCTTTGGGCATGGGACCCATCTCCAGCCATAGACCATTTTTGTGCCTACCGCGGCGCCAAGTGGGAAAGGGTGGCTTTGAGGCTGAAGGCAGCAGGAAAGCCCACACCCCCCAGGTCTGTGGGGCTACGCAAGCGGTTCCCAAAGAGCTTTAGAACAAGGCATAGTTTTCCCTGATGGCTCTTTGGGCGGGGGACCCATCTCCAGCCGTATGGCCATTTTTGTGCCTGGCCCGGCGCCAAGTGGGAAAGGGTGGCTTTGAGGCTGAAGGCAGCAGGAAAGCCCGCAGCCCCCAGGTCTGTGGGGCTACGCAAGCGGTTCCCAAAGAGCTTTAGAACAAGGCATAGTTTTCCCTGCTGGCTCTTTGGGCGGGGGACCCATCTCCAGTCGTATGGCTATTTTTATGCCTGGCGCGGTGCGTAGTGGGAAAGGGTGGTGTCGAGGCTGAAGGCAGCAGGAAAGCCCGCAGCCCCCAGGTCTGTGGGTCTACGCAAGCGGTTCCCAAAGAGCTTTAGAACAAGGCATAGTTTTCCCTGCTGGCTCTTTGGGCGGGTGACCCATCTCCAGCCGTATGGCCATTTTTGTGCCTGATGCGGCGCCAAGTGGGAAAGGGTGGCTTTGAGGCTGAAGGCAGCAGCAAAGCCCGCAGCCCCCAGGTCTGTGGGGCTACGCAAGCGGTTCCCAAAGAGCTTTAGAACAAGGCATAATTTTCCCTGCTGGCTCTTTGGGCGGGGGACCCATCTCCAGCCATATGGCCATTTTTGTGCCTGGCGCGGCGCCAAGTGGGAAAGGGTGGCTTCAAGGCTGAAGGCAGCAGGAAAGCCCGCAGCCCCCAGGTCTGTGGGGCTACGCAAGCGGTTCCCAAAGAGCTTTAGAACAAGGCATAGTTTTCCCTGCTGGCTCTTTGGGCGGGGGACCCATCTCCAGCCGTATGGCCATTTTTGTGCCTGGCGCGGCGCCAAGTGGGAAAGGGTGGCTTTGAGGCTGAAGGCAGCAGCAAAGCCCGCAGCCCCCAGGTCTGTGGGGCTACGCAAGCGGTTCCCAAAGAGCTTTAGAACAAGGCATAGTTTTCCCTGCTGGCTCTTTGGGCGGGGGACCCATCTCCAGCCATATGGCCATTTTTGTGCCTGGCGCAGCGCCAAGTGGGAAAGGGTTGCTTTGAGGCTGAAGGCAGCAGCAAAGCCTGCAGCCCCCAGGTCTGTGGGGCTACGCAAGCGGTTCCCAAAGAGCTTTAGAACAAGGCATAGTTTTCCCTGCTGGCTCTTTGGGCGGGAGACCCATCTCCAGCCATAGGCCATTTTTGTGCCTGGCGCGACGCCAAGTGGGAAAGGGTGTTGTCGAGGCTGAAGGCAGCAGGAAAGCCCGCAGCCCCCAGGTCTGTGGGGCCAAGCAAGCGGTTCCCAAAGAGCTTTAGAACAAGGCATAGTTTTCCCTGCTGGCTCTTTGGGCGGGAGACCCATCTCCAGCCATAGGCCATTTTTGTGCCTGGCGCGACGCCAAGTGGGAAAGGGTGGTTTTGAGGCTGAAGGCAGCAGGAAAGCCTGCAGCCCCCAGGTCTGTGGAGCTACGCAAGCAGTTCCCAAAGAGCTTTAGAACAAGGCATAGTTTTCCCTGCTGGCTCTTTGGGCGGGGGACCCATCTCCAGCGGTATGGCCATTTTTGTGCCTGGCGCGGCGCCAAGTGGGAAAGGGTGGTGTCGAGGCTGAAGGCAGCAGGAAAGCCCGCAGCCCCCAGGTCTGTGGGGCTACGCAAGTGGTTCCCAAAGAGCTTTAGAACAAGGCATAGTTTTCCCTGCTGGCTCTTTGGGCGGGGGACCCATCTCCAGCCATAGGCCATTTTTGTGCCTGGCGCAGCGCCAGGTGGGAAAGGGTGGTGTCGAGTCTGAAGGCAGCAGCAAAGCCTGCAGCCCCCAGGTCTGTGGGGCCAAGCAAGCGGTTCGCAAAGAGCTTTAGAACAAGGCATAGTTTTCCCTGCTGGCTCCTTGGGCGGGGGACCCATCTCCAGCCATAGGCCATTTTTGTGCCTGGCGCGACGCCCAGTGGGAAAGGGTGGCTTTGAGGCTGAAGGCAGCAGCAAAGCCTGCAGCCCCCAGGTCTGTGGGGCTACGCAATCGGTTCCCAAAGAGCTTTAGAACAAGGCATAGTTTTCCCTGCTGGCTCTTTGGGCGGGGGACCCATCTCCAGCCGTATGGCCATTTTTGTGCCTGGCGCAGCGCCAAGTGGGAAAGGGTGGCTTTGAGGCTGAAGGCAGCAGCAAAGCCTGCAGCCCCAGGTCTGTGGGGCTACGCAAGCGGTTCCCAAAGAGCTTTAGAACAAGGCATAGTTTTCCCTGCTGGCTCTTTGGGCGGGGGACCCATCTCCAGCCGTATGGCCATTTTTGTGCCTGGCGCGGCGCCAAGTGGGAAAGGGTGGTTTTGAGGCTGAAGGCAGCAGCAAAGCCTGCAGCCCCCAGGTCTGTGGGGCTACGCAAGCGGTTCCCAAAGAGCTTTAGAACAAGGCATAGTTTTCCCTGCTGGCTCTTTGGGCGGGGGACCCATCTGCAGCCGTATGGCCATTTTTGGGCCTGGCGCGGCGCCAAGTGGGAAAGGGTGGTTTTGAGGCTGAAGGCAGCAGCAAAGCCCGCAGCCCCCAGGTCTGTGGGGCCAAGCAAGCGGTTCCCAAAGAGCTTTAGAACAAGGCATAGTTTTCCCTGCTGGCTCTTTGGGCGGGGGACCCATCTCCAGCCGTATGGCCATTTTTGAGCCTTTCGCGGCGCCAAGTGGGAAAGGGTGGTTTTGAGGCTGAAGGCAGCAGCAAAGCGCGCAGCCCCCAGGTCTGTGGGGCCAAGCAAGCGGTTCCCAAAGAGCTTTAGAACAAGGCATAGTTTTCCTTGCTGGCTCTTTGGGCATGGGACCCATCTCCAGCCATAGGCCATTTTTGTGCCTGGCGCGGTGCATAGTGGGAAAGGGTAGCTTTGAGGCTGAAGGCAGCAGCAAAGCCTGCAGCCCCCAGGTCTGTGGGGCTACGCAAGCGGTTCCCAAAGAGCTTTAGAACAAGGCATAGTTTTCCCTGCTGGCTCTTTGGGCGGGGGACCCATCTCCAGCCGTATGGCCATTTTTGTGCCTGGCGCAGCGCCAAGTGGGAAAGGGTGGCTTTGAGGCTGAAGGCAGCAGCAAAGCCTGCAGCCCCAGGTCTGTGGGGCTACGCAAGCGGTTCCCAAAGAGCTTTAGAACAAGGCATAGTTTTCCCTGCTGGCTCTTTGGGCGGGGGACCCATCTCCAGCCGTATGGCCATTTTTGAGCCTGGCGCGGCGCCAAGTGGGAAAGGGTGGTTTTGAAGATGAAGGCAGCAGCAAAGCCCGCAGCCCCCAGGTCTGTGGGGCCAAGCAAGCGGTTCCCAAAGAGCTTTAGAACAAGGCATAGTTTTCCTTGCTGGCTCTTTGGGCATGGGACCCATCTCCAGCCATAGGCCATTTTTGTGCCTGATGCGGCGCCAAGTGGGAAAGGGTGGCTTTGAGGCTGAAGGCAGCAGCAAAGCCTGCAGCCCCCAGGTCTGTGGGGCTACGCAAGCGGTTCCCAAAGAGCTTTAGAACAAGGCATAGTTTTCCCTGCTGGCTCTTTGGGCGGGGGACCCATCTCCAGCCATATGGCCATTTTTGGGCCTGGCGCGGCGCCAAGTGGGAAAGGGTGGCTTTGAGGCTGAAGGCAGCAGCAAAACCCGCAGCCCCCAGGTCTGTGGGGCTACGCAAGCGGTTCCCAAAGAGCTTTAGAACAAGGCATAGTTTTCCCTGCTGGCTCTTTGGGCGGGGGACCCATCTGCAGCCGTATGGCCATTTTTGGGCCTGGCGCGGCGCCAAGTGGGAAAGGGTGGTTTTGAGGCTGAAGGCAGCAGCAAAGCCCGCAGCCCCCAGGTCTGTGGGGCCAAGCAAGCGGTTCCCAAAGAGCTTTAGAACAAGGCATAGTTTTCCCTGCTGGCTCTTTGGGCGGGGGACCCATCTCCAGCCGTATGGCCATTTTTGAGCCTTTCGCGGCGCCAAGTGGGAAAGGGTGGTTTTGAGGCTGAAGGCAGCAGCAAAGCGCGCAGCCCCCAGGTCTGTGGGGCCAAGCAAGCGGTTCCCAAAGAGCTTTAGAACAAGGCATAGTTTTCCTTGCTGGCTCTTTGGGCATGGGACCCATCTCCAGCCATAGGCCATTTTTGTGCCTGGCGCGGTGCATAGTGGGAAAGGGTAGCTTTGAGGCTGAAGGCAGCAGCAAAGCCTGCAGCCCCCAGGTCTGTGGGGCTACGCAAGCGGTTCCCAAAGAGCTTTAGAACAAGGCATAGTTTTCCCTGCTGGCTCTTTGGGCGGGGGACCCATCTCCAGCCGTATGGCCATTTTTGTGCCTGGCGCAGCGCCAAGTGGGAAAGGGTGGCTTTGAGGCTGAAGGCAGCAGCAAAGCCCGCAGCCCCCAGGTCTGTGGGGCCAAGCAAGCGGTTCCCAAAGAGCTTTAGAACAAGGCCTAGTTTTCCCTGCTGGCTCTTTGGGTATGGGACCCATCTCCAGCCGTATGGCCATTTTTGTGCCTGGCGCGGCGCCAAGTGGGAAAGGGTGGTTTTGAGGCTGAAGGCAGCAGCAAAGCCTGCAGCCCCCAGGTCTGTGGGGCTACGCAAGCGGTTCCCAAAGAGCTTTAGAACAAGGCATATTTTTCCCTGCTGGCTCTTTGGGCGGGGGACCCATCTGCAGCCGTATGGCCATTTTTGGGCCTGGCGCGGCGCCAAGTGGGAAAGGGTGGTTTTGAGGCTGAAGGCAGCAGCAAAGCCCGCAGCCCCCAGGTCTGTGGGGCCAAGCAAGCGGTTCCCAAAGAGCTTTAGAACAAGGCATAGTTTTCCCTGCTGGCTCTTTGGGCGGGGGACCCATCTGCAACCGTATGGCCATTTTTGGGCCTGGCGCGGCGCCAAGTGGGAAAGGGTGGTTTTGAGGCTGAAGGCAGCAGCAAAGCCTGCAGCCCCCAGGTCTGTGGGGCCAAGCAAGCGGTTCCCAAAGAGCTTTAGAACAAGGCATAGTTTTCCCTGCTGGCTCTTTGGGCGGGGGACCCATCTGCAGCCGTATGGCCATTTTTGGGCCTGGCGCGGCGCCAAGTGGGAAAGGGTGGTGTCGAGGCTGAAGGCAGCAGGAAAGCCCGCAGCCCCCAGGTCTGTGGGGCTACGCAAGTGGTTCCCAAAGAGCTTTAGAACAAGGCATAGTTTTCCCTGCTGGCTCTTTGGGCGGGGGACCCATCTCCAGCCATAGGCCATTTTTGTGCCTGGCGCAGCGCCAGGTGGGAAAGGGTGGTGTCGAGTCTGAAGGCAGCAGCAAAGCCTGCAGCCCCCAGGTCTGTGGGGCCAAGCAAGCGGTTCGCAAAGAGCTTTAGAACAAGGCATAGTTTTCCCTGCTGGCTCTTTGGGAGGGGGACCCATCTCCAGCCATAGGCCATTTTTGTGCCTGGCGCGACGCCCAGTGGGAAAGGGTGGCTTTGAGGCTGAAGGCAGCAGCAAAGCCTGCAGCCCCCAGGTCTGTGGGGCTACGCAATCGGTTCCCAAAGAGCTTTAGAACAAGGCATAGTTTTCCCTGCTGGCTCTTTGGGCGGGGGACCCATCTCCAGCCGTATGGCCATTTTTGTGCCTGGCGCAGCGCCAAGTGGGAAAGGGTGGCTTTGAGGCTGAAGGCAGCAGCAAAGCCTGCAGCCCCAGGTCTGTGGGGCTACGCAAGCGGTTCCCAAAGAGCTTTAGAACAAGGCATAGTTTTCCCTGCTGGCTCTTTGGGCGGGGGACCCATCTCCAGCCGTATGGCCATTTTTGTGCCTGGCGCGGCGCCAAGTGGGAAAGGGTGGTTTTGAGGCTGAAGGCAGCAGCAAAGCCTGCAGCCCCCAGGTCTGTGGGGCTACGCAAGCGGTTCCCAAAGAGCTTTAGAACAAGGCATAGTTTTCCCTGCTGGCTCTTTGGGCGGGGGACCCATCTGCAGCCGTATGGCCATTTTTGGGCCTGGCGCGGCGCCAAGTGGGAAAGGGTGGTTTTGAGGCTGAAGGCAGCAGCAAAGCCCGCAGCCCCCAGGTCTGTGGGGCCAAGCAAGCGGTTCCCAAAGAGCTTTAGAACAAGGCCTAGTTTTCCCTGCTGGCTCTTTGGGCGGGGGACCCATCTCCAGCCGTATGGCCATTTTTGAGCCTTTCGCGGCGCCAAGTGGGAAAGGGTGGTTTTGAGGCTGAAGGCAGCAGCAAAGCGCGCAGCCCCCAGGTCTGTGGGGCCAAGCAAGCGGTTCCCAAAGAGCTTTAGAACAAGGCATAGTTTTCCTTGCTGGCTCTTTGGGCATGGGACCCATCTCCAGCCATAGGCCATTTTTGTGCCTGGCGCGGTGCATAGTGGGAAAGGGTAGCTTTGAGGCTGAAGGCAGCAGCAAAGCCTGCAGCCCCCAGGTCTGTGGGGCTACGCAAGCGGTTCCCAAAGAGCTTTAGAACAAGGCATAGTTTTCCCTGCTGGCTCTTTGGGCGGGGGACCCATCTCCAGCCGTATGGCCATTTTTGTGCCTGGCGCAGCGCCAAGTGGGAAAGGGTGGCTTTGAGGCTGAAGGCAGCAGCAAAGCCTGCAGCCCCAGGTCTGTGGGGCTACGCAAGCGGTTCCCAAAGAGCTTTAGAACAAGGCATAGTTTTCCCTGCTGGCTCTTTGGGCGGGGGACCCATCTCCAGCCGTAGGGCCATTTTTGAGCCTGGCGCGGCGCCAAGTGGGAAAGGGTGGTTTTGAAGATGAAGGCAGCAGCAAAGCCCGCAGCCCCCAGGTCTGTGGGGCCAAGCAAGCGGTTCCCAAAGAGCTTTAGAACAAGGCATAGTTTTCCTTGCTGGCTCTTTGGGCATGGGACCCATCTCCAGCCATAGGCCATTTTTGTGCCTGATGCGGCGCCAAGTGGGAAAGGGTGGCTTTGAGGCTGAAGGCAGCAGCAAAGCCTGCAGCCCCCAGGTCTGTGGGGCTACGCAAGCGGTTCCCAAAGAGCTTTAGAACAAGGCATAGTTTTCCCTGCTGGCTCTTTGGGCGGGGGACCCATCTCCAGCCATATGGCCATTTTTGGGCCTGGCGCGGCGCCAAGTGGGAAAGGGTGGCTTTGAGGCTGAAGGCAGCAGCAAAACCCGCAGCCCCCAGGTCTGTGGGGCTACGCAAGCGGTTCCCAAAGAGCTTTAGAACAAGGCATAGTTTTCCCTGCTGGCTCTTTGGGCGGGGGACCCATCTCCAGCCGTATGGCCATTTTTGTGCCTGGCGCAGCGCCAAGTGGGAAAGGGTGGCTTTGAGGCTGAAGGCAGCAGCAAAGCCTGCAGCCCCAGGTCTGTGGGGCTACGCAAGCGGTTCCCAAAGAGCTTTAGAACAAGGCCTAGTTTTCCCTGCTGGCTCTTTGGGCGGGGGACCCATCTCCAGCCGTATGGCCATTTTTGTGCCTGGCGCGGCGCCAAGTGGGAAAGGGTGGTTTTGAGGCTGAAGGCAGCAGCAAAGCCTGCAGCCCCCAGGTCTGTGGGGCTACGCAAGCGGTTCCCAAAGAGCTTTAGAACAAGGCATATTTTTCCCTGCTGGCTCTTTGGGCGGGGGACCCATCTGCAGCCGTATGGCCATTTTTGGGCCTGGCGCGGCGCCAAGTGGGAAAGGGTGGTTTTGAGGCTGAAGGCAGCAGCAAAGCCCGCAGCCCCCAGGTCTGTGGGGCCAAGCAAGCGGTTCCCAAAGAGCTTTAGAACAAGGCATAGTTTTCCCTGCTGGCTCTTTGGGCGGGGGACCCATCTGCAGCCGTATGGCCATTTTTGGGCCTGGCGCGGCGCCAAGTGGGAAAGGGTGGTTTTGAGGCTGAAGGCAGCAGCAAAGCCTGCAGCCCCCAGGTCTGTGGGGCCAAGCAAGCGGTTCCCAAAGAGCTTTAGAACAAGGCATAGTTTTCCCTGCTGGCTCTTTGGGCGGGGGACCCATCTGCAGCCGTATGGCCATTTTTGGGCCTGGCGCGGCGCCAAGTGGGAAAGGGTGGTTTTGAGGCTGAAGGCAGCAGCAAAGCCCGCAGCCCCCAGGTCTGTGGGGCCAAGCAAGCGGTTCCCAAAGAGCTTTAGAACAAGGCATAGTTTTCCCTGCTGGCTCTTTGGGCGGGGGACCCATCTGCAGCCGTATGGCCATTTTTGGGCCTGGCGCGGCGCCAAGTGGGAAAGGGTGGTTTTGAGGCTGAAGGCAGCAGCAAAGCCTGCAGCCCCAGGTCTGTGGGGCTACGCAAGCGGTTCCCAAAGAGCTTTAGAACAAGGCATAGTTTTCCCTGCTGGCTCTTTGGGCGGGGGACCCATCTCCAGCCGTATGGCCATTTTTGAGCCTGGCGCGGCGCCAAGTGGGAAAGGGTGGTTTTGAAGATGAAGGCAGCAGCAAAGCCCGCAGCCCCCAGGTCTGTGGGGCCAAGCAAGCGGTTCCCAAAGAGCTTTAGAACAAGGCATAGTTTTCCTTGCTGGCTCTTTGGGCATGGGACCCATCTCCAGCCATAGGCCATTTTTGTGCCTGATGCGGCGCCAAGTGGGAAAGGGTGGCTTTGAGGCTGAAGGCAGCAGCAAAGCCTGCAGCCCCCAGGTCTGTGGGGCTACGCAAGCGGTTCCCAAAGAGCTTTAGAACAAGGCATAGTTTTCCCTGCTGGCTCTTTGGGCGGGGGACCCATCTCCAGCCGTATGGCCATTTTTGTGCCTGGCGCAGCGCCAAGTGGGAAAGGGTGGCTTTGAGGCTGAAGGCAGCAGCAAAGCCTGCAGCCCCAGGTCTGTGGGGCTACGCAAGCGGTTCCCAAAGAGCTTTAGAACAAGGCCTAGTTTTCCCTGCTGGCTCTTTGGGCGGGGGACCCATCTCCAGCCGTATGGCCATTTTTGTGCCTGGCGCGGCGCCAAGTGGGAAAGGGTGGTTTTGAGGCTGAAGGCAGCAGCAAAGCCTGCAGCCCCCAGGTCTGTGGGGCTACGCAAGCGGTTCCCAAAGAGCTTTAGAACAAGGCATAGTTTTCCCTGCTGGCTCTTTGGGCGGGGGACCCATCTGCAGCCGTATGGCCATTTTTATGCCTGGCGCGGTGCGTAGTGGGAAAGGGTGGTTTTGAGGCTGAAGGCAGCAGCAAAGCCCGCAGCCCCCAGGTCTGTGGGGCCAAGCAAGCGGTTCCCAAAGAGCTTTAGAACAAGGCATAGTTTTCCCTGCTGGCTCTTTGGGCGGGGGACCCATCTGCAGCCGTATGGCCATTTTTGAGCCTGGCGCGGCGCCAAGTGGGAAAGGGTGGTTTTGAAGATGAAGGCAGCAGCAAAGCCCGCAGCCCCCAGGTCTGTGGGGCCAAGCAAGCGGTTCCCAAAGAGCTTTAGAACAAGGCATAGTTTTCCTTGCTGGCTCTTTGGGCATGGGACCCATCTCCAGCCATAGGCCATTTTTGTGCCTGATGCGGCGCCAAGTGGGAAAGGGTGGCTTTGAGGCTGAAGGCAGCAGCAAAGCCTGCAGCCCCCAGGTCTGTGGGGCTACGCAAGCGGTTCCCAAAGAGCTTTAGAACAAGGCATAGTTTTCCCTGCTGGCTCTTTGGGCGGGGGACCCATCTCCAGCCATATGGCCATTTTTGGGCCTGGCGCGGCGCCAAGTGGGAAAGGGTGGCTTTGAGGCTGAAGGCAGCAGCAAAGCCCGCAGCCCCCAGGTCTGTGGGGCTACGCAAGCGGTTCCCAAAGAGCTTTAGAACAAGGCATAGTTTTCCCTGCTGGCTCTTTGGGCGGGGGACCCATCTCCAGCCGTATGGCCATTTTTGTGCCTGGCGCAGCGCCAAGTGGGAAAGGGTGGCTTTGAGGCTGAAGGCAGCAGCAAAGCCTGCAGCCCCAGGTCTGTGGGGCTACGCAAGCGGTTCCCAAAGAGCTTTAGAACAAGGCCTAGTTATCCCTGCTGGCTCTTTGGGCGGGGGACCCATCTCCAGCCGTATGGCCATTTTTGTGCCTGGCGCGGCGCCAAGTGGGAAAGGGTGGCTTTGAGGCTGAAGGCAGCAGGAAAGCCTGCAGCCCCCAGGTCTGTGGGGCTACGCAAGCGGTTCCCAAAGAGCTTTAGAACAAGGCATATTTTTCCCTGCTGGCTCTTTGGGCGGGGGACCCATCTGCAGCCGTATGGCCATTTTTGGGCCTGGCGCGGCGCCAAGTGGGAAAGGGTGGTTTTGAGGCTGAAGGCAGCAGCAAAGCCCGCAGCCCCCAGGTCTGTGGGGCTACGCAAGCGGTTCCCAAAGAGCTTTAGAACAAGGCATAGTTTTCCCTGCTGGCTCTTTGGGCGGGGGACCCATCTCCAGCCGTATGGCCATTTTTGAGCCTTTCGCGGCGCCAAGTGGGAAAGGGTGGTTTTGAGGCTGAAGGCAGCAGCAAAGCGCGCAGCCCCCAGGTCTGTGGGGCCAAGCAAGCGGTTCCCAAAGAGCTTTAGAACAAGGCATAGTTTTCCTTGCTGGCTCTTTGGGCATGGGACCCATCTCCAGCCATATGGCCATTTTTGTGCCTGGCGCGGCGCCAAGTGGGAAAGGGTGGCTTTGAGGCTGAAGGCAGCAGGAAAGCCTGCAGCCCCCAGGTCTGTGGGGCTACGCAAGCGGTTCCCAAAGAGCTTTAGAACAAGGCATAGTTTTCCCTGCTGGCTCTTTGGGCGGGGGACCCATCTCCAGCCATATGGCCATTTTTGGGCCTGGCGCGGCGCCAAGTGGGAAAGGGTGGCTTTGAGGCTGAAGGCAGCAGCAAAGCCCGCAGCCCCCAGGTCTGTGGGGCTACGCAAGCGGTTCCCAAAGAGCTTTAGAACAAGGCCTAGTTTTCCCTGCTGGCTCTTTGGGCGGGGGACCCATCTCCAGCCGTATGGCCATTTTTGTGCCTGGCCAGGCGCCAAGTGGGAAAGGGTGTTTTTGAGGCTGAAGGCAGCAGGAAAGCCCGCAGCCCCCAGGTCTGTGGGGCTACGCAAGCGGTTCCCAAAGAGCTTTAGAACAAGGCATAGTTTTCCCTGCTGGCTCTTTGGGTGGGGGACCCATCTCCAGCCGTATGGCCATTTTTGTGCCTGGCGCGGCGCCAAGTGGGAAAGGGTGGCTTTGAGGCTGAAGGCAGCAGCAAAGCCTGCAGCCCCAGGTCTGTGGGGCTACGCAAGCGGTTCCCAAAGAGCTTTAGAACAAGGCATAGTTTTCCCTGCTGGCTCTTTGGGCGGGGGACCCATCTCCAGCCGTATGGCCATTTTTGTGCCTGGCGCGGCGCCAAGTGGGAAAGGGTGGCTTTGAGGCTGAAGGCAGCAGCAAAGCCTGCAGCCCCCAGGTCTGTGGGGCTACGCAAGCGGTTCCCAAAGAGCTTTAGAACAAGGCATATTTTTCCCTGCTGGCTCTTTGGGCGGGGGACCCATCTGCAGCCGTATGGCCATTTTTGGGCCTGGCGCGGCGCCAAGTGGGAAAGGGTGGTTTTGAGGCTGAAGGCAGCAGCAAAGCCCGCAGCCCCCAGGTCTGTGGGGCTACGCAAGCGGTTCCCAAAGAGCTTTAGAACAAGGCATAGTTTTCCCTGCTGGCTCTTTGGGCATGGGACCCATCTCCAGCCGTATGGCCATTTTTGAGCCTTTCGCGGCGCCAAGTGGGAAAGGGTGGTTTTGAGGCTGAAGGCAGCAGCAAAGCCCGCAGCCCCCAGGTCTGTGGGGCCAAGCAAGCGGTTCCCAAAGAGCTTTAGAACAAGGCATAGTTTTCCTTGCTGGCTCTTTGGGCATGGGACCCATCTCCAGCCATATGGCCATTTTTGTGCCTGGCGCGGCGCCAAGTGGGAAAGGGTGGCTTTGAGGCTGAAGGCAGCAGCAAAGCCTGCAGCCCCCAGGTCTGTGGGGCTACGCAAGCGGTTCCCAAAGAGCTTTAGAACAAGGCATAGTTTTCCCTGCTGGCTCTTTGGGCGGGGGACCCATCTCCAGCCATATGGCCATTTTTGGGCCTGGCGCGGCGCCAAGTGGGAAAGGGTGGTGTCAAGTCTGAAGGCAGCAGGAAAGCCCGCAGCCCCCAGGTCTGTGGGGCCAAGCAAGCGGTTCCCAAAGAGCTTTAGAACAAGGCATAGTTTTCCTTGCTGGCTCTTTGGGCATGGGACCCATCTCCAGCCATATGGCCATTTTTGTGCCTGATGCGGCGCCAAGTGGGAAAGGGTGGCTTTGAGGCTGAAGGCAGCAGCAAAGCCTGCAGCCCCCAGGTCTGTGGGGCTACGCAAGCGGTTCCCAAAGAGCTTTAGAACAAGGCATAGTTTTCCCTGCTGGCTCTTTGGGCGGGGGACCCATCTCCAGCCATATGGCCATTTTTGTGCCTGGCGCGGCGCCAAGTGGGAAAGGGTGGCTTTGAGGCTGAAGGCAGCAGCAAAGCCCGCAGCCCCCAGGTCTGTGGGGCTACGCAAGCGGTTCCCAAAGAGCTTTAGAACAAGGCATAGTTTTCCCTGCTGGCTCTTTGGGCGGGGGACCCATGTCCAGCCGTATGGCCATTTTTGTGCCTGGCGCAGCGCCAAGTGGGAAAGGGTGGCTTTGAGGCTGAAGGCAGCAGCAAAGCCTGCAGCCCCAGGTCTGTGGGGCTACGCAAGCGGTTCCCAAAGAGCTTTAGAACAAGGCATAGTTTTCCCTGCTGGCTCTTTGGGTGGGGGACCCATCTCCAGCCGTATGGCCATTTTTGTGCCTGATGCGGCGCCAAGTGGGAAAGGGTGGTTTTGAGGCTGAAGGCAGCAGGAAAGCCCGCAGCCCCCAGGTCTGTGGGGCTACGCAAGCGGTTCCCAAAGAGCTTTAGAACAAGGCATATTTTTCCCTGCTGGCTCTTTGGGCGGGGGACCCATCTCCAGCCGTAGGCCATTTTTATGCCTGGGGCGGCGCCAAGTGGGAAAGGGTGGCTTTGAGGCTGAAGGCAGCAGGAAAGCCCGCAGCCCCCAGGTCTGTGGGGCTACGCAAGCGGTTCCCAAAGAGCTTTAGAACAAGGCATAGTTTTCCCGGCTTGTTCTTTGGGCGGGGGACCCATCTGCAGCCGTATGGCCATTTTTGGGCCTGGCGCGGCGCCAAGTGGGAAAGGGTGGTGTCGAGTCTGAAGGCAGCAGGAAAGCCCGCAGCCCCCAGGTCTGTGGGGCTACGCAAGCGGTTCCCAAAGAGCTTTAGAACAAGGCATAGTTTTCCCTGCTGGCTCTTTGGGTGGGGGACCCATGTCCAGCCATAGGCCATTTCTGTGCCTGATAGGGCGCCAAGTGGGAAAGGGTGGCTTTGAGGCTGAAGACAGCAGGAACCCCTGCAGCCCCCAGGTCTGTGGGGCTATGCAAGCGGTTCCCAAAGAGCTTTAGAACAAGGCATAGTTTTCCCTGCTGGCTCTTTGGGCGGGGGACCCATCTCCAGCCATAGGCCATTTTTGTGCCTGGCGCGGTGCCAGGTGGGAAAGGGTGGTGTCGAGTCTGAAGGCAGCAGCAAAGCCTGCAGCCCCCAGGTCTGTGGGGCCAAGCAAGCGGTTCGCAAAGAGCTTTAGAACAAGGCATAGTTTTCCCTGCTGGCTCTTTGGGCGGGGGACCCATCTCCCGCCATAGGCCATTTTTGTGCCTGGCGCGACGCCCAGTGGGAAAGGGTGGCTTTGAGGCTGAAGGCAGCAGCAAAGCCTGCAGCCCCCAGGTCTGTGCGGCTACGCAAGCGGTTCCCAAAGAGCTTTAGAACAAGGCATAGTTTTCCCTGCTGGCTCTTTGGGCGAGGGACACATCTCCAGCCGTATGGCCATTTTTGTGCGTGGCCAGGGGCCAAGTGGGAAAGGGTGGTGTCGAGGCTGAAGGCAGCAGGAAGGCCCACAGCCCCCAGGTCTGTGGGGCTATGCAAGCGGTTCCCAAAGAGCTTTAGAAGAAGGCATAATTTTCCCTGCTGGCTCTTTCGGCATGGGACCCATCTCCAGCCATAGACCATTTTTGTGCCTACCGCGGCGCCAAGTGGGAAAGGGTGGCTTTGAGGCTTAATGCAGCAGCAAAGCCTGCAGCCCCCAGGTCTGTGGGGCTACGCAAGCGGTTCCCAAAGAGCTTTAGAACAAGGCATAGTTTTCCTTGCTGGGTCTTTGGGCATGGGACCCATCTCCAGCCATAGGCCATTTTTGTGCCTGATGCGGCGCCAAGTGGGAAAGGGTGGCTTTGAGGCTGAAGGCAGCAGCAAAGCCTGCAGCCCCCAGGTCTGTGGGGCTATGGAAGCGGTTCCCAAAGTGCTTTAGAACAAGGCATAGTTTTCCCTGCTGGCTCTTTGGGCATGGGACCCATCTCGAGCCGTATGGCCATTTTTGTGCCTGGTGCGGCGCCAAGTGGGAAAGGGTGGCTTTGAGGCTGAAGGCAGCAGGAAAGCCCACACCCCCCAGGTCTGTGGGGCTACGCAAGCGGTTCCCAAAGAGCTTTAGAACAAGGCATAGTTTTCCATGCTGGCTCTTTGGGCGGGGGACCCATCTCCAGCCGTATGGCCATTTTTGTGCCTGGCGCGGCGCCAAGTGGGAAAGGGTGGCTTTGAGGCTGAAGGCAGCAGGAAAGCCCGCAGCCCCCAGGTCTGTGGGGCTACGCAAGCGGTTCACAAAGAGCTTTAGAACAAGGCATAGTTTTCCCTGCTGGCTCTTTGGGCGGGGGACCCATCTCCAGCCATATGGCCATTTTTGTACCTGGCGCAGCGCCAAGTGGGAAAGGGTGGCTTTGAGGCTGAAGGCAGCAGCAAAGCCTGCAGCCCCCAGGTCTGTGGGGCTACGCAAGCGCTTCCCAAAGAGCTTTAGAACAAGGCATAGTTTTCCCTGCTGGCTCCTTGGGCGGGGGACCCATCTCCAGTCGTATGGCTATTTTTATGCCTGGCGCGGTGCGTAGTGGGAAAGGGTGGTGTCGAGGCTGAAGGCAGCAGGAAAGCCCGCAGCCCCCAGGTCTGTGGGGCTACGCAAGCGGTTCCCAAAGAGCTTTAGAACAAGGCATAGTTTTCCCTGCTGGTTCTTTGGGCGGGGGACCCATCTCCAGTCGTATGGCCATTTTTGTGCCTGATGCGGCGCCAAGTTGGAAAGGGTGGCTTTGAGGCTGAAGGCAGCAGGAAAGCCCACAGCCCCCAGGTCTGTGGGGCTACGCAAGCGGTTCCCAAAGAGCTTTAGAACAAGGCATAGTTTTCCCTGCTGGCTCTTTGGGCGGGGGACCCATCTCCAGCCGTATGGCCATTTTTGTGCGTGGCCAGGGGCCAAGTGGGAAAGGGTGGTGTCGAGGCTGAAGGCAGGAGCAAAACCTGCAGCCCCCAGGTCTGTGGGGCTACGCAAGCGGTTCCCAAAGAGCTTTAGAACAAGGCATAGTTTTCCCTGCTGGCTCTTTGGGCGGGGGACCCATCTCCAGCCGTATGGCCATTTTTGTGCCTGGCCAGGCGCCAAGTGGGAAAGGGTGTTTTTGAGGCTGAAGGCAGCAGCAAAGCCTGCAGCCCCAGGTCTGTGGGGCTACGCAAGCGGTTCCCAAAGAGCTTTAGAACAAGGCATAGTTTTCCCTGCTGGCTCTTTGGGCGGGGGACCCATCTCCAGCCGTATGGCCATTTTTGTGCCTGGCGCGGCGCCAAGTGGGAAAGGGTGGCTTTGAGGCTGAAGGCAGCAGCAAAGCCTGCAGCCCCCAGGTCTGTGGGGCTACGCAAGCGGTTCCCAAAGAGCTTTAGAACAAGGCATATTTTTCCCTGCTGGCTCTTTGGGCGGGGGACCCATCTGCAGCCGTATGGCCATTTTTGGGCCTGGCGCGGCGCCAAGTGGGAAAGGGTGGTTTTGAGGCTGAAGGCAGCAGCAAAGCCCGCAGCCCCCAGGTCTGTGGGGCTACGCAAGCGGTTCCCAAAGAGCTTTAGAACAAGGCATAGTTTTCCCTGCTGGCTCTTTGGGCGGGGGACCCATCTCCAGCCGTATGGCCATTTTTGAGCCTTTCGCGGCGCCAAGTGGGAAAGGGTGGTTTTGAGGCTGAAGGCAGCAGCAAAGCCCGCAGCCCCCAGGTCTGTGGGGCCAAGCAAGCGGTTCCCAAAGAGCTTTAGAACAAGGCATAGTTTTCCTTGCTGGCTCTTTGGGCATGGGACCCATCTCCAGCCATATGGCCATTTTTGTGCCTGGCGCGGCGCCAAGTGGGAAAGGGTGGCTTTGAGGCTGAAGGCAGCAGGAAAGCCTGCAGCCCCCAGGTCTGTGGGGCTACGCAAGCGGTTCCCAAAGAGCTTTAGAACAAGGCATAGTTTTCCCTGCTGGCTCTTTGGGCGGGGGACCCATCTCCAGCCGTATGGCCATTTTTGTGCCTGGCGCGGCGCCAAGTGGGAAAGGGTGGCTTTGAGGCTGAAGGCAGCAGCAAAGCCCGCAGCCCCCAGGTCTGTGGGGCCAAGCAAGCGGTTCCCAAAGAGCTTTAGAACAAGGCATAGTTTTCCTTGCTGGCTCTTTGGGCATGGGACCCATCTCCAGCCATATGGCCATTTTTGTGCCTGATGCGGCGCCAAGTGGGAAAGGGTGGCTTTGAGGCTGAAGGCAGCAGCAAAGCCTGCAGCCCCCAGGTCTGTGGGGCTACGCAAGCGGTTCCCAAAGAGCTTTAGAACAAGGCATAGTTTTCCCGGCTTGTTCTTTGGGCGGGGGACCCATCTGCAGCCGTATGGCCATTTTTGGGCCTGGCGCGGCGCCAAGTGGGAAAGGGTGGTGTCGAGTCTGAAGGCAGCAGGAAAGCCCGCAGCCCCCAGGTCTGTGGGGCTACGCAAGCGGTTCCCAAAGAGCTTTAGAACAAGGCATAGTTTTCCCTGCTGGCTCTTTGGGCGGGGGACCCATGTCCAGCCATAGGCCATTTCTGTGCCTGATAGGGCGCCAAGTGGGAAAGGGTGGCTTTGAGGCTGAAGGCAACAGGAAAGCCTGCAGCCCCCAGGTCTGTGGGGCTATGCAAGCGGTTCCCAAAGAGCTTTAGAACAAGGCATAGTTTTCCCTGCTGGCTCTTTGGGCGAGGGACACATCTCCAGCCGTATGGCCATTTTTGTGCGTGGCCAGGGGCCAAGTGGGAAAGGGTGGTGTCGAGGCTGAAGGCAGCAGGAAGGCCCACAGCCCCCAGGTCTGTGGGGCTATGCAAGCGGTTCCCAAAGAGCTTTAGAAGAAGGCATAATTTTCCCTGCTGGCTCTTTCGGCATGGGACCCATCTCCAGCCATAGACCATTTTTGTGCCTACCGCGGCGCCAAGTGGGAAAGGGTGGCTTTGAGGCTTAATGCAGCAGCAAAGCCTGTAGCCCCCAGGTCTGTGGGGCTACGCAAGCGGTTCCCAAAGAGCTTTAGAACAAGGCATAGTTTTCCTTGCTGGGTCTTTGGGCATGGGACCCATCTCCAGCCATAGGCCATTTTTGTGCCTGATGCGGCGCCAAGTGGGAAAGGGTGGCTTTGAGGCTGAAGGCAGCAGCAAAGCCTGCAGCCCCCAGGTCTGTGGGGCTATGGAAGCGGTTCCCAAAGTGCTTTAGAACAAGGCATAGTTTTCCCTGCTGGCTCTTTGGGCATGGGACCCATCTCGAGCCGTATGGCCATTTTTGTGCCTGGTGCGGCGCCAAGTGGGAAAGGGTGGCTTTGAGGCTGAAGGCAGCAGGAAAGCCCACACCCCCCAGGTCTGTGGGGCTACGCAAGCGGTTCCCAAAGAGCTTTAGAACAAGGCATAGTTTTCCATGCTGGCTCTTTGGGCGGGGGACCCATCTCCAGCCGTATGGCCATTTTTGTGCCTGGCGCGGCGCCAAGTGGGAAAGGGTGGCTTTGAGGCTGAAGGCAGCAGGAAAGCCCGCAGCCCCCAGGTCTGTGGGGCTACGCAAGCGGTTCCCAAAGAGCTTTAGAACAAGGCATAGTTTTCCCTGCTGGCTCTTTGGGCGGGGGACCCATCTCCAGCCATATGGCCATTTTTGTACCTGGCGCAGCGCCAAGTGGGAAAGGGTGGCTTTGAGGCTGAAGGCAGCAGCAAAGCCTGCAGCCCCCAGGTCTGTGGGGCTACGCAAGCGGTTCCCAAAGAGCTTTAGAACAAGGCATAGTTTTCCCTGCTGGCTCCTTGGGCGGGGGACCCATCTCCAGTCGTATGGCTATTTTTATGCCTGGCGCGGTGCGTAGTGGGAAAGGGTGGTGTCGAGGCTGAAGGCAGCAGGAAAGCCCGCAGCCCCCAGGTCTGTGGGGCTACGCAAGCGGTTCCCAAAGAGCTTTAGAACAAGGCATAATTTTCCCTGCTGGCTCTCTGGGCGGGGGACCCATCTCCAGCCGTATGGCCATTTTTGTGCCTGGCGCGGCGCCAAGTGGGAAAGGGTGGTTTTGAGGCTGAAGGCAGCAGGAAAGCCTGCAGCCCCCAGGTCTGTGGGGCTACGCAAGCGGTTCCCAAAGAGCTTTAGAACAAGGCATAGTTTTCCCTGCTGCCTCTTTGGGCGGGGGACCCATCTCCAGCGGTATGGCCATTTTTGTGCCTGGCGCGGCGCCAAGTGGGAAAGGGTGGTGTCGAGGCTGAAGGCAGCAGGAAAGCCCGCAGCCCCCAGGTCTGTGGGGCTACGCAAGCGGTTCCCAAAGAGCTTTAGAACAAGGCATAATTTTCCCTCCTGGCTCTTTGGGCGGGGGACCCATCTCCAGCCGTATGGCCATTTTTGCGCCTGGCGCAGTGCCAAGTGGGAAAGGGTGGTGTCGAGGCTGAAGGCAGCAGCAAAGCCCGCAGCCCCCAGGTCTGTGGGGCTACGCAAGCGGTTCCCAAAGAGCTTTAGAACAAGGCATAGTTTTCCCTGCTGGCTCTTTGGGCGGTGGACCCATCTGCAGCCGTATGGCCATTTTTGTGCCTGGCGCGGCGCCAAGTGGGAAAGGGTGGTGTCGAGGCTGAAGGCAGCAGCAAAGCCCGCAGCCCCCAGGTCTGTGGGGCTACGCAAGCGGTTCCCAAAGAGCTTTAGAACAAGGCATAGTTTTCCTTGCTGGCTCTTTGGGCATGGGACCCATCTCCAGCCATAGGCCATTTTTGTGCCTGGCGCGGCGCCAGGTTGGAAAGGGTGGTGTCGAGTCTGAAGGCAGCAGCAAAGCCTGCAGCCCCCAGGTCTGTGGGGCCAAGCAAGCGGTTCCCAAAGAGCTTTAGAACAAGGCATAGTTTTCCCTGCTGGCTCTTTGGGCGGGGGACCCATCTCCTGCCATAGGCCATTTTTGTGCCTGGCGCGACGCCAAGTGGGAAAGGGTGGCTTTGAGGCTGAAGCAGCAGCAAAGCCTGCAGCCCCCAGGTCTGTGGGGCTACGCAAGCGGTTCCCAAAGAGCTTTAGAACAAGGCATATTTTTCCCAGCTGGCTCTTAGGGCATGGGACCCATATCCAGCCATAGGCCATTTTTGTGCCTGATGCGGCACCAAGTGGGAAAGGGTGGCTTTGAGGCTGAAGGCAGCAGGAAAGCCCGCAGCCCCCAGGTCTGTGGGGCTACGCAAGCGGTTCCCAAAGAGCTTTAGAACAAGGCATAATTTTCCCTGCTGGCTCTCTGGGCGGGGGACCCATCTCCAGCCGTATGGCCATTTTTGTGCCTGGCCCGGCGCCAAGTGGGAAAGGGTGCTGTCGAGGCTGAAGGCAGCAGGAGAGCCTGCAGCCCCCAGGTCTGTGCGGCTACGCAAGCGGTTCCCAAGGAGTTTTAGAACAAGGCATAGTTTTCCCTGCTGGCTCTTTGGGTGGGGGACCCATCTCCAGCCGTATGGCCATTTTTGTGCGTGGCCAGGGGCCAAGTGGGAAAGGGTGGTGTCGAGCCTGAAGGCAGCAGGAAGGCCCACAGCCCCCAGTTCTGTGGGGCTATGCAAGCGGTTCCCAAAGAGCTTTAGAACAAGGCATAGTTTTCCTTGCTGGGTCTTTGGGCATGGGACCCATCTCCAGCCATAGACCATTTTTGTGCCTACCGCGGCGCCAAGTGGGAAAGGGTGGCTTTGAGGCTGAAGGCAGCAGGAAAGCCCACACCCCCCAGGTCTGTGGGGCTACGCAAGCGGTTCCCAAAGAGCTTTAGAACAAGGCATAGTTTTCCCTGCTGGCTCTTTGGGCGGGGGACCCATCTCCAGCCGTACGGCCATTTTTGTGCCTGGCGCGGCGCCAAGTGGGAAAGGGTGGCTTTGAGGCTGAAGGCAGCAGGAAAGCCCGCAGCCCCCAGGTCTGTGGGGCTACGCAAGCGGTTCCCAAAGAGCTTTAGAACAAGGCATAGTTTTCCCTGCTGGCTCTTTGGGCGGGGGACCCATCTCCAGCCATATGGCCATTTTTGTGCCTGGCGCAGCGCCAAGTGGGAAAGGGTGGCTTTGAGGCTGAAGGCAGCAGCAAAGCCTGCAGCCCCCAGGTCTGTGCGGCTACGCAAGCGGTTCCCAAAGAGCTTTAGAACAAGGCATAGTTTTCCCTGCTGGCTCTTTGGGCGGGGGACCCATCTCCAGTCGTATGGCTATTTTTATGCCTGGCGCGGTGCGTAGTGGGAAAGGGTGGTGTCGAGGCTGAAGGCAGCAGGAAAGCCCGCAGCCCCCAGGTCTGTGGGGCTACGCAAGCGGTTCCCAAAGAGCTTTAGAACAAGGCATAGTTTTCCCTGCTGGCTCTTTGGGCGGGGGACCCATCTCCAGCCGTATGGCCATTTTTGTGCCTGATGCGGCGCCAAGTGGGAAAGGGTGGCTTTGAGGCTGAAGACAGCAGGAAAGCCCGCAGCCCCCAGGTCTGTGGGGCTACGCAAGCGGTTCCCAAAGAGCTTTAGAACAAGGCATAGTTTTCCCTGCTGGCTCCTTGGGCGGGGGACCCATCTCCAGCCATAGGCCATTTTTGTGCCTGGCGCGGCGCCAAGTGGGAAAGGGTGGTGTCGAGTCTGAAGGCAGCAGCAAAGCCTGCAGCCCCCAGGTCTGTGGGGCCAAGCAAGCGGTTCCCAAAGAGCTTTAGAACAAGGCATAGTTTTCCCTGCTGGCTCTTTGGGCGGGGGACCCATCTCCTGCCATAGGCCATTTTTGTGCCTGGCGCGACGCCAAGTGGGAAAGGGTGGCTTTGAGGCTGAAGCAGCAGCAAAGCCTGCAGCCCCCAGGTCTGTGGGGCTACGCAAGCGGTTCCCAAAGAGCTTTAGAACAAGGCATATTTTTCCCAGCTGGCTCTTAGGGCATGGGACCCATATCCAGCCATAGGCCATTTTTGTGCCTGATGCGGCACCAAGTGGGAAAGGGTGGCTTTGAGGCTGAAGGCAGCAGGAAAGCCCGCAGCCCCCAGGTCTGTGGGGCTACGCAAGCGGTTCCCAAAGAGCTTTAGAACAAGGCATAATTTTCCCTGCTGGCTCTCTGGGCGGGGGACCCATCTCCAGCCGTATGGCCATTTTTGTGCCTGGCCCGGCGCCAAGTGGGAAAGGGTGCTGTCGAGGCTGAAGGCAGCAGGAGAGCCTGCAGCCCCCAGGTCTGTGCGGCTACGCAAGCGGTTCCCAAGGAGTTTTAGAACAAGGCATAGTTTTCCCTGCTGGCTCTTTGGGTGGGGGACCCATCTCCAGCCGTATGGCCATTTTTGTGCGTGGCCAGGGGCCAAGTGGGAAAGGGTGGTGTCGAGCCTGAAGGCAGCAGGAAGGCCCACAGCCCCCAGTTCTGTGGGGCTATGCAAGCGGTTCCCAAAGAGCTTTAGAACAAGGCATAGTTTTCCTTGCTGGGTCTTTGGGCATGGGACCCATCTCCAGCCATAGACCATTTTTGTGCCTACCGCGGCGCCAAGTGGGAAAGGGTGGCTTTGAGGCTGAAGGCAGCAGGAAAGCCCACACCCCCCAGGTCTGTGGGGCTACGCAAGCGGTTCCCAAAGAGCTTTAGAACAAGGCATAGTTTTCCCTGCTGGCTCTTTGGGCGGGGGACCCATCTCCAGCCGTACGGCCATTTTTGTGCCTGGCGCGGCGCCAAGTGGGAAAGGGTGGCTTTGAGGCTGAAGGCAGCAGGAAAGCCCGCAGCCCCCAGGTCTGTGGGGCTACGCAAGCGGTTCCCAAAGAGCTTTAGAACAAGGCATAGTTTTCCCTGCTGGCTCTTTGGGCGGGGGACCCATCTCCAGCCATATGGCCATTTTTGTGCCTGGCGCAGCGCCAAGTGGGAAAGGGTGGCTTTGAGGCTGAAGGCAGCAGCAAAGCCTGCAGCCCCCAGGTCTGTGCGGCTACGCAAGCGGTTCCCAAAGAGCTTTAGAACAAGGCATAGTTTTCCCTGCTGGCTCTTTGGGCGGGGGACCCATCTCCAGTCGTATGGCTATTTTTATGCCTGGCGCGGTGCGTAGTGGGAAAGGGTGGTGTCGAGGCTGAAGGCAGCAGGAAAGCCCGCAGCCCCCAGGTCTGTGGGGCTACGCAAGCGGTTCCCAAAGAGCTTTAGAACAAGGCATAGTTTTCCCTGCTGGCTCTTTGGGCGGGGGACCCATCTCCAGCCGTATGGCCATTTTTGTGCCTGATGCGGCGCCAAGTGGGAAAGGGTGGCTTTGAGGCTGAAGACAGCAGGAAAGCCCGCAGCCCCCAGGTCTGTGGGGCTACGCAAGCGGTTCCCAAAGAGCTTTAGAACAAGGCATAGTTTTCCCTGCTGGCTCCTTGGGCGGGGGACCCATCTCCAGCCATAGGCCATTTTTGTGCCTGGCGCGGCGCCAAGTGGGAAAGGGTGGTGTCGAGGCTGAAGGCAGCAGGAAAGCCCACACCCCCCAGGTCTGTGGGGCTACGCAAGCGGTTCCCAAAGAGCTTTAGAACAAGGCATAGTTTTCCCTGCTGGCTCTTTGGGCGGGGGACCCATCTCCAGCCGTATGGCCATTTTTGTGCCTGGCGCGGCGCCAAGTGGGAAAGGGTGGCTTTGAGGCTGAAGGCAGCAGGAAAGCCCGCAGCCCCCAGGTCTGTGGGGCTACGCAAGCGGTTCCCAAAGAGCTTTAGAACAAGGCATAATTTTCCCTGCTGGCTCTTTGGGCGGGGGACCCATCTCCAGCCATATGGCCATTTTTGTGCCTGGCGCGGCGCCAAGTGGGAAAGGGTTGCTTTGAGGCTGAAGGCAGCAGCAAAGCCTGCAGCCCCCAGGTCTGTGGGGCTACGCAAGCGGTTCCCAAAGAGCTTTAGAACAAGGCATAGTTTTCCCTGCTGGCTCTTTGGGCGGGAGACCCATCTCCAGCCATAGGCCATTTTTGTGCCTGGCGCGACGCCAAGTGGGAAAGGGTGTTGTCGAGGCTGAAGGCAGCAGGAAAGCCCGCAGCCCCCAGGTCTGTGGGGCCAAGCAAGCGGTTCCCAAAGAGCTTTAGAACAAGGCATAGTTTTCCCTGCTGGCTCTTTGGGCGGGGGACCCATCTCCAGTCGTATGGCTATTTTTATGCCTGGCGCGGTGCGTAGTGGGAAAGGGTGGTTTTGAGGCTGAAGGCAGCAGGAAAGCCCGCAGCCCCCAGGTCTGTGGGGCTACGCAAGCGGTTCCCAAAGAGCTTTAGAACAAGGCATAGTTTTCCCTGCTGGCTCTTTGGGCGGGGGACCCATCTCCAGCCATATGGCCATTTTTGTGCCTGGCGCAGCGCCAAGTGGGAAAGGGTGGCTTTGAGGCTGAAGGCAGCAGCAAAGCCTGCAGCCCCCAGGTCTGTGCGGCTACGCAAGCGGTTCCCAAAGAGCTTTAGAACAAGGCATAGTTTTCCCTGCTGGCTCTTTGGGCGGGGGACCCATCTCCAGTCGTATGGCTATTTTTATGCCTGGCGCGGTGCGTAGTGGGAAAGGGTGGTGTCGAGGCTGAAGGCAGCAGGAAAGCCCGCAGCCCCCAGGTCTGTGGGGCTACGCAAGCGGTTCCCAAAGAGCTTTAGAACAAGGCATAGTTTTCCCTGCTGGCTCTTTGGGCGGGGGACCCATCTCCAGCCGTATGGCCATTTTTGTGCCTGATGCGGCGCCAAGTGGGAAAGGGTGGCTTTGAGGCTGAAGACAGCAGGAAAGCCCGCAGCCCCCAGGTCTGTGGGGCTACGCAAGCGGTTCCCAAAGAGCTTTAGAACAAGGCATAGTTTTCCCTGCTGGCTCCTTGGGCGGGGGACCCATCTCCAGCCATAGGCCATTTTTGTGCCTGGCGCGGCGCCAAGTGGGAAAGGGTGGTGTCGAGGCTGAAGGCAGCAGGAAAGCCCACACCCCCCAGGTCTGTGGGGCTACGCAAGCGGTTCCCAAAGAGCTTTAGAACAAGGCATAGTTTTCCCTGCTGGCTCTTTGGGCGGGGGACCCATCTCCAGCCGTATGGCCATTTTTGTGCCTGGCGCGGCGCCAAGTGGGAAAGGGTGGCTTTGAGGCTGAAGGCAGCAGGAAAGCCCGCAGCCCCCAGGTCTGTGGGGCTACGCAAGCGGTTCCCAAAGAGCTTTAGAACAAGGCATAATTTTCCCTGCTGGCTCTTTGGGCGGGGGACCCATCTCCAGCCATATGGCCATTTTTGTGCCTGGCGCGGCGCCAAGTGGGAAAGGGTTGCTTTGAGGCTGAAGGCAGCAGCAAAGCCTGCAGCCCCCAGGTCTGTGGGGCTACGCAAGCGGTTCCCAAAGAGCTTTAGAACAAGGCATAGTTTTCCCTGCTGGCTCTTTGGGCGGGAGACCCATCTCCAGCCATAGGCCATTTTTGTGCCTGGCGCGACGCCAAGTGGGAAAGGGTGTTGTCGAGGCTGAAGGCAGCAGGAAAGCCCGCAGCCCCCAGGTCTGTGGGGCCAAGCAAGCGGTTCCCAAAGAGCTTTAGAACAAGGCATAGTTTTCCCTGCTGGCTCTTTGGGCGGGGGACCCATCTCCAGTCGTATGGCTATTTTTATGCCTGGCGCGGTGCGTAGTGGGAAAGGGTGGTTTTGAGGCTGAAGGCAGCAGGAAAGCCCGCAGCCCCCAGGTCTGTGGGGCTACGCAAGCGGTTCCCAAAGAGCTTTAGAACAAGGCATAATTTTCCCTGCTGGCTCTTTGGGCGGGGGACCCATCTCCAGCCGTATGGCCATTTTTGTGCCTGGCGCGGCGCCAAGTGGGAAAGGGTGGTGTCGAGGCTGAAGGCAGCAGGAAAGCCTGCAGCCCCCAGGTCTGTGGGGCTACGCAAGCGGTTCCCAAAGAGCTTTAGAACAAGGCATAGTTTTCCCTGCTGGCTCCTTGGGCAGGGGACCCATCTCCAGCCATATGGCCATTTTTGTGCCTGGCGCGGCGCCAAGTGGGAAAGGATGGCTTTGAGGCTGAAGGCAGCAGGAAAGCCCACACCCCCCAGGTCTGTGGGGCCAAGCAAGCGGTTCCCAAAGAGCTTTAGAACAAGGCATAGTTTTCCCTGCTGGCTCTTTGGGCGGGGGACCCATCTCCAGCCGTATGGCCATTTTTGTGCCTGGCGCGGCGCCAAGTGGGAAAGGGTGGCTTTGAGGCTGAAGGCAGCAGGAAAGCCCGCAGCCCCCAGGTCTGTGGGGCTACGCAAGCGGTTCCCAAAGAGCTTTAGAACAAGGCATAGTTTTCCCTGCTGGCTCTTTGGGCGGGGGACCCATCTCCAGCCGTATGGCCATTTTTGTGCCTGGCGCGGCGCCAAGTGGGAAAGGGTGGCTTTGAGGCTGAAGGCAGCAGCAAAGCCTGCAGCCCCCAGGTCTGTGCGGCTACGCAAGCGGTTCCCAAAGAGCTTTAGAACAAGGCATAGTTTTCCCTGCTGGCTCTTTGGGCGGGGGACCCATCTCCAGTCGTATGGCTATTTTTATGCCTGGCGCGGTGCGTAGTGGGAAAGGGTGGTGTCGAGTCTGAAGGCAGCAGGAAAGCCCGCAGCCCCCAGGTCTGTGGGGCTACGCAAGCGGTTCCCAAAGAGCTTTAGAACAAGGCATAGTTTTCCCTGCTGGCTCTTTGGGCGGGGGACCCATCTCCAGCCATAGGCCATTTTTGTGCCTGATGCGGCGCCAAGTGGGAAAGGGTGGCTTTGAGGCTGAAGGCAGCAGGAAAGCGCGCAGCCCCCAGGTCTGTGGGGCTACGCAAGCGGTTCCCAAAGAGCTTTAGAACAAGGCATATTTTTCCCTGCTGGCTCTCTGGGCGGGGGACCCATATCCAGTCGTATGGCTATTTTTATGCCTGGCGCGGTGCGTAGTGGGAAAGGGTGGTGTCGAGGCTGAAGGCAGCAGGAAAGCCCGCAGCCCCCAGGTCTGTGGGGCTACGCAAGCGGTTCCCAAAGAGCTTTAGAACAAGGCATAGTTTTCCCTGCTGGCTCTTTGGGCGGGGGACCCATCTCCAGCCATAGACCATTTTTGTGCCTAGCGCGGCGCCAAGTGGGAAAGGGTGGTGTCGAGTCTGAAGGCAGCAGGAAAGGCTGCAGCCCCCAGGTCTGTGGGGCCAAGCAAGCGGTTCCCAAAGAGCTTTAGAACAAGGCATAGTTTTCCCTGCTGGCTCTTTGGGCATGGGAGCCATCTCCAGCCATAGGCCATTTTTGTGCCTGGCGCGACGCCAAGTGGGAAAGGGTGGCTTTGAGGCTGAAGGCAGCAGGAAAGCCCGCAGCCCCCAGGTCTGTGGGGCTACGCAAGCGGTTCCCAAAGAGCTTTAGAACAAGGCATAGTTTTCCCAGCTGGCTCTTAGGGCATGGGACCCATATCCATCCATAGGCCATTTTTGTGCTTGATGCGGCGCCAAGTGGGAAAGGGTGGCTTTGAGGCTGAAGGCAGCAGGAAAGCCCGCAGCCCCCACGTCTGTGGGGCTACGCAAGCGGTTCCCAAAGAGCTTTAGAACAAGGCATAATTTTCCCTGCTGGCTCTCTGGGCGGGGGACCCATCTCCAGCCGTATGGCCATTTTTGTGCCTGGCGCGGCGCCAAGTGGGAAAGGGTGCTGTCGAGGCTGAAGGCAGCAGGAAAGCCTGCAGCCCTAAGGTCTGTGGGGCTACGCAAGCGGTTCCCAAAGAGCTTTAGAACAAGGCATAGTTTTCCCTGCTGGCTCTTTGGGCGGGGGACCCATCTCCAGCCGTATGGCCATTTTTGTGCGTGGCCAGGGGCCAAGTGGGAAAGGGTGGTGTCGAGGCTGAAGGCAGCAGCAAAG
Source organism: Rissa tridactyla (assembly GCF_028500815.1). Classification (NCBI taxonomy): domain Eukaryota; kingdom Metazoa; phylum Chordata; class Aves; order Charadriiformes; family Laridae; genus Rissa; species Rissa tridactyla. The sequence goes on from NW_026529370.1 coordinate 286,441, forward strand.
CCCGCAGCCCCCAGGTCTGTGGGGCTACGCAAGCGGTTCCCAAAGAGCTTTAGAACAAGGCATAGTTTTCCCTGCTGGCTCTTTGGGCGGGGGACCCATCTCCAGCCGTATGGCCATTTTTGTGCCTGGCCCGGCGCCAAGTGGGAAAGGGTGGCTTTGAGGCTGAAGGCAGCAGGAAAGCCTGCAGCCCCCAGGTCTGTGGGGCTACGCAAGCGGTTCCCAAAGAGCTTTAGAACAAGGCATAGTTTTCCCTGCTGGCTCTTTGGGCGGGGGACCCATCTCCAGCCGTATGGCCATTTTTGTGCCTGGCGCGGCACCAAGTGGGAAAGGGTGGTTTTGAGGCTGAAGGCAGCAGCAAAGCCTGCAGCCCCCAGGTCTGTGGGGCTACGCAAGCGGTTCCCAAAGAGCTTTAGAACAAGGCATATTTTTCCCTGCTGGCTCTTTGGGCGGGGGACCCATCTCCAGCCATATGGCCATTTTTATGCCTGGGGCGGCGCCAAGTGGGAAAGGGTGGTGTCGAGGCTGAAGGCAGCAGGAAAGCCCGCAGCCCCCAGGTCTGTGGGGCTACGCAAGCGGTTCCCAAAGAGCTTTAGAACAAGGCATAGTTTTCCCTGCTGGCTCTTTGGGCGGGGGACCCATCTCCAGCCGTATGGCCATTTTTGTGCCTGGCGCGGCGCCAAGTGGGAAAGGGTGGCTTTGAGGCTGAAGGCAGCAGGAAAGCCTGCAGCCCCCAGGTTTGTGGGGCTACGCAAGCGGTTCCCAAAGAGCTTTAGAACAAGGCATAATTTTCCCTGATGGCTCTCTGGGCGGGGGACCCATCTCCAGCCGTATGACCATTTTTGTGCCTGGCGCGGCGTCAAGTGGGAAAGGGTGCTGTCGAGGCTGAAGGCAGCAGGAAAGCCTGCAGCCCCCAGGTCTGTGGGGCTACGCAAGCGGTTCCCAAAGAGCTTTAGAACAAGGCATAGTTTTCCCTGCTGGCTCTTTGGGCGGGGGACCCATCTCCAGCCGTCTATCTATTTTTGTGCCTGGCGCGGTGCGTAGTGGGAAAGGGTGGTGTCGAGGCTGAAGGCAGCAGGAAAGCCCGCAGCCCCCAGGTCTGTGGGGCTACGCAAGCGGTTCCCAAAGAGCTTTAGAACAAGGCATAGTTTTCCCTGCTGGCTCTTTGGGCGGGGGACCCATCTCCAGCCGTATGGCCATTTTTGTGCCTGATGCGGCGCCAAGTGGGAAAGGGTGGCTTTGAGGCTGAAGACAGCAGGAAAGCCCGCAGCCCCCAGGTCTGTGGGGCTACGCAAGCGGTTCCCAAAGAGCTTTAGAACAAGGCATAGTTTTCCCTGCTGGCTCCTTGGGCGGGGGACCCATCTCCAGCCATAGGCCATTTTTGTGCCTGGCGCGACGCCAAGTGGGAAAGGGTGTTGTCGAGGCTGAAGGCAGCAGGAAAGCCCGCAGCCCCCAGGTCTGTGGGGCCAAGCAAGCGGTTCCCAAAGAGCTTTAGAACAAGGCATAGTTTTCCCTGCTGGCTCTTTGGGCGGGAGACCCATCTCCAGCAATAGGCCATTTTTGTGCCTGGCGCGACGCCAAGTGGGAAAGGGTGTTGTCGAGGCTGAAGGCAGCAGGAAAGCCTGCAGCCCCCAGGTCTGTGGGGCTACGCAAGCGGTTCCCAAAGAGCTTTAGAACAAGGCATAGTTTTCCCTGCTGGCTCTTTGGGCGGGGGACCCATCTCCAGTCGTATGGCTATTTTTATGCCTGGCGCGGTGCGTAGTGGGAAAGGGTGGTTTTGAGGCTGAAGGCAGCAGGAAAGCCCGCAGCCCCCAGGTCTGTGGGGCTACGCAAGCGGTTCCCAAAGAGCTTTAGAACAAGGCATAATTTTCCCTGCTGGCTCTTTGGGCGGGGGACCCATCTCCAGCCGTATGGCCATTTTTGTGCCTGGCGCGGCGCCAAGTGGGAAAGGGTGGTGTCGAGGCTGAAGGCAGCAGGAAAGCCCACACCCCCCAGGTCTGTGGGGCTACGCAAGCGGTTCCCAAAGAGCTTTAGAACAAGGCATAGTTTTCCCTGCTGGCTCTTTGGGCGGGGGACCCATCTCCAGCCGTATGGCCATTTTTGTGCCTGGCGCGGCGCCAAGTGGGAAAGGGTGGCTTTGAGGCTGAAGGCAGCAGCAAAGCCCGCAGCCCCCAGGTCTGTGGGGCTACGCAAGCGGTTCCCAAAGAGCTTTAGAACAAGGCATAGTTTTCCCTGCTGGCTCTTTGGGCGGGGGACCCATCTCCAGCCATATGGCCATTTTTGTGCCTGGCGCAGCGCCAAGTGGGAAAGGGTTGCTTTGAGGCTGAAGGCAGCAGCAAAGCCTGCAGCCCCCAGGTCTGTGGGGCTACGCAAGCGGTTCCCAAAGAGCTTTAGAACAAGGCATAGTTTTCCCTGCTGGCTCTTTGGGCGGGAGACCCATCTCCAGCCATAGGCCATTTTTGTGCCTGGCGCGACGCCAAGTGGGAAAGGGTGTTGTCGAGGCTGAAGGCAGCAGGAAAGCCCGCAGCCCCCAGGTCTGTGGGGCCAAGCAAGCGGTTCCCAAAGAGCTTTAGAACAAGGCATAGTTTTCCCTGCTGGCTCTTTGGGCATGGGACCCATCTCCAGCCATAGGCCATTTTTGTGCCTGGCGCGACGCCAAGTGGGAAAGGGTGGTTTTGAGGCTGAAGGCAGCAGGAAAGCCTGCAGCCCCCAGGTCTGTGGGGCTACGCAAGCGGTTCCCAAAGAGCTTTAGAACAAGGCATAGTTTTCCCTGCTGGCTCTTTGGGCGGGGGACCCATCTCCAGCGGTATGGCCATTTTTGTGCCTGGCTCGGCGCCAAGTGGGAAAGGGTGGTGTCGAGGCTGAAGGCAGCAGGAAAGCCCGCAGCCCCCACGTCTGTGGGGCTACGCAAGTGGTTCCCAAAGAGCTTTAGAACAAGGCATAATTTTCCCTCCTGGCTCTTTGGGCGGGGGACCCATCTCCAGCCGTATGGCCATTTTTGCGCCTGGCGCAGTGCCAAGTGGGAAAGGGTGGTGTCGAGGCTGAAGGCAGCAGCAAAGCTTGCAGCCCCCAGGTCTGTGGGGCCAAGCAAGCGGTTCCCAAAGAGCTTTAGAACAAGGCATAGTTTTCCCTGCTGGCTCTTTGGGCGGGGGACCCATCTCCAGCCGTATGGCCATTTTTGTGCCTGGCGCGACGCCAAGTGGGAAAGGGTGGCTTTGAGGCTGAAGCAGCAGCAAAGCCTGCAGCCCCCAGGTCTGTGGGGCTACGCAAGCGGTTCCCAAAGAGCTTTAGAACAAGGCATAGTTTTCCCAGCTGGCTCTTAGGGCATGGGACCCATATCCAGCCATAGGCCATTTTTGTGCCTGATGCGGCACCAAGTGGGAAAGGGTGGCTTTGAGGCTGAAGGCAGCAGGAAAGCCCGCAGCCCCCAGGTCTGTGGGGCTACGCAAGCGGTTCCCAAAGAGCTTTAGAACAAGGCATAATTTTCCCTGCTGGCTCTCTGGGCGGGGGACCCATCTCCAGCCGTATGGCCATTTTTGTGCTTGGCGCAGCGCCAAGTGGGAAAGGGTGCTGTCGAGGTTGAAGGCAGCAGGAGAGCCTGCAGCCCCCAGGTCTGTGCGGCTACGCAAGCGGTTCCCAAAGAGTTTTAGAACAAGGCATAGTTTTCCCTGCTGGCTCTTTGGGCGGGGCACCCATCTCCAGCCGTATGGCCATTTTTGTGCCTGATGCGGCGCCAAGTGGGAAAGGGTGGCTTTGAGGCTGAAGGCAGCAGGAAAGCCCGCAGCCCCCAGGTCTGTGGGGCTACGCAAGCGGTTCCCAAAGAGCTTTAGAACAAGGCATAATTTTCCCTGCTGGCTCTTTGGGCGGGGGACCCATCTCCAGCCATATGGCCATTTTTGTGCCTGGCGCGGCGCCAAGTGGGAAAGGGTGGCTTCGAGGCTGAAGGCAGCAGGAAAGCCCGCAGCCCCCAGGTCTGTGGGGCTACGCAAGCGGTTCCCAAAGAGCTTTAGAACAAGGCATAGTTTTCCCTGCTGGCTCTTTGGGCGGGGGACCCATCTCCAGCCATATGGCCATTTTTGTGCCTGGCGCAGCGCCAAGTGGGAAAGGGTTGCTTTGAGGCTGAAGGCAGCAGCAAAGCCTGCAGCCCCCAGGTCTGTGGGGCTACGCAAGCGGTTCCCAAAGAGCTTTAGAACAAGGCATAGTTTTCCCTGCTGGCTCTTTGGGCGGGAGACCCATCTCCAGCCATAGGCCATTTTTGTGCCTGGCGCGACGCCAAGTGGGAAAGGGTGTTGTCGAGGCTGAAGGCAGCAGGAAAGCCCGCAGCCCCCAGGTCTGTGGGGCCAAGCAAGCGGTTCCCAAAGAGCTTTAGAACAAGGCATAGTTTTCCCTGCTGGCTCTTTGGGCGGGAGACCCATCTCCAGCCATAGGCCATTTTTGTGCCTGGCGCGACGCCAAGTGGGAAAGGGTGGTTTTGAGGCTGAAGGCAGCAGGAAAGCCTGCAGCCCCCAGGTCTGTGGGGCTACGCAAGGGGTTCCCAAAGAGCTTTAGAACAAGGCATAGTTTTCCCTGCTGGCTCTTTGGGCGGGGGACCCATCTCCAGCGGTATGGCCATTTTTGTGCCTGGCGCGGCGCCAAGTGGGAAAGGGTGGTTTTGAGGCTGAAGGCAGCAGCAAAGCCCGCAGCCCCCAGGTCTGTGGGGCCAAGCAAGCGGTTCCCAAAGAGCTTTAGAACAAGGCATAGTTTTCCCTGCTGGCTCTTTGGGCGGGGGACCCATCTCCAGCCGTATGGCCATTTTTGTGCCTGGCGCGGCGCCAAGTGGGAAAGGGTGGTTTTGAGGCTGAAGGCAGCAGCAAAGCCCACACCCCCCAGGTCTGTGGGGCCAAGCAAGCGGTTCCCAAAGAGCTTTAGAACAAGGCATAGTTTTCCTTGCTGGCTCTTTGGGAATGGGACCCATCTCCAGCCATAGGCCATTTTTGTGCCTGGCGCGGTGCATAGTGGGAAAGGGTAGCTTTGAGGCTGAAGGCAGCAGCAAAGCCTGCAGCCCCCAGGTCTGTGGGGCTACGCAAGCGGTTCCCAAAGAGCTTTAGAACAAGGCATAGTTTTCCCTGCTGGCTCTTTGGGCGGGGGACCCATCTCCAGCCATATGGCCATTTTTGTGCCTGGCGCGGCGCCAAGTGGGAAAGGGTGGCTTTGAGGCTGAAGGCAGCAGCAAAGCCCGCAGCCCCCAGGTCTGTGGGGCTACGCAAGCGGTTCCCAAAGAGCTTTAGAACAAGGCATAGTTTTCCCTGCTGGCTCTTTGGGCGGGGGACCCATCTCCAGCCGTATGGCCATTTTTGTGCCTGGCCAGGCGCCAAGTGGGAAAGGGTGTTTTTGAGGCTGAAGGCAGCAGGAAAGCCCGCAGCCCCCAGGTCTGTGGGGCTACGCAAGCGGTTCCCAAAGAGCTTTAGAACAAGGCATAGTTTTCCCTGCTGGCTCTTTGGGCGGGGGACCCATCTCCAGCCGTATGGCCATTTTTGTGCCTGGCGCAGCGCCAAGTGGGAAAGGGTGGCTTTGAGGCTGAAGGCAGCAGCAAAGCCTACAGCCCCAGGTCTGTGGGGCTACGCAGCGGTTCCCAAAGAGCTTTAGAACAAGGCATAGTTTTCCCTGCTGGCTCTTTGGGCGGGGGACCCATCTCCAGCCGTATGGCCATTTTTGAGCCTGGCGCGGCGCCAAGTGGGAAAGGGTGGCTTTGAGGCTGAAGGCAGCAGGAAAGCCTGCAGCCCCCAGGTCTGTGGGGCTACGCAAGCGGTTCCCAAAGAGCTTTAGAACAAGGCATAGTTTTCCCTGCTGGCTCTTTGGGCGGGGGACCCATCTCCAGCCATATGGCCATTTTTGGGCCTGGCGCGGCGCCAAGTGGGAAAGGGTGGCTTTGAGGCTGAAGGCAGCAGCAAAGCCCGCAGCCCCCAGGTCTGTGGGGCTACGCAAGCGGTTCCCAAAGAGCTTTAGAACAAGGCATAGTTTTCCCTGCTGGCTCTTTGGGCGGGGGACCCATCTCCAGCCGTATGGCCATTTTTGTGCCTGGCCAGGTGCCAAGTGGTAAAGGGTGTTTTTGAGGCTGAAGGCAGCAGGAAAGCCCGCAGCCCCCAGGTCTGTGGGGCTACGCAAGCGGTTCCCAAAGAGCTTTAGAACAAGGCATAGTTTTCCCTGCTGGCTCTTTGGGTGGGGGACCCATCTCCAGCCGTATGGCCATTTTTGTGCCTGGCGCAGCGCCAAGTGGGAAAGGGTGGCTTTGAGGCTGAAGGCAGCAGCAAAGCCTGCAGCCCCAGGTCTGTGGGGCTACGCAAGCGGTTCCCAAAGAGCTTTAGAACAAGGCATAGTTTTCCCTGCTGGCTCTTTGGGCGGGGGACCCATCTCCAGCCGTATGGCCATTTTTGTGCCTGGCGCGGCGCCAAGTGGGAAAGGGTGGCTTTGAGGCTGAAGGCAGCAGCAAAGCCTGCAGCCCCCAGGTCTGTGGGGCTACGCAAGCGGTTCCCAAAGAGCTTTAGAACAAGGCATATTTTTCCCTGCTGGCTCTTTGGGCGGGGGACCCATCTGCAGCCGTATGGCCATTTTTGGGACAGGCGCGGCGCCAAGTGGGAAAGGGTGGTTTTGAGGCTGAAGGCAGCAGCAAAGCCTGCAGCCCCAGGTCTGTGGGGCTACGCAGCGGTTCCCAAAGAGCTTTAGAACAAGGCATAGTTTTCCCTGCTGGCTCTTTGGGCGGGGGACCCATCTCCAGCCGTATGGCCATTTTTGAGCCTGGCGCGGCGCCAAGTGGGAAAGGGTGGCTTTGAGGCTGAAGGCAGCAGGAAAGCCTGCAGCCCCCAGGTCTGTGGGGCTACGCAAGCGGTTCCCAAAGAGCTTTAGAACAAGGCATAGTTTTCCCTGCTGGCTCTTTGGGCGGGGGACCCATCTCCAGCCATATGGCCATTTTTGGGCCTGGCGCGGCGCCAAGTGGGAAAGGGTGGCTTTGAGGCTGAAGGCAGCAGCAAAGCCCGCAGCCCCCAGGTCTGTGGGGCTACGCAAGCGGTTCCCAAAGAGCTTTAGAACAAGGCATAGTTTTCCCTGCTGGCTCTTTGGGCGGGGGACCCATCTCCAGCCGTATGGCCATTTTTGTGCCTGGCCAGGTGCCAAGTGGTAAAGGGTGTTTTTGAGGCTGAAGGCAGCAGGAAAGCCCGCAGCCCCCAGGTCTGTGGGGCTACGCAAGCGGTTCACAAAGAGCTTTAGAACAAGGCATAGTTTTCCCTGCTGGCTCTTTGGGTGGGGGACCCATCTCCAGCCGTATGGCCATTTTTGTGCCTGGCGCAGCGCCAAGTGGGAAAGGGTGGCTTTGAGGCTGAAGGCAGCAGCAAAGCCTGCAGCCCCAGGTCTGTGGGGCTACGCAAGCGGTTCCCAAAGAGCTTTAGAACAAGGCATAGTTTTCCCTGCTGGCTCTTTGGGCGGGGGACCCATCTCCAGCCGTATGGCCATTTTTGTGCCTGGCGCGGCGCCAAGTGGGAAAGGGTGGCTTTGAGGCTGAAGGCAGCAGCAAAGCCTGCAGCCCCCAGGTCTGTGGGGCTACGCAAGCGGTTCCCAAAGAGCTTTAGAACAAGGCATATTTTTCCCTGCTGGCTCTTTGGGCGGGGGACCCATCTGCAGCCGTATGGCCATTTTTGGGACAGGCGCGGCGCCAAGTGGGAAAGGGTGGTTTTGAGGCTGAAGGCAGCAGCAAAGCCCGCAGCCCCCAGGTCTGTGGGGCTACGCAAGCGGTTCCCAAAGAGCTTTAGAACAAGGCATAGTTTTCCCTGCTGGCTCTTTGGGCGGGGGACCCATCTCCAGCCGTATGGCCATTTTTGAGCCTTTCGCGGCGCCAAGTGGGAAAGGGTGGTTTTGAGGCTGAAGGCAGCAGCAAAGCCCGCAGCCCCCAGGTCTGTGGGGCCAAGCAAGCGGTTCCCAAAGAGCTTTAGAACAAGGCATAGTTTTCCTTGCTGGCTCTTTGGGCATGGGACCCATCTCCAGCCATATGGCCATTTTTGTGCCTGGCGCGGCGCCAAGTGGGAAAGGGTGGCTTTGAGGCTGAAGGCAGCAGGAAAGCCTGCAGCCCCCAGGTCTGTGGGGCTACGCAAGCGGTTCCCAAAGAGCTTTAGAACAAGGCATAGTTTTCCCTGCTGGCTCTTTGGGCGGGGGACCCATCTCCAGCCATATGGCCATTTTTGTGCCTGGCGCGGCGCCAAGTGGGAAAGGGTGGCTTTGAGGCTGAAGGCAGCAGCAAAGCCCGCAGCCCCCAGGTCTGTGGGGCTACGCAAGCGGTTCCCAAAGAGCTTTAGAACAAGGTATAGTTTTCCTTGCTGGCTCTTTGGGCATGGGACCCATCTCCAGCCATATGGCCATTTTTGTGCCTGATGCGGCGCCAAGTGGGAAAGGGTGGCTTTGAGGCTGAAGGCAGCAGCAAAGCCTGCAGCCCCCAGGTCTGTGGGGCTACGCAAGCGGTTCCCAAAGAGCTTTAGAACAAGGCATAGTTTTCCCTGATGGCTCTTTGGGCGGGGGACCCATCTCCAGCCATATGGCCATTTTTGTGCCTGGCGCGGCGCCAAGTGGGAAAGGGTGGCTTTGAGGCTGAAGGCAGCAGCAAAGCCCGCAGCCCCCAGGTCTGTGGGGCTACGCAAGCGGTTCCCAAAGAGCTTTAGAACAAGGCATAGTTTTCCCTGCTGGCTCTTTGGGCGGGGGACCCATCTCCAGCCGTATGGCCATTTTTGTGCCTGGCGCAGCGCCAAGTGGGAAAGGGTGGCTTTGAGGCTGAAGGCAGCAGCAAAGCCTGCAGCCCCAGGTCTGTGGGGCTACGCAAGCGGTTCCCAAAGAGCTTTAGAACAAGGCATAGTTTTCCCTGCTGGCTCTTTGGGTGGGGGACCCATCTCAAGCCGTATGGCCATTTTTGTGCCTGATGCGGCGCCAAGTGGGAAAGGGTGGTTTTGAGGCTGAAGGCAGCAGGAAAGCCCGCAGCCCCCAGGTCTGTGGGGCTACGCAAGCGGTTCCCAAAGAGCTTTAGAACAAGGCATAGTTTTCCCTGCTGGCTCTTTGGGCGGGGGACCCATCTCCAGCCGTAGGCCATTTTTATGCCTGGGGCGGCGCCAAGTGGGAAAGGGTGGCTTTGAGGCTGAAGGCAGCAGCAAAGCCCGCAGCCCCCAGGTCTGTGGGGCTACGCAAGCGGTTCCCAAAGAGCTTTAGAACAAGGCATAGTTTTCCCGGCTTGTTCTTTGGGCGGGGGAACCATCTGCAGCCGTATGGCCATTTTTGGGCCTGGCGCGGCGCCAAGTGGGAAAGGGTGGTGTCGAGTCTGAAGGCAGCAGGAAAGCCCGCAGCCCCCAGGTCTGTGGGGCTACGCAAGCGGTTCCCAAAGAGCTTTAGAACAAGGCATAGTTTTCCCTGCTGGCTCTTTGGGCGGGGGACCCATGTCCAGCCATAGGCCATTTCTGTGCCTGATAGGGCGCCAAGTTGGAAAGGGTGGCTTTGAGGCTGAAGACAGCAGGAAAGCCTGCAGCCCCCAGGTCTGTGGGGCTATGCAAGCGGTTCCCAAAGAGCTTTAGAACAAGGCATAGTTTTCCCTGCTGGCTCTCTGGGCGGGGGACCCATCTCCAGCCATAGGCCATTTTTGTGCCTGGCGCGGCGCCAGGTGGGAAAGGGTGGTGTCGAGTCTGAAGGCAGCAGCAAAGCCTGCAGCCCCCAGGTCTGTGGGGCCAAGCAAGCGGTTCGCAAAGAGCTTTAGAACAAGGCATAGTTTTCCCTGCTGGCTCTTTGGGCGGGGGACCCATCTCCCGCCATAGGCCATTTTTGTGCCTGGCGCGACGCCCAGTGGGAAAGGGTGGCTTTGAGGCTGAAGGCAGCAGCAAAGCCTGCAGCCCCCAGGTCTGTGCGGCTACGCAAGCGGTTCCCAAAGAGCTTTAGAACAAGGCATAGTTTTCCCTGCTGGCTCTTTGGGCGAGGGACACATCTCCAGCCGTATGGCCATTTTTGTGCGTGGCCAGGGGCCAAGTGGGAAAGGGTGGTGTCGAGGCTGAAGGCAGCAGGAAGGCCCACAGCCCCCAGGTCTGTGGGGCTATGCAAGCGGTTCCCAAAGAGCTTTAGAAGAAGGCATAATTTTCCCTGCTGGCTCTTTCGGCATGGGACCCATCTCCAGCCATAGACCATTTTTGTGCCTACCGCGGCGCCAAGTGGGAAAGGGTGGCTTTGAGGCTTAATGCAGCAGCAAAGCCTGCAGCCCCCAGGTCTGTGGGGCTACGCAAGCGGCTCCCAAAGAGCTTTAGAACAAGGCATAGTTTTCCTTGCTGGGTCTTTGGGCATGGGACCCATCTCCAGCCATAGGCCATTTTTGTGCCTGATGCGGCGCCAAGTGGGAAAGGGTGGCTTTGAGGCTGAAGGCAGCAGCAAAGCCTGCAGCCCCCAGGTCTGTGGGGCTATGGAAGCGGTTCCCAAAGTGCTTTAGAACAAGGCATAGTTTTCCCTGCTGGCTCTTTGGGCATGGGACCCATCTCGAGCCGTATGGCCATTTTTGTGCCTGGTGCGGCGCCAAGTGGGAAAGGGTGGCTTTGAGGCTGAAGGCAGCAGGAAAGCCCACACCCCCCAGGTCTGTGGGGCTACGCAAGCGGTTCCCAAAGAGCTTTAGAACAAGGCATAGTTTTCCATGCTGGCTCTTAGGGCATGGGACCCATCTCCAGCCGTATGGCCATTTTTGTGCCTGGCGCGGCGCCAAGTGGGAAAGGGTGGCTTTGAGGCTGAAGGCAGCAGGAAAGCCCGCAGCCCCCAGGTCTGTGGGGCTACGCAAGCGGTTCACAAAGAGCTTTAGAACAAGGCATAGTTTTCCCTGCTGGCTCTTTGGGCGGGGGACCCATCTCCAGCCATATGGCCATTTTTGTACCTGACGCAGCGCCAAGTGGGAAAGGGTGGCTTTGAGGCTGAAGGCAGCAGCAAAGCCTGCAGCCCCCAGGTCTGTGGGGCTACGCAAGCGGTTCCCAAAGAGCTTTAGAACAAGGCATAGTTTTCCCTGCTGTCTCCTTGGGCGGGGGACCCATCTCCAGTTGTATGGCTATTTTTATGCCTGGCGCGGTGCGTAGTGGGAAAGGGTGGTGTCGAGGCTGAAGGCAGCAGGAAAGCCCACACCCCCCAGGTCTGTGGGGCTACGCAAGCGGTTCCCAAAGAGCTTTAGAACAAGGCATAATTTTCCCTGCTGGTTCTTTGGGCGGGGGACCCATCTCCAGTCGTATGGCCATTTTTGTGCCTGATGCGGCGCCAAGTGGGAAAGGGTGGCTTTGAGGCTGAAGGCAGCAGGAAAGCCCACAGCCCCCAGGTCTGTGGGGCTACGCAAGCGGTTCCCAAAGAGCTTTAGAACAAGGCATAGTTTTCCCTGCTGGCTCTTTGGGCGGGGGACCCATCTCCAGCCGTATGGCCATTTTTGTGCGTGGCCAGGGGCCAAGTGGGAAAGGGTGGTGTCGAGGCTGAAGGCAGGAGCAAAACCTGCAGCCCCCAGGTCTGTGGGGCTACGCAAGCGGTTCCCAAAGAGCTTTAGAACAAGGCATAGTTTTCCCTGCTGGCTCTTTGGGCGGGGGACCCATCTCCAGCCGTATGGCCATTTTTGTGCCTGGCCAGGCGCCAAGTGGGAAAGGGTGTTTTTGAGGCTGAAGGCAGCAGGAAAGCCCGCAGCCCCCAGGTCTGTGGGGCTACGCAAGCGGTTCCCAAAGAGCTTTAGAACAAGGCATAGTTTTCCCTGCTGGCTCTTTGGGTGGGGGACCCATCTCCAGCCGTATGGCCATTTTTGTGACTGGCGCAGCGCCAAGTGGGAAAGGGTGGCTTTGAGGCTGAAGGCAGCAGCAAAGCCTGCAGCCCCAGGTCTGTGGGGCTACGCAAGCGGTTCCCAAAGAGCTTTAGAACAAGGCATAGTTTTCCCTGCTGGCTCTTTGGGCGGGGGACCCATCTCCAGCCGTATGGCCATTTTTGTGCCTGGCGCGGCGCCAAGTGGGAAAGGGTGGCTTTGAGGCTGAAGGCAGCAGCAAAGCCTGCAGCCCCCAGGTCTGTGGGGCTACGCAAGCGGTTCCCAAAGAGCTTTAGAACAAGGCATATTTTTCCCTGCTGGCTCTTTGGGCGGGGGACCCATCTGCAGCCGTATGGCCATTTTTGGGCCTGGCGCGGCGCCAAGTGGGAAAGGGTGGTTTTGAGGCTGAAGGCAGCAGCAAAGCCCGCAGCCCCCAGGTCTGTGGGGCTACGCAAGCGGTTCCCAAAGAGCTTTAGAACAAGGCATAGTTTTCCCTGCTGGCTCTTTGGGCGGGGGACCCATCTCCAGCCGTATGGCCATTTTTGAGCCTTTCGCGGCGCCAAGTGGGAAAGGGTGGTTTTGAGGCTGAAGGCAGCAGCAAAGCCCGCAGCCCCCAGGTCTGTGGGGCCAAGCAAGCGGTTCCCAAAGAGCTTTAGAACAAGGCATAGTTTTCCTTGCTGGCTCTTTGGGCATGGGACCCATCTCCAGCCATATGGCCATTTTTGTGCCTGGCGCGGCGCCAAGTGGGAAAGGGTGGCTTTGAGGCTGAAGGCAGCAGGAAAGCCTGCAGCCCCCAGGTCTGTGGGGCTACGCAAGCGGTTCCCAAAGAGCTTTAGAACAAGGCATAATTTTCCCTGCTGGCTCTTTGGGCGGGGGACCCATCTCCAGCCATATGGCCATTTTTGTGCCTGGCGCGGCGCCAAGTGGGAAAGGGTGGCTTTGAGGCTGAAGGCAGCAGCAAAGCCCGCAGCCCCCAGGTCTGTGGGGCCAAGCAAGCGGTTCCCAAAGAGCTTTAGAACAAGGCATAGTTTTCCTTGCTGGCTCTTTGGGCATGGGACCCATCTCCAGCCATATGGCCATTTTTGTGCCTGATGCGGCGCCAAGTGGGAAAGGGTGGCTTTGAGGCTGAAGGCAGCAGCAAAGCCTGCAGCCCCCAGGTCTGTGGGGCTACGCAAGCGGTTCCCAAAGAGCTTTAGAACAAGGCATAGTTTTCCCTGCTGGCTCTTTGGGCGGGGGACCCATCTCCAGCCATATGGCCATTTTTGTGCCTGGCGCGGCGCCAAGTGGGAAAGGGTGGCTTTGAGGCTGAAGGCAGCAGCAAAGCCCGCAGCCCCCAGGTCTGTGGGGCTACGCAAGCGGTTCCCAAAGAGCTTTAGAACAAGGCATAGTTTTCCCTGCTGGCTCTTTGGGCGGGGGACCCATGTCCAGCCGTATGGCCATTTTTGTGCCTGGCGCAGCGCCAAGTGGGAAAGGGTGGCTTTGAGGCTGAAGGCAGCAGCAAAGCCTGCAGCCCCAGGTCTGTGGGGCTACGCAAGCGGTTCCCAAAGAGCTTTAGAACAAGGCATAGTTTTCCCTGCTGGCTCTTTGGGTGGGGGACCCATCTCCAGCCGTATGGCCATTTTTGTGCCTGATGCGGCGCCAAGTGGGAAAGGGTGGTTTTGAGGCTGAAGGCAGCAGGAAAGCCCGCAGCCCCCAGGTCTGTGGGGCTACGCAAGCGGTTCCCAAAGAGCTTTAGAACAAGGCATAGTTTTCCCTGCTGGCTCTTTGGGCGGGGGACCCATCTCCAGCCGTAGGCCATTTTTATGCCTGGGGCGGCGCCAAGTGGGAAAGGGTGGCTTTGAGGCTGAAGGCAGCAGGAAAGCCCGCAGCCCCCAGGTCTGTGGGGCTACGCAAGCGGTTCCCAAAGAGCTTTAGAACAAGGCATAGTTTTCCCTGCTGGCTCTTTGGGCGGGGGACCCATGTCCAGCCATAGGCCATTTCTGTGCCTGATAGGGCGCCAAGTGGGAAAGGGTGGCTTTGAGGCTGAAGACAGCAGGAAAGCCTGCAGCCCCCAGGTCTGTGGGGCTATGCAAGCGGTTCCCAAAGAGCTTTAGAACAAGGCATAGTTTTCCCTGCTGGCTCTTTGGGCGGGGGACCCATCTCCAGCCATAGGCCATTTTTGTGCCTGGCGCGGCGCCAGGTGGGAAAGGGTGGTGTCGAGTCTGAAGGCAGCAGCAAAGCCTGCAGCCCCCAGGTCTGTGGGGCCAAGCAAGCGGTTCGCAAAGAGCTTTAGAACAAGGCATAGTTTTCCCTGCTGGCTCTTTGGGCGGGGGACCCATCTCCCGCCATAGGCCATTTTTGTGCCTGGCGCGACGCCCAGTGGGAAAGGGTGGCTTTGAGGCTGAAGGCAGCAGCAAAGCCTGCAGCCCCCAGGTCTGTGCGGCTACGCAAGCGGTTCCCAAAGAGCTTTAGAACAAGGCATAGTTTTCCCTGCTGGCTCTTTGGGCGAGGGACACATAGCCAGCCGTATGGCCATTTTTGTGCGTGGCCAGGGGCCAAGTGGGAAAGGGTGGTGTCGAGGCTGAAGGCAGCAGGAAGGCCCACAGCCCCCAGGTCTGTGGGGCTATGCAAGCGGTTCCCAAAGAGCTTTAGAAGAAGGCATAATTTTCCCTGCTGGCTCTTTCGGCATGGGACCCATCTCCAGCCATAGACCATTTTTGTGCCTACCGCGGCGCCAAGTGGGAAAGGGTGGCTTTGAGGCTTAATGCAGCAGCAAAGCCTGCAGCCCCCAGGTCTGTGGGGCTACGCAAGCGGTTCCCAAAGAGCTTTAGAACAAGGCATAGTTTTCCTTGCTGGCTCTTTGGGCATGGGACCCATCTCCAGCCATAGGCCATTTTTGTGCCTGATGCGGCGCCAAGTGGGAAAGGGTGGCTTTGAGGCTGAAGGCAGCAGCAAAGCCTGCAGCCCCCAGGTCTGTGGGGCTATGGAAGCGGTTCCCAAAGTGCTTTAGAACAAGGCATAGTTTTCCCTGCTGGCTCTTTGGGCATGGGACCCATCTCGAGCCGTATGGCCATTTTTGTGCCTGGTGCGGCGCCAAGTGGGAAAGGGTGGCTTTGAGGCTGAAGGCAGCAGGAAAGCCCACACCCCCCAGGTCTGTGGGGTTACGCAAGCGGTTCCCAAAGAGCTTTAGAACAAGGCATAGTTTTCCATGCTGGCTCTTTGGGCGGGGGACCCATCTCCAGCCGTATGGCCATTTTTGAGCCTGGCGCGGCGCCAAGTGGGAAAGGGTGGCTTTGAGGCTGAAGGCAGCAGGAAAGCCCGCAGCCCCCAGGTCTGTGGGGCTACGCAAGCGGTTCACAAAGAGCTTTAGAACAAGGCATAGTTTTCCCTGCTGGCTCTTTGGGCGGGGGACCCATCTCCAGCCATATGGCCATTTTTGTACCTGGCGCAGCGCCAAGTGGGAAAGGGTGGCTTTGAGGCTGAAGGCAGCAGCAAAGCCTGCAGCCCCCAGGTCTGTGCGGCTACGCAAGCGGTTCCCAAAGAGCTTTAGAACAAGGCATAGTTTTCCCTGCTGGCTCCTTGGGCGGGGGACCCATCTCCAGTCGTATGGCTATTTTTATGCCTGGCGCGGTGCGTAGTGGGAAAGGGTGGTGTCGAGGCTGAAGGCAGCAGGAAAGCCCGCAGCCCCCAGGTCTGTGGGGCTACGCAAGCGGTTCCCAAAGAGCTTTAGAACAAGGCATAGTTTTCCCTGCTGGTTCTTTGGGCGGGGGACCCATCTCCAGTCGTATGGCCATTTTTGTGCCTGATGCGGCGCCAAGTGGGAAAGGGTGGCTTTGAGGCTGAAGGCAGCAGCAAAGCCTGCAGCCCCCAGGTCTGTGGGGCTACGCAAGCGGTTCCCAAAGAGCTTTAGAACAAGGCATAGTTTTCCCTGCTGGCTCTTTGGGCGGGGGACCCATCTCCAGCCGTATGGCCATTTTTGTGCGTGGCCAGGGGCCAAGTGGGAAAGGGTGGTGTCGAGGCTGAAGGCAGGAGCAAAACCTGCAGCCCCCAGGTCTGTGGGGCTACGCAAGCGGTTCCCAAAGAGCTTTAGAACAAGGCATAGTTTTCCCTGCTGGCTCTTTGGGCGGGGGACCCATCTCCAGCCGTGTGGCCATTTTTGTGCCTGGCGCGGCGCCAAGTGGGAAAGGGTGGTTTTGAGGCTGAAGGCAGCAGCAAAGCCTGCAGCCCCCAGGTCTGTGGGGCTACGCAAGCGGTTCCCAAAGAGCTTTAGAACAAGGCATAGTTTTCCCTGCCGGCTCTTTGGGCGGGGGACCCATCTCCAGCCATAGGCCATTTTTATGCCTGGGGCGGTGCCAAGTGGGAAAGGGTGGTGTCGAGGCTGAAGGCAGCAGGAAAGCCCGCAGCCCCCAGGTCTGTGGGGCTATGCAAGTGGTTCCCAAAGAGCTTTAGAACAAGGCATAGTTTTCCCTGCTTGTTCTTTGGGCGGGGGACCCATCTGCAGCCGTATGGCCATTTTTGGGCCTGGCGCGGCGCCAAGTGGGAAAGGGTGGTGTCGAGTCTGAAGGCAGCAGGAAAGCCCGCAGCCCCCAGGTCTGTGGGGCTACGCAAGCGGTTCCCAAAGAGCTTTAGAACAAGGCATAGTTTTCCCTGCTGGCTCTCTGGGCGGGGGACCCATCTCCAGCCATAGACCATTTTTGTGCCTACCGCGGCGCCAAGTGGGAAAGGGTGGCTTTGAGGCTGAAGGCAGCAGCAAAGCCTGCAGCCCCCAGGTCTGTGGGGCTACGCAAGCGGTTCCCAAAGAGCTTTAGAACAAGGCATAGTTTTCCTTGCTGGCTCTTTGGGCATGGGACCCATCTCCAGCCATAGGCCATTTTTGTGCCTGATGCGGCGCCAAGTGGGAAAGGGTGGCTTTGAGGCTGAAGGCAGCAGGAAAGCCCGCAGCCCCCAGGTCTGTGGGGCTACGCAAGCGGTTCCCAAAGTGCTTTAGAACAAGGCCAGGATTTCCCTGCTGGCTCTTTGGGCGGGGGACCCATCTCCAGCCGTATGGCCATTTTTGTGCCTGGCGCGGCGCCAAGTGGGAAAGGGTGGCTTTGAGGCTGAAGGCAGCAGGAAAGCCCGCAGCCCCCAGGTCTGTGGGGCTACGCAAGCGGTTCCCAAAGAGCTTTAGAACAAGGCATAGTTTTCCCTGCTGGCTCTTTGGGCGGGGGACCCATCTCCAGCCATACGGCCATTTTTGTGCCTGGCGCAGCGCCAAGTGGGAAAGGGTGGCTTTGAGGCTGAAGGCAGCAGCAAAGCCTGCAGCCCCCAGGTCTGTGGGGCTACGCAAGCGGTTCCCAAAGAGCTTTAGAACAAGGCATAGTTTTCCCTGCTGGCTCCTTGGGCGGGGGACCCATCTCCAGTCGTATGGCTATTTTTATGCCTGGCGCGGTGCGTAGTGGGAAAGGGTGGTGTCGAGGCTGAAGGCAGCAGGAAAGCCCGCAGCCCCCAGGTCTGTGGGGCTACGCAAGCGGTTCCCAAAGAGCTTTAGAACAAGGCATAGTTTTCCCTGCTGGCTCTTTGGGCGGGGGACCCATCTCCAGCCGTATGGCCATTTTTGTGCCTGATGCGGCGCCAAGTGGGAAAGGGTGGCTTTGAGGCTGAAGGCAGCAGGAAAGCCCGCAGCCCCCAGGTCTGTGGGGCTACGCAAGCGGTTCCCAAAGAGCTTTAGAACAAGGCATAGTTTTCCCTGCTGGCTCTTTGGGCGGGGGACCCATCTCCAGCCGTATGGCCATTTTTGTGCCTGGCGCGACGCCCAGTGGGAAAGGGTGGCTTTGAGGCTGAAGGCAGCAGCAAAGCCTGCAGCCCCCAGGTCTGTGGGGCTACGCAAGCGGTTCCCAAAGAGCTTTAGAACAAGGCATAGTTTTCCCAGCTGGCTCTTAGGGCATGGGACACATTTCCAGCCATAGGCCATTTTTGTGCCTGATGCGGTGCCAAGTGGGAAAGGGTGGCTTTGAGGCTGAAGGCAGCAGGAAAGCCCGCAGCCCCCAGGTCTGTGGGGCTACGCAAGCGGTTCCCAAAGAGCTTTAGAACAAGGCATAATTTTCCCTGCTGGGTCTCTGGGCGGGGGACCCATCTCCAGCCATATGGCCATTTTTGTGCCTGGCGCGGCGCCAAGTGGGAAAGGGTGCTGTCGAGGCTGAAGGCAGCAGGAAAGCCTGCAGCCCCCAGGTCTGTGCGGCTACGCAAGCGGTTCCCAAAGAGCTTTAGAACAAGGCATAGTTTTCCCTGCTGGCTCTTTGGGCGAGGGACACATCTCCAGCCGTATGGCCATTTTTGTGCGTGGCCAGGGGCCAAGTGGGAAAGGGTGGTGTCGAGGCTGAAGGCAGCAGGAAGGCCCACAGCCCCGAGGTCTGTGGGGCTATGCAAGCGGTTCCCAAAGAGCTTTAGAAGAAGGCATAGTTTTCCCTGCTGGCTCTTTGGGCATGGGACCCATCTGCAGCTGTATGGCCATTTTTGGGCCTACCGCGGCGCCAAGTGGGAAAGGGTGGCTTTGAGGCTGAAGGCAGCAGCAAAGCCTGCAGCCCCCAGGTCTGTGGGGCTACGCAAGCGGTTCCCAAAGAGCTTTAGAACAAGGCATAGTTTTCCTTGCTGGGTCTTTGGGCATGGGACCCATCTCCAGCCATAGGCCATTTTTGTGCCTGATGCGGCGCCAAGTGGGAAAGGGTGGCTTTGAGGCTGAAGGCAGCAGGAAAGCCCGCAGCCCCCAGGTCTGTGGGGCTACGCAAGCGGTTCCCAAAGAGCTTTAGAACAAGGCATAGTTTTCCCTGCTGGCTCCTTGGGCGGGGGACCCATCTCCAGTCGTATGGCTATTTTTATGCCTGGCGCGGTGCGTAGTGGGAAAGGGTGGTGTCGAGGCTGAAGGCAGCAGGAAAGCCCGCAGCCCCCAGGTCTGTGGGGCTACGCAAGCGGTTCCCAAAGAGCTTTAGAACAAGGCATAGTTTTCCTTGCTGGCTCTTTGGGCGGGGGACCCATCTCCAGCCGTATGGCCATTTTTGTGCATGGCCAGGGGCCAAGTGGGAAAGGGTGGTTTTGAGGCTGAAGACAGCAGGAAAGCCTGCAGCCCCCAGGTCTGTGGGGCTATGCAAGCGGTTCCCAAAGAGCTTTAGAACAAGGCATAATTTTCCCTGCTGGCTCTTTGGGCGGGGGACCCATCTCCAGCCGTATGGCCATTTTTGTGCCTGGCGCGGCGCCAAGTGGGAAAGGGTGGCTTTGAGGCTGAAGGCAGCAGCAAAGCCTGCAGCCCTAAGGTCTGTGGGGCTACGCAAGCGGTTCCCAAAGAGCTTTAGAACAAGGCATATTTTCCCAGCTGGCTCTTTGGGCATGGGACCCATCTCCAGCCATAGGCCATTTTTTTGCCTGGCGCGGCGCCAGGTGGGAAAGGGTGGTGTCGAGTCTGAAGGCAGCAGCAAAGCCTGCAGCCCCCAGGTCTGTGGGGCCAAGCAAGCGGTTCCCAAAGAGCTTTAGAACAAGGCATAGTTTTCCCTGCTGGCTCTTTGGGCATGGGACCCATCTCCAGCCATAGGCCATTTTTGTGCCTGGCGCGACGCCAAGTGGGAAAGGGTGGCTTTGAGGCTGAAGGCAGCAGGAAAGCCTGCAGCCCCCAGGTCTGTGGGGCTACGCAAGCGGTTCCCAAAGAGCTTTAGAACAAGGCATAATTTTCCCTGCTGGCTCTTTGGGCGGGGGACCAATCTCCAGCCATAGGCCATTTTTGTGCCTGATGCGGCGCCAAGTGGGAAAGGGTGGCTTTGAGGCTTAAGGCAGCAGCAAAGCCTGCAGCCCCCAGGTCTGTGGGGCTACGCAAGCGGTTCCCAAAGAGCTTTAGAACAAGGCATATTTTTCCCTGCTGGCTCTTTGGGCGGGGGACCCATCTCCAGCCGTATGGCCATTTTTGTGCCTGGCCCGGCGCCAAGTGGGAAAGGGTGGCTTTGAGGCTGAAGGCAGCAGGAAAGCCTGCAGCCCCCAGGTCTGTGCGGCTACGCAAGCGGTTCCCAAAGAGCTTTAGAACAAGGCATAGTTTTCCCTGCTGGCTCTTTGGGCGGGGGACCCATCTCCAGCCGTATGGCCATTTTTGTGCCTGATAGGGCGCCAAGTGGGAAAGGGTGGCTTTGAGGCTGAAGACAGCAGGAAAGCCTGCAGCCCCCAGGTCTGTGGGGCTACGCAAGCGGTTCCCAAAGAGCTTTAGAACAAGGCATAGTTTTCCCTGATGGCTCTTTGGGCGGGGGACCCATCTCCAGCCGTATGGCCATTTTTGTGCCTGGCGCGGCGCCAAGTGGGAAAGGGTGGCTTTGAGGCTGAAGGCAGCAGGAAAGCCTGCAGCCCCCAGGTTTGTGGGGCTACGCAAGCGGTTCCCAAAGAGCTTTAGAACAAGGCATAGTTTTCCTTGCTGGCTCTTTGGGCATGGGACCCATCTCCAGCCATAGGCCATTTTTGTGCCTGGCGCGGCGCCAGGTGGGAAAGGGTGGTTTTGAGGCTGAAGGCAGCAGCAAAGCCTGCAGCCCCCAGGTCTGTGGGGCTACGCAAGCGGTTCCCAAAGAGCTTTAGAACAAGGCATAGTTTTCCCTGCTGGCTCTTTGGGCGGGGGACCCATCTCCAGCCATAGGCCATTTTTGTGCCTGATGCGGCGCCAAGTGGGAAAGGGTGGCTTTGAGGCTGAAGGCAGCAGGAAAGCCTGCAGCCCCCAGGTCTGTGCGGCTACACAAGCGGTTCCCAAAGAGCTTTAGAACAAGGCACAGTTTTCCCTGCTGGCTCTTTGGGCGGGGGAAACATCTCCACTCGTATGGCCATTTTTGAGCCTGGCGCGGCGCCAAGTGGGAAAGGGTGGCTTTGAGGCTGAAGGCAGGAGCAAAGCCTGCAGCCCCCAGGTCTGTGGGGCTACGCAAGCGGTTCCCAAAGAGCTTTAGAACAAGGCATAGTTTTCCCTGCTGGCTCTTTGGGCGGGGGACCCATCTCCAGCCGTATGGCCATTTTTGTGCATGGCCAGGTGCCAAGTGGGAAAGGGTGGTGTCGAGGCTGAAGGCAGCAGGAAGGCCCACAGCCCCCAGGTCTGTGGGGCTACGCAAGTGGTTCCCAAAGAGCTTTAGAACAAGGCATAGTTTTCCCAGCTGGCTCTTAGGGCATGGGACCCATCTCCAGCCATACGCCATTTTTGTGCCTAGCGCGACGCCAAGTGGGAAAGGGTGGCTTTGAGGCTGAATGCAGCAGCAAAGCCTGCAGCCCCCAGGTCTGTGGGGCTACGCAAGCGGTTCCCAAAGAGCTTTAGAACAAGGCACAGTTTTCCTTGCTGGCTCTTTTGGCATGGGACCCATCTCCAGCCATAGGCCATTTTAGTGCCTGATGCGGCGCCAAGTGGGAAAGGGTGGCTTTGAGGCTGAAGGTAGCAGGAAAGCCTGCAGCCCCCAGGTCTGTGGGGCTACGCAAGCGGTTCCCAAAGAGCTTTAGAACAAGGCATAGTTTTCCCTGCTGGCTCTTTGGGCATGGGACCCATCTCCAGCCATAGGCCATTTTTGTGCCTGATCGGGCGCCAAGTGGGAAAGGGTGGCTTTGAGGCTGAAGGCAGCAGGAAAGCCTGCAGCCCCCAGGTCTGTGGGGCTACGCAAGCGGTTCCCAAAGAGCTTTAGAACAAGGCATAGTTTTCCCTGCTGGCTCTTTGGGCGGGGGACCCATCTCCAGCCATAGACCATTTTTGTGCCTAGCGCGGCGACAAGTGGGAAAGGGTGGTGTCGAGGCTGAAGGCTGCAGGAAAGCCCGCAGCCCCCAGGTCTGTGGGGCCAAGCAAGCGGTTCCCAAAGAGCTTTAGAACAAGGCATAGTTTTCCCTGCTGGCTCTTTGGGCGGGGGACCCATCTCCAGTCGTATGGCCATTTTTGTGCCTGGCGCGGTGCGTAGTGTGAAAGGGTGGCTTTGAGGCTGAAGGCAGCAGGAAAGCCCGCAGCCCCCAGGTCTGTGGGGCTATGCAAGCGGTTCCCAAAGAGCTTTAGAACAAGGCATAGTTTTCCCTGCTGGCTCTTTGGGCGGGGGACCCATCTCCAGCCGTATGGCCATTTTTGTGCCTGGTGCGGCGCTAAGTGGGAAAGGGTGGCTTTGAGGCTGAAGGCAGCAGGAAAGCCTGCAGCCCCCAGGTTTGTGGGGCTACGCAAGCGGTTCCCAAAGAGCTTTAGAACAAGGCATAGTTTTCCCTGATGGCTCTAAGGGCATGGGACCCATCTTCAGCCGTATGGCCATTTTTGTGCCTGGCGCGGCGCCAGGTGGGAAAGGGTGGTGTCGAGTCTGAAGGCAGCAGGAAAGCCTGCAGCCCCCAGGTCTGTGGGGCCAAGCAAGCGGTTCCCAAAGAGCTTTAGAACAAGGCATAGTTTTCCCTGCTGGCTCTTTGGGCATGGGACCCATCTCCAGCCATAGGCCATTTTTGTGCCTGGCGCGACGCCAAGTGGGAAAGGGTGGCTTTGAGGCTGAAGGCAGCAGCAAAGCCTGCAGCCCCCAGGTCTGTGGGGCTACGCAAGCGGTTCCCAAAGAGCTTTAGAACAAGGCATAGTTTTCCCTGCTGGCTCTTCGGGCATGGGACCCATATCCAGCCATAGGCCATTTTTGTGCCTGATGCGGCGCCAAGTGGGAAAGGGTGGCTTTGAGGCTGAAGGCAGCAGGAAAGCCCGCAGCCCCCAGGTCTGTGGGGCTACGCAAGCGGTTCCCAAAGAGCTTTAGAAGAAGGCATAATTTTCCCTGCTGGCTCTCTGGGCGGGGGACCCATCTCCAGCCGTATGGCCATTTTTGTGCCTGGCGCAGCGCCAAGTGGGAAAGGGTGCTGTCGAGGCTGAAGGCAGCAGGAAAGCCTGCAGCCCCCAGGTCTGTGGGGCCAAGCAAGCGGTTCCCAAAGAGCTTTAGAACAAGGCATAGTTTTCCCTGCTGGCTCTTTGGGCGGGGGACCCATCTCCAGCCGTATGGCCATTTTTGTGCGTGGCCAGGGGCCAAGTGGGAAAGGGTGGTGTCGAGGCTGAAGGCAGCAGCAAAGCCCGCAGCCCCCAGGTCTGTGGGGCTACGCAAGCGGTTCCCAAAGAGCTTTAGAACAAGGCATAGTTTTCCCTGCTGGCTCTTTGGGCGGGGGACCCATCTCCAGCCGTATGGCCATTTTTGTGCCTGGCGCGGCGCCAAGTGGGAAAGGGTGGCTTTGAGGCTGAAGGCAGCAGGAAAGCCTGCAGCCCCCAGGTTTGTGGGGCTACGCAAGCGGTTCCCAAAGAGCTTTAGAACAAGGCATAATTTTCCCTCCTGGCTCTCTGGGCGGGGGACCCATCTCCAGCCGTATGGCCATTTTTGTGCCTGGCGCGGCGCCAAGTGGGAAAGGGTGCTGTCGAGGCTGAAGGCAGCAGGAAAGCCTGCAGCCCCCAGGTCTGTGGGGCTACGCAAGCGGTTCCCAAAGAGCTTTAGAACAAGGCATAGTTTTCCCTGCTGGCTCTTTGGGCGGGGGACCCATCTCCAGCCGTATGGCCATTTTTGTGCGTGGCCAGGGGCCAAGTGGGAAAGGGTGGTTTCGAGGCTGAAGGCAGCAGGAAAGCCTGCAGCCCCCAGGTCTGTGGGGCTACGCAAGCGGTTCCCAAAGAGCTTTAGAACAAGGCATAGTTTTCCCTGATGGCTCTTTGGGCATGGGACCCATCTCCAGCCATAGGCCATTTTTGTGCCTGATGCGGCGCCAAGTGGGAAAGGGTGGTTTTGAGGCTGAAGGCAGCAGGAAAGCCTGCAGCCCCCAGGTCTGTGGGGCTACGCAAGCGGTTCCCAAAGAGCTTTAGAACAAGGCATAGTTTTCCCTGCTGGCTCTTTGGGCGGGGGACCCATCTCCAGCCGTATGGCCATTTTTGTGCCTGGCCCGGCGCCAAGTGGGAAAGGGTGGCTTTGAGGCTGAAGGCAGCAGGAAAGCCTGCAGCCCCCAGGTTTGTGGGGCTACGCAAGCGGTTCCCAAAGAGCTTTAGAACAAGGCATAGTTTTCCCTGCTGGCTCTTTGGGCGGGGGACCCATCTCCAGCCGTATGGCCATTTTTGTGCCTGGCGCGGCGCCAAGTGGGAAAGGGTGGCTTTGAGGCTGAAGGCAGCAGGAAAGCCTGCAGCCCCCAGGTTTGTGGGGCTACGCAAGCGGTTCCCAAAGAGCTTTAGAACAAGGCATAATTTTCCCTCCTGGCTCTCTGGGCGGGGGACCCATCTCCAGCCGTATGGCCATTTTTGTGCCTGGCGCGGCGCCAAGTGGGAAAGGGTGCTGTCGAGGCTGAAGGCAGCAGGAAAGCCTGCAGCCCCCAGGTCTGTGGGGCTACGCAAGCGGTTCCCAAAGAGCTTTAGAACAAGGCATAGTTTTCCCTGCTGGCTCTTTGGGCGGGGGACCCATCTCCAGCCGTCTATCTATTTTTGTGCCTGGCGCGGTGCGTAGTGGCAAAGGGTCGTTTTGAGGCTGAAGGCAGCAGGAAAGCCTGCAGCCCCCAGGTCTGTGGGGCTACGCAAGGGGTTCCCAAAGAGCTTTAGAACAAGGCACAGTTTTCCCTGCTGGCTCTTTGGGCGGGGGACCCATCTCCAGCCGTATGGCCATTTTTATGCCTGGCGCGGCGCCAAGTGGGAAAGGGTGGCTTTGAGGCTGAAGGCAGCAGGAAAGCCTGCAGCCCCCAGGTTTGTGGGGCTACGCAAGCGGTTCCCAAAGAGCTTTAGAACAAGGCATAGTTTTCCCTGCTGGCTCTTTGGGCGGGGGACCCATCTCCAGCCATAGGCCATTTCTGTGCCTGATAGGGCGCCAAGTGGGAAAGGGTGGCTTTGAGGCTGAAGACAGCAGGAAAGCCTGCAGCCCCCAGGTCTGTGGGGCCAAGCAAGCGGTTCCCAAAGAGCTTTAGAACAAGGCATAGTTTTCCCTGCTGGCTCTTTGGGCGGTGGACCCATCTCCAGCCGTATGGCCATTTTTGTGCCTGGCGCGGCGCCAAGTGGGAAAGGGTGGTGTCGAGGCTGAAGGCAGCAGCAAAGCCCGCAGCCCCCAGGTCTGTGGGGCTATGCAAGCGGTTCCCAAAGAGCTTTAGAACAAGGCATAGTTTTCCCTGCTGGCTCTTTGGGCATGGGACCCATCTCCAGCCATAGGCCATTTTTGTGCCTGGCGCGGCGCCAGGTGGGAAAGGGTGGTGTCGAGTCTGAAGGCAGCAGCAAAGCCTGCAGCCCCCAGGTCTGTGGGGCCAAGCAAGCGGTTCCCAAAGAGCTTTAGAACAAGGCATAGTTTTCCCTGCTGGCTCTTTGGGCGGGGGACCCATCTCCAGCCGTATGGCCATTTTTGTGCCTGGCCCGGCGCCAAGTGGGAAAGGGTGGCTTTGAGGCTGAAGGCAGCAGGAAAGCCTGCAGCCCCCAGGTTTGTGGGCCTACACAAGCGGTTCCCAAAGAGCTTTAGAACAAGGCATAATTTTCCCTGCTGGGTCTCTGGGCGGGGGACCCATCTCCAGCCGTATGGCCATTTTTGTGCCTGGCGCGGCGTCAAGTGGGAAAGGGTGCTGTCAAGGCTGAAGGCAGCAGGAAAGCCTGCAGCCCCCAGGTCTGTGCGGCTACGCAAGCGGTTCACAAAGAGCTTTAGAACAAGGCCTAGTTTTCCCTGCTGGCTCTTTGGGCGGGGGACCCATCTCCAGCCGTATGGCCATTTTTGTGCCTGGCCCGGCGCCAAGTGGGAAAGGGTGTTTTTGAGGCTGAAGGCAGCAGGAAAGCCCGCAGCCCCCAGGTCTGTGGGGCTACGCAAGCGGTTCCCAAAGAGCTTTAGAACAAGGCATAGTTTTCCCTGCTGGCTCTTTGGGCGGGGGACCCATCTCCAGCCGTATGGCCATTTTTGTGCCTGGCGCAGCGCCAAGTGGGAAAGGGTGGCTTTGAGGCTGAAGGCAGCAGCAAAGCCTGCAGCCCCAGGTCTGTGGGGCTACGCAAGCGGTTCCCAAAGAGCTTTAGAACAAGGCATAGTTTTCCCTGCTGGCTCTTTGGGCGGGGGACCCATCTCCAGCCGTATGGCCATTTTTGAGCCTTTCGCGGCGCCAAGTGGGAAAGGGTGGTTTTGAGGCTGAAGGCAGCAGCAAAGCCCGCAGCCCCCAGGTCTGTGGGGCCAAGCAAGCGGTTCCCAAAGAGCTTTAGAACAAGGCATAGTTTTCCTTGCTGGCTCTTTGGGCATGGGACCCATCTCCAGCCATAGGCCATTTTTGTGCCTGATGCGGCGCCAAGTGGGAAAGGGTGGCTTTGAGGCTGAAGGCAGCAGCAAAGCCTGCAGCCCCCAGGTCTGTGGGGCTATGCAAGCGGTTCCCAAAGAGCTTTAGAACAAGGCATAGTTTTCCCTGCTGGCTCTTTGGGCGGGGGACCCATCTCCAGCCGTATGGCCATTTTTGTGCCTGGCCAGGCGCCAAGTGGGAAAGGGTGTTTTTGAGGCTGAAGGCAGCAGGAAAGCCCGCAGCCCCCAGGTCTGTGGGGCTACGCAAGCGGTTCCCAAAGAGCTTTAGAACAAGGCATAGTTTTCCCTGCTGGCTCTTTGGGCGGGGGACCCATCTCCAGCCGTATGGCCATTTTTGTGCCTGGCGCAGCGCCAAGTGGGAAAGGGTGGCTTTGAGGCTGAAGGCAGCAGCAAAGCCTGCAGCCCCAGGTCTGTGGGGCTACGCAAGCGGTTCCCAAAGAGCTTTAGAACAAGGCATAGTTTTCCCTGCTGGCTCTTTGGGCGGGGGACCCATCTCCAGCCGTATGGCCATTTTTGTGCCTGGCGCAGCGCCAAGTGGGAAAGGGTGGCTTTGAGGCTGAAGGCAGCAGCAAAGCCTGCAGCACCCAGGTCTGTGCGGCTACGCAAGCGGTTCCCAAAGAGCTTTAGAACAAGGCATAGTTTTCCCTGCTGGCTCTTTGGGCGGGGGACCCATCTGCAGCCGTATGGCCATTTTTGTGCCTGGCGCGGTGCATAGTGGGAAAGGGTGGTTTTGAGGCTGAAGGCAGCAGCAAAGCCCGCAGCCCCCAGGTCTGTGGGGCTACGCAAGCGGTTCCCAAAGAGCTTTAGAACAAGGCATAGTTTTCCCTGCTGGCTCTTTGGGCGGGGGACCCATCTCCAGCCGTATGGCCATTTTTGAGCCTTTCGCGGCGCCAAGTGGGAAAGGGTGGTTTTGAGGCTGAAGGCAGCAGCAAATCCCGCAGCCCCCAGGTCTGTGGGGCCAAGCAAGCGGTTCCCAAAGAGCTTTAGAACAAGGCATAGTTTTCCTTGCTGGCTCTTTGGGCATGGGACCCATCTCCAGCCATATGGCCATTTTTGTGCCTGGCGCGGCGCCAAGTGGGAAAGGGTGGCTTTGAGGCTGAAGGCAGCAGCAAAGCCTGCAGCCCCCAGGTCTGTGGGGCTACGCAAGCGGTTCCCAAAGAGCTTTAGAACAAGGCATAGTTTTCCCTGCTGGCTCTTTGGGCGGGGGACCCATCTCCAGCCATATGGCCATTTTTGTGCCTGGCGCGGCGCCAAGTGGGAAAGGGTGGCTTTGAGGCTGAAGGCAGCAGCAAAGCCCGCAGCCCCCAGGTCTGTGGGGCCAAGCAAGCGGTTCCCAAAGAGCTTTAGAACAAGGCATAGTTTTCCTTGCTGGCTCTTTGGGCATGGGACCCATCTCCAGCCATATGGCCATTTTTGTGCCTGATGCGGCGCCAAGTGGGAAAGGGTGGCTTTGAGGCTGAAGGCAGCAGCAAAGCCTGCAGCCCCCAGGTCTGTGGGGCTACGCAAGCGGTTCCCAAAGAGCTTTAGAACAAGGCATAGTTTTCCCTGCTGGCTCTTTGGGCGGGGGACCCATCTCCAGCCATATGGCCATTTTTGTGCCTGGCGCGGCGCCAAGTGGAAAAGGGTGGCTTTGAGGCTGAAGGCAGCAGCAAAGCCCGCAGCCCCCAGGTCTGTGGGGCTACGCAAGCGGTTCCCAAAGATCTTTAGAACAAGGCATAGTTTTCCCAGCTGGCTCTTTGGGTGGGGGACCCATATCCAGCCATAGGCCATTTTTGTGCCTGATGCGGCGCCAAGTGGGAAAGGGTGGCTTTGAGGCTGAAGGCAGCAGGAAAGCCCGCAGCCCCCAGGTCTGTGGGGCTACGCAAGCGGTTCCCAAAGAGCTTTAGAACAAGGCATAGTTTTCCCTGCTTGCTCTTTGGGCGAGGGACACATCTCCAGCCGTATGGCCATTTTTGTGCGTGGCCAGGGGCCAAGTGGGAAAGGGTGGTGTCGAGGCTGAAGGCAGCAGGAAGGCCCACAGCCCCCAGGTCTGTGGGGCTATGCAAGCGGTTCCCAAAGAGCTTTAGAAGAAGGCATAATTTTCCCTGCTGGCTCTTTCGGCATGGGACCCATCTCCAGCCATAGACCATTTTTGTGCCTACCGCGGCGCCAAGTGGGAAAGGGTGGCTTTGAGGCTGAATGCAGCAGCAAAGCCTACAGCCCCCAGGTCTGTGGGGCTACGCAAGCGGTTCCCAAAGAGCTTTAGAACAAGGCATAGTTTTCCTTGCTGGGTCTTTGGGCATGGGACCCATCTCCAGCCATAGGCCATTTTTGTGCCTGATGCGGCGCCAAGTGGGAAAGGGTGGCTTTGAGGCTGAAGGCAGCAGCAAAGCCTGCAGCCCCCAGGTCTGTGGGGCTATGCAAGCGGTTCCCAAAGAGCTTTAGAACAAGGCATAGTTTTCCCTGCTGGCTCTTTGGGCGGGGGACCCATCTCCAGCCGTATGGCCATTTTTGTGCCTGGCCAGGCGCCAAGTGGGAAAGGGTGTTTTTGAGGCTGAAGGCAGCAGGAAAGCCCGCAGCCCCCAGGTCTGTGGGGCTACGCAAGCGGTTCCCAAAGAGCTTTAGAACAAGGCATAGTTTTCCCTGCTGGCTCTTTGGGCGGGGGACCCATCTCCAGCCGTATGGCCATTTTTGTGCCTGGCGCAGCGCCAAGTGGGAAAGGGTGGCTTTGAGGCTGAAGGCAGCAGCAAAGCCTGCAGCCCCAGGTCTGTGGGGCTACGCAAGCGGTTCCCAAAGAGCTTTAGAACAAGGCATAGTTTTCCCTGCTGGCTCTTTGGGCGGGGGACCCATCTCCAGCCGTATGGCCATTTTTGTGCCTGGCGCAGCGCCAAGTGGGAAAGGGTGGCTTTGAGGCTGAAGGCAGCAGCAAAGCCTGCAGCACCCAGGTCTGTGCGGCTACGCAAGCGGTTCCCAAAGAGC
Source organism: Rissa tridactyla (assembly GCF_028500815.1). Lineage (NCBI taxonomy): Eukaryota > Metazoa > Chordata > Aves > Charadriiformes > Laridae > Rissa > Rissa tridactyla. Next base: position 315,412 of record NW_026529370.1, read on the forward strand.
TTTAGAACAAGGCATAGTTTTCCCTGCTGGCTCTTTGGGCGGGGGACCCATCTGCAGCCGTATGGCCATTTTTGTGCCTGGCGCGGTGCATAGTGGGAAAGGGTGGTTTTGAGGCTGAAGGCAGCAGCAAAGCCCGCAGCCCCCAGGTCTGTGGGGCTACGCAAGCGGTTCCCAAAGAGCTTTAGAACAAGGCATAGTTTTCCCTGCTGGCTCTTTGGGCGGGGGACCCATCTCCAGCCGTATGGCCATTTTTGAGCCTTTCGCGGCGCCAAGTGGGAAAGGGTGGTTTTGAGGCTGAAGGCAGCAGCAAATCCCGCAGCCCCCAGGTCTGTGGGGCCAAGCAAGCGGTTCCCAAAGAGCTTTAGAACAAGGCATAGTTTTCCTTGCTGGCTCTTTGGGCATGGGACCCATCTCCAGCCATATGGCCATTTTTGTGCCTGGCGCGGCGCCAAGTGGGAAAGGGTGGCTTTGAGGCTGAAGGCAGCAGCAAAGCCTGCAGCCCCCAGGTCTGTGGGGCTACGCAAGCGGTTCCCAAAGAGCTTTAGAACAAGGCATAGTTTTCCCTGCTGGCTCTTTGGGCGGGGGACCCATCTCCAGCCATATGGCCATTTTTGTGCCTGGCGCGGCGCCAAGTGGGAAAGGGTGGCTTTGAGGCTGAAGGCAGCAGCAAAGCCCGCAGCCCCCAGGTCTGTGGGGCCAAGCAAGCGGTTCCCAAAGAGCTTTAGAACAAGGCATAGTTTTCCTTGCTGGCTCTTTGGGCATGGGACCCATCTCCAGCCATATGGCCATTTTTGTGCCTGATGCGGCGCCAAGTGGGAAAGGGTGGCTTTGAGGCTGAAGGCAGCAGCAAAGCCTGCAGCCCCCAGGTCTGTGGGGCTACGCAAGCGGTTCCCAAAGAGCTTTAGAACAAGGCATAGTTTTCCCTGCTGGCTCTTTGGGCGGGGGACCCATCTCCAGCCATATGGCCATTTTTGTGCCTGGCGCGGCGCCAAGTGGAAAAGGGTGGCTTTGAGGCTGAAGGCAGCAGCAAAGCCCGCAGCCCCCAGGTCTGTGGGGCTACGCAAGCGGTTCCCAAAGATCTTTAGAACAAGGCATAGTTTTCCCAGCTGGCTCTTTGGGTGGGGGACCCATATCCAGCCATAGGCCATTTTTGTGCCTGATGCGGCGCCAAGTGGGAAAGGGTGGCTTTGAGGCTGAAGGCAGCAGGAAAGCCCGCAGCCCCCAGGTCTGTGGGGCTACGCAAGCGGTTCCCAAAGAGCTTTAGAACAAGGCATAGTTTTCCCTGCTTGCTCTTTGGGCGAGGGACACATCTCCAGCCGTATGGCCATTTTTGTGCGTGGCCAGGGGCCAAGTGGGAAAGGGTGGTGTCGAGGCTGAAGGCAGCAGGAAGGCCCACAGCCCCCAGGTCTGTGGGGCTATGCAAGCGGTTCCCAAAGAGCTTTAGAAGAAGGCATAATTTTCCCTGCTGGCTCTTTCGGCATGGGACCCATCTCCAGCCATAGACCATTTTTGTGCCTACCGCGGCGCCAAGTGGGAAAGGGTGGCTTTGAGGCTGAATGCAGCAGCAAAGCCTACAGCCCCCAGGTCTGTGGGGCTACGCAAGCGGTTCCCAAAGAGCTTTAGAACAAGGCATAGTTTTCCTTGCTGGGTCTTTGGGCATGGGACCCATCTCCAGCCATAGGCCATTTTTGTGCCTGATGCGGCGCCAAGTGGGAAAGGGTGGCTTTGAGGCTGAAGGCAGCAGCAAAGCCTGCAGCCCCCAGGTCTGTGGGGCTATGGAAGCGGTTCCCAAAGTGCTTTAGAACAAGGCATAGTTTTCCCTGATGGCTCTTTGGGCATGGGACCCATCTCGAGCCGTATGGCCATTTTTGTGCCTGGTGCGGCGCCAAGTGGGAAAGGGTGGCTTTGAGGCTGAAGGCAGCAGGAAAGCCCACACCCCCCAGGTCTGTGGGGCTACGCAAGCGGTTCCCAAAGAGCTTTAGAACAAGGCATAGTTTTCCATGCTGGCTCTTTGGGCGGGGGACCCATCTCCAGCCGTATGGCCATTTTTGTGCCTGGCGCAGCGCCAAGTGGGAAAGGGTGGCTTTGAGGCTGAAGGCAGCAGGAAAGCCCGCAGCCCCCAGGTCTGTGGGGCTACGCAAGCGGTTCCCAAAGAGCTTTAGAACAAGGCATAATTTTCCCTGCTGGCTCTTTGGGCGGGGGACCCATCTCCAGCCGTATGGCCATTTTTGTACCTGGCGCAGCGCCAAGTGGGAAAGGGTGGCTTTGAGGCTGAAGGCAGCAGCAAAGCCTGCAGCCCCCAGGACTGTGGGGCTACGCAAGCGGTTCCCAAAGAGCTTTAGAACAAGGCATAGTTTTCCCTGCTGGCTCCTTGGGCGGGGGACCCATCTCCAGTTGTATGGCTATTTTTATGCCTGGCGCGGTGCGTAGTGGGAAAGGGTGGTGTCGAGGCTGAAGGCAGCAGGAAAGCCTGCAGCCCCCAGGTCTGTGGGGCTACGCAAGCGGTTCCCAAAGAGCTTTAGAACAAGGCATAGTTTTCCCTGCTGGCTCTTTGGGCGGGGGACCCATCTCCAGTCGTATGGCCATTTTTGTGCCTGATGCGGCGCCAAGTGGGAAAGGGTGGCTTTGAGGCTGAAGGCAGCAGGAAAGCCCACAGCCCCCAGGTCTGTGGGGCTACGCAAGCGGTTCCCAAAGAGCTTTAGAACAAGGCATAGTTTTCCCTGCTGGCTCTTTGGGCGGGGGACCCATCTCCAGCCGTATGGCCATTTTTGTGCGTGGCCAGGGGCCAAGTGGGAAAGGGTGGTGTCGAGGCTGAAGGCAGGAGCAAAACCTGCAGCCCCCAGGTCTGTGGGGCTACGCAAGCGGTTCACAAAGAGCTTTAGAACAAGGCATAGTTTTCCCTGCTGGCTCTTTGGGCGGGGGACCCATCTCCAGCCGTATGGCCATTTTTGTGCCTGGCGCGGCGCCAAGTGGGAAAGGGTGGTTTTGAGGCTGAAGGCAGCAGCAAAGCCTGCAGCCCCCAGGTCTGTGGGGCCAAGCAAGCGGTTCCCAAAGAGCTTTAGAACAAGGCATAGTTTTCCCTGCCGGCTCTTTGGGCGGGGGACCCATCTCCAGCCATAGGCCATTTTTATGCCTGGGGCGGCGCCAAGTGGGAAAGGGTGGCTTTGAGGCTGAAGGCAGCAGGAAAGCCCGCAGCCCCCAGGTCTGTGGGGCTATGCAAGTGGTTCCCAAAGAGCTTTAGAACAAGGCATAGTTTTCCCTGCTTGTTCTTTGGGCGGGGGACCCATCTGCAGCCGTATGGCCATTTTTGGGCCTGGCGCGGCGCCAAGTGGGAAAGGGTGGTGTCGAGTCTGAAGGCAGCAGGAAAGCCCGCAGCCCCCAGGTCTGTGGGGCTACGCAAGCGGTTCCCAAAGAGCTTTAGAACAAGGCATAGTTTTCCCTGCTGGCTCTCTGGGCGGGGGACCCATCTCCAGCCATAGACCATTTTTGTGCCTACCGCGGCGCCAAGTGGGAAAGGGTGGCTTTGAGGCTGAAGGCAGCAGCAAAGCCTGCAGCCCCCAGGTCTGTGGGGATACGCAAGCGGTTCCCAAAGAGCTTTAGAACAAGGCATAGTTTTCCTTGCTGGGTCTTTGGGCATGGGACCCATCTCCAGCCATAGGCCATTTTTGTGCCTGATGCGGCGCCAAGTGGGAAAGGGTGGCTTTGAGGCTGAAGGCAGCAGCAAAGCCTGCAGCCCCCAGGTCTGTGGGGCTATGGAAGCGGTTCCCAAAGTGCTTTAGAACAAGGCCAGGATTTCCCTGCTGGCTCTTTGGGCGGGGGACCCATCTCCAGCCGTATGGCCATTTTTGTGCCTGGCGCGGCGCCAAGTGGGAAAGGGTGGCTTTGAGGCTGAAGGCAGCAGGAAAGCCCGCAGCCCCCAGGTCTGTGGGGCTACGCAAGCGGTTCCCAAAGAGCTTTAGAACAAGGCATAGTTTTCCCTGCTGGCTCTTTGGGCGGGGGACCCATCTCCAGCCATACGGCCATTTTTGTGCCTGGCGCAGCGCCAAGTGGGAAAGGGTGGCTTTGAGGCTGAAGGCAGCAGCAAAGCCTGCAGCCCCCAGGTCTGTGGGGCTATGCAAGCGGTTCCCAAAGAGCTTTAGAACAAGGCATAGTTTTCCCTGCTGGCTCCTTGGGCGGGGGACCCATCTCCAGTCGTATGGCTATTTTTATGCCTGGCGCGGTGCGTAGTGGAAAAGGGTGGTGTCGAGGCTGAAGGCAGCAGGAAAGCCCGCAGCCCCCAGGTCTGTGGGGCTACGCAAGCGGTTCCCAAAGAGCTTTAGAACAAGGCATAGTTTTCCCTGCTGGCTCTTTGGGCGGGGGACCCATCTCCAGCCGTATGGCCATTTTTGTGCCTGATGCGGCGCCAAGTGGGAAAGGGTGGCTTTGAGGCTGAAGGCAGCAGGAAAGCCCGCAGCCCCCAGGTCTGTGGGGCTACGCAAGCGGTTCCCAAAGAGCTTTAGAACAAGGCATAGTTTTCCCTGCTGGCTCTTTGGGCGGGGGACCCATCTCCAGCCGTATGGCCATTTTTGTGCCTGGCTCGACGCCCAGTGGGAAAGGGTGGCTTTGAGGCTGAAGGCAGCAGCAAAGCCTGCAGCCCCCAGGTCTGTGGGGCTACGCAAGCGGTTCCCAAAGAGCTTTAGAACAAGGCATAGTTTTCCTTGCTGGCTCTTAGGGCATGGGACACATTTCCAGCCATAGGCCATTTTTGTGCCTGATGCGGTGCCAAGTGGGAAAGGGTGGCTTTGAGGCTGAAGGCAGCAGGAAAGCCCGCAGCCCCCAGGTCTGTGGGGCTACGCAAGCGGTTCCCAAAGAGCTTTAGAACAAGGCATAATTTTCCCTGCTGGCTCTCTGGGCGGGGGACCCATCTCCAGCCGTATGGCCATTTTTGTGCCTGGCGCGGCGCCAAGTGGGAAAGGGTGCTCTCGAGGCTGAAGGCAGCAGGAAAGCCTGCAGCCCCCAGGTCTGTGCGGCTACGCAAGCGGTTCCCAAAGAGCTTTAGAACAAGGCATAGTTTTCCCTGCTGGCTCTTTGGGCGAGGGACACATCTCCAGCCGTATGGCCATTTTTGTGCGTGGCCAGGGGCCAAGTGGGAAAGGGTGGTGTCGAGGCTGAAGGCAGCAGGAAGGCCCACACCCCCCAGGTCTGTGGGGCTATGCAAGCGGTTCCCAAAGAGCTTTAGAAGAAGGCATAGTTTTCCCTGCTGGCTCTTTGGGCATGGGACCCATCTCCAGCCATAGACCATTTTTGTGCCTACCGCGGCGCCAAGTGGGAAAGGGTGGCTTTGAGGCTGAAGGCAGCAGCAAAGCCTGCAGCCCCCAGGTCTGTGGGGCTACGCAAGCGGTTCCCAAAGAGCTTTAGAACAAGGCATAGTTTTCCTTGCTGGGTCTTTGGGCATGGGACCCATCTCCAGCCATAGGCCATTTTTGTGCCTGATGCGGCGCCAAGTGGGAAAGGGTGGCTTTGAGGCTGAAGGCAGCAGCAAAGCCTGCAGCCCCCAGGTCTGTGGGGCTACGCAAGCGGTTCCCAAAGAGCTTTAGAACAAGGCATAGTTTTCCCTGCTGGCTCCTTGGGCGGGGGACCCATCTCCAGCCGTATGGCCATTTTTGTGCCTGGCGCGGAGCCAAGTGGGAAAGGGTGGTTTTGAGGCTGAAGACAGCAGGAAAGCCTGCAGCCCCCAGGTCTGTGGGGCTATGCAAGCGGTTCCCAAAGAGCTTTAGAACAAGGCATAATTTTCCCTGCTGGCTCTTTGGGCGGGGGACCCATCTCCAGCCGTATGGCCATTTTTGTGCCTGGCGCGGCGCCAAGTGGGAAAGGGTGGCTTTGAGGCTGAAGGCAGCAGCAAAGCCTGCAGCCCTAAGGTCTGTGGGGCTACGCAAGCGGTTCCCAAAGAGCTTTAGAACAAGGCATATTTTCCCAGCTGGCTCTTAGGGCATGGGACCCATCTCCAGCCATAGGCCATTTTTGTGCCTGGCGCGGCGCCAGGTGGGAAAGGGTGGTGTCGAGTCTGAAGGCAGCAGCAAAGCCTGCAGCCCCCATGTCTGTGGGGCCAAGCAAGCGGTTCCCAAAGAGCTTTAGAACAAGGCATAGTTTTCCCTGCTGGCTCTTTGGGCATGGGACCCATCTCCAGCCATAGGCCATTTTTGTGCCTGGCGCGACGCCAAGTGGGAAAGGGTGGCTTTGAGGCTGAAGGCAGCAGGAAAGCCTGCAGCCCCCAGTTCTGTGGGGCTACGCTAGCGGTTCCCAAAGAGCTTTAGAACAAGGCATAATTTTCCCTGCTGGCTCTCTGGGCGGGGGACCCATCTCCAGCCGTATGGCCATTTTTGTGCCTGGCGCGGCGCCAAGTGGGAAAGGGTGGTGTCGAGTCTGAAGGCAGCAGGAAAGCCTGCAGCCCCCAGGTCTGTGGGGCTACGCAAGCGGTTCGCAAAGAGCTTTAGAACAAGGCATAGTTTTCCCTGCTGGCTCTTTGGGCATGGGACCCATCTCCAGCCATAGGCCATTTTTGTGCCTGGCGCGACGCCAAGTGGGAAAGGGTGGCTTTGAGGCTGAAGGCAGCAGCAAAGCCTGCAGCCCCCAGGTCTGTGGGGCTACGCAAGCGGTTCCCAAAGAGCTTTAGAACAAGGCATAATTTTCCCTGCTGGCTCTCTGGGCGGGGGACCCATCTCCAGCCGTATGGCCATTTTTGTGCCTGGCGCGGCGCCAAGTGGGAAAGGGTGGTGTCGAGTCTGAAGGCAGCAGGAAAGCCTGCAGCCCCCAGGTCTGTGCGGCTACGCAAGCGGTTCCCAAAGAGCTTTAGAACAAGGCATAGTTTTCCCTGCTGGCTCCTTGGGCGGGGGACCCATCTCCAGTCGTATGGCTATTTTTATGCCTGGCGCGGTGCGTAGTGGGAAAGGGTGGTGTCGAGGCTGAAGGCAGCAGGAAAGCCCGCAGCCCCCAGGTCTGTGGGGCTACGCAAGCGGTTCCCAAAGAGCTTTAGAACAAGGCATAGTTTTCCCTGCTGGCTCTTTGGGCGGGGGACCCATCTCCAGCCGTATGGCCATTTTTGTGCCTGGCGCGGAGCCAAGTGGGAAAGGGTGGTTTTGAGGCTGAAGACAGCAGGAAAGCCTGCAGCCCCCAGGTCTGTGGGGCTATGCAAGCGGTTCCCAAAGAGCTTTAGAACAAGGCATAATTTTCCCTGCTGGCTCTTTGGGCGGGGGACCCATCTCCAGCCGTATGGCCATTTTTGTGCCTGGCGCGGCGCCAAGTGGGAAAGGGTGGCTTTGAGGCTGAAGGCAGCAGCAAAGCCTGCAGCCCTAAGGTCTGTGGGGCTACGCAAGCGGTTCCCAAAGAGCTTTAGAACAAGGCATATTTTCCCAGCTGGCTCTTAGGGCATGGGACCCATCTCCAGCCATAGGCCATTTTTGTGCCTGGCGCGGCGCCAGGTGGGAAAGGGTGGTGTCGAGTCTGAAGGCAGCAGCAAAGCCTGCAGCCCCCATGTCTGTGGGGCCAAGCAAGCGGTTCCCAAAGAGCTTTAGAACAAGGCATAGTTTTCCCTGCTGGCTCTTTGGGCATGGGACCCATCTCCAGCCATAGGCCATTTTTGTGCCTGGCGCGACGCCAAGTGGGAAAGGGTGGCTTTGAGGCTGAAGGCAGCAGGAAAGCCTGCAGCCCCCAGGTCTGTGGGGCTACGCAAGCGGTTCCCAAAGAGCTTTAGAACAAGGCATAATTTTCCCTGCTGGCTCTCTGGGCGGGGGACCCATCTCCAGCCGTATGGCCATTTTTGTGCCTGGCGCGGCGCCAAGTGGGAAAGGGTGGTGTCGAGTCTGAAGGCAGCAGGAAAGCCTGCAGCCCCCAGGTCTGTGGGGCTACGCAAGCGGTTCGCAAAGAGCTTTAGAACAAGGCATAGTTTTCCCTGCTGGCTCTTTGGGCGGGGGACCCATCTCCAGCCATATGGCCATTTTTGTGCCTGGCGCGGCGCCAAGTGGGAAAGGGTGGTTTTGAGGCTGAAGGCAGCAGCAAAGCCCGCAGGCCCCAGGTCTGTGGGGCCAAGCAAGCGGTTCCCAAAGAGCTTTAGAACAAGGCATAGTTTTCCTTGCTGGCTCTTTGGGCATGGGACCAATCTCCAGCCATAGGCCATTTTTGTGCCTGATGCGGCGCCAAGTGGGAAAGGGTGGCTTTGAGGCTTAAGGCAGCAGCAAAGCCTGCAGCCCCCAGGTCTGTGGGGCTACGCAAGCGGTTCCCAAAGAGCTTTAGAACAAGGCATAGTTTTCCCTGCTGGCTCTTTGGGCATGGGACCCATCTCCAGCCATAGGCCATTTTTGTGCCTGATGCGGCGCCAAGTGGGAAAGGGTGGCTTTGAGGCTGAAGGCAGCAGGAAAGCCTGCAGCCCCCAGGTCTGTGCGGCTACACAAGCGGTTCCCAAAGAGCTTTAGAACAAGGCACAGTTTTCCCTGCTGGCTCTTTGGGCGGGGGACCCATCTCCAGCCGTATGGCCATTTTTGTGCATGGCCAGGGGCCAAGTGGGAAAGGGTGGTGTCGAGGCTGAAGGCAGCAGGAAGGCCCACAGCCCCCAGGTCTGTGGGGCTACGCAAGTGGTTCCCAAAGAGCTTTAGAACAAGGCATAGTTTTCCCAGCTGGCTCTTAGGGCATGGGACCCATCTCCAGCCAAAGGCCATTTTTGTGCCTAGCGCGACGCCAAGTGGGAAAGGGTGGCTTTGAGGCTGAAGGCAGCAGGAAAGCCCGCAGCCCCCAGGTCTGTGGGGCTACGCAAGCTGTTCCGAAAGAGCTTTAGAAGAAGGCATAATTTTCCCTGCTGGCTCTCTGGGCGGGGGACCCATCTCCAGCCGTATGGCCATTTTTGTGCCTGGCGCAGCGCCAAGTGGGAAAGGGTGCTGTCGAGGCTGAAGGCAGCAGGAAAGCCTGCAGCCCCCAGGTCTGTGGGGCCAAGCAAGCGGTTCCCAAAGAGCTTTAGAACAAGGCATAGTTTTCCCTGCTGGCTCTTTGGGCGGGGGACCCATCTCCAGCCGTATGGCCATTTTTGTGCGTGGCCAGGGGCCAAGTGGGAAAGGGTGGTGTCGAGGCTGAAGGCAGCAGGAAAGCCCGCAGCCCCCAGGTCTGTGGGGCTACGCAAGCGGTTCCCAAAGAGCTTTAGAACAAGGCATAGTTTTCCCTGCTGGCTCTTTGGGCATGGGACCCATCTCCAGCCATAGGCCATTTTTGTGCCTGATGCGGCGCCAAGTGGGAAAGGGTGGTTTTGAGGCTGAAGGCAGCAGGAAAGCCTGCAGCCCCCAGGTCTGTGGGGCTACGCAAGCGGTTCCCAAAGAGCTTTAGAACAAGGCATAGTTTTCCCTGCTGGCTCTTTGGGCGGGGGACCCATCTCCAGCCGTATGGCCATTTTTATGCCTGGCGCGGTGCGTAGTGGGAAAGGGTGTTTTTGAGGCTGAAGGCAGCAGGAAAGCCTGCAGCCCCCAGGTCTGTGGGGCCAAGCAAGCGGTTCCCAAAGAGCTTTAGAACAAGGCATAGTTTTCCCTGCTGGCTCTTTGGGCGGGGGACCCATCTCCAGCCGTATGGCCATTTTTGTGCGTGGCCAGGGGCCAAGTGGGAAAGGGTTGTGTCGAGGCTGAAGGCAGCAGCAAAGCCCGCAGCCCCCAGGTCTGTGGGGCTACGCAAGCGGTTCACAAAGAGCTTTAGAACAAGGCATAGTTTTCCCTGCTGGCTCTTTGGGCATGGGACCCATCTCCAGCCATAGGCCATTTTTGTGCCTGATGCGGCGCCAAGTGGGAAAGGGTGGTTTTGAGGCTGAAGGCAGCAGGAAAGCCTGCAGCCCCCAGGTTTGTGGGGCTACGCAAGCGGTTCCCAAAGAGCTTTAGAACAAGGCATAGTTTTCCCTGATGGCTCTTTGGGCGGGGGACCCATCTCCAGCCGTATGGCCATTTTTGTGCCTGGCGCGGCGCCAAGTGGGAAAGGGTGGCTTTGAGGCTGAAGGCAGCAGGAAAGCCTGCAGCCCCCAGGTTTGTGGGGCTACGCAAGCGGTTCCCAAAGAGCTTTAGAACAAGGCATAGTTTTCCCTGATGGCTCTTTGGGCGGGGGACCCATCTCCAGCCGTATGGCCATTTTTGTGCCTGGCCCGGCGCCAAGTGGGAAAGGGTGGCTTTGAGGCTGAAGGCAGCAGGAAAGCCTGCAGCCCCCAGGTTTGTGGGCCTACACAAGCGGTTCCCAAAGAGCTTTAGAACAAGGCATAATTTTCCCTGATGGCTCTTAGGGCATGGGACCCATCTCCAGCCGTATGGCCATTTTTGTGCCTGGCGCGGCGTCAAGTGGGAAAGGGTGCTGTCGAGGCTGAAGGCAGCAGGAAAGCCTGCAGCCCCCAGGTTTGTGGGGCTACGCAAGCGGTTCCCAAAGAGCTTTAGAACAAGGCATAGTTTTCCCTGATGGCTCTTTGGGCGGGGGACCCATCTCCAGCCGTATGGCCATTTTTGTGCCTGGCCCGGCGCCAAGTGGGAAAGGGTGGCTTTGAGGCTGAAGGCAGCAGGAAAGCCTGCAGCCCCCAGGTTTGTGGGCCTACACAAGCGGTTCCCAAAGAGCTTTAGAACAAGGCATAATTTTCCCTGATGGCTCTTAGGGCATGGGACCCATCTCCAGCCGTATGGCCATTTTTGTGCCTGGCGCGGCGTCAAGTGGGAAAGGGTGCTGTCGAGGCTGAAGGCAGCAGGAAAGCCTGCAGCCCCCAGGTCTGTGCGGCTACGCAAGCGGTTCACAAAGAGCTTTAGAACAAGGCATAGTTTTCCCTGCTGGCTCTTTGGGCGGGGGACCCATCTCCAGCCGTATGGCCATTTTTGTGCCTGGCGCGGCGCCAAGTGGGAAAGGGTGCTGTCGAGGCTGAAGGCAGCAGCAAAGCCTGCAGCCCCCAGGTCTGTGGGGCCAAGCAAGCGGTTCCCAAAGAGCTTTAGAACAAGGCATAGTTTTCCCTGCTGGCTCTTTTGGCATGGGACCCATCTCCAGCCGTATGGCCATTTTTGTGCCTGGCGCGACGCCAAGTGGGAAAGGGTGGCTTTGAGGCTGAAGGCAGCAGCAAAGCCTGCAACCCCAGGTCTGTGGGGCTACGCAAGCGGTTCCCAAAGAGCTTTAGAACAAGGCATAGTTTTCCCTGCTGGCTCTTTGGGCGGGGGACCCATCTCCAGCCATATGGCCATATTTATGCCTGGCGAAGCGCCAAGTGGGAAAGGGTGGCTTTGAGGCTGAAGGCAGCAGGAAAGCCCGCAGCCCCCAGGTCTGTGGGGCTACGGAAGCGGTTCACAAAGAGCTTTAGAACAAGGCATAGTTTTCCCTGCTGGCTCCTCGGGCGGGGGACCCATCTCCAGTCATATGGCTATTTTTATGCCTGGCGCGGTGCGTAGTGGGAAAGGGTGTTTTTGAGGCTGAAGGCAGCAGGAAAGCCCGCAGCCCCCAGGTCTGTGGGGCTACGCAAGCGGTTCCCAAAGAGCTTTAGAACAAGGCATAGTTTTCCCTGCTGGCTCTTTGGGCGGGGGACCCATCTCCAGCCGTATGGCCATTTTTGAGCCTTTCGCGGCGCCAAGTGGGAAAGGGTGTTGTCGAGGCTGAAGGCAGCAGGAAAGCCCGCAGCCCCCAGGTCTGTGGGGCTACGCAAGCGGTTCCCAAAGAGCTTTAGAACAAGGCTTAGTTTTCCCTGCTGGCTCTTTGGGCGGGGGACCCATCTCCAGCCGTATGGCCATTTTTGAGCCTGGCACGGCGCCAGGTGGGAAAGGGTGGCTTTGAGGCTGAAGGCAGCAGCAAAGCCTGCAGCCCCAAGGTCTGTGGGGCTACGCAAGCGGTTCCCAAAGAGCTTTAGAACAAGGCATAGTTTTCCCTGCTGGCTCTCTGGGCGGGGGACCCATCTCCAGCCATAGGCCATTTTTGTGCCTGGCGCGGTGCGTAGTGGCAAAGGGTCGTTTTGAGGCTGAAGGCACCAGGAAAGCCCGCAGCCCCCAGGTCTGTGGGGCTACGCAAGCGGTTCCCAAAGAGCTTTAGAACAAGGCCTAGTTTTCCCTGCTGGCTCTTTTGGCGGGGGACCCATCTCCAGCCGTATGGCCATTTTTGTGCCTGGCGCGGCACCAAGTGGGAAAGGGTGGCTTTGAGGCTGAAGGCAGCAGGAAAGCCCGCAGCCCCCAGGTCTGTGGGGCTACGCAAGCGGTTCCCAAAGAGCTTTAGAACAAGGCATAGTTTTCCCTGCTGGCTCTTTTGGCACGGGACCCATCTCCAGCCGTATGGCCATTTTTGTCCCTGGCCCGGCGCCAAGTGGGAAAGGGTGGTGTCGAGGCTGAAGGCAGCAGCAAAGCCTGCAACCCCAGGTCTGTGGGGCTACGCAAGCGGTTCCCAAAGAGCTTTAGAACAAGGCCTAGTTTTCCCTGCTGGCTCTTTGGGCGGGGGACCCATCTCCAGCCATATGGCCATATTTATGCCTGGCGAAGCGCCAAGTGGGAAAGGGTGGCTTTGAGGCTGAAGGCAGCAGGAAAGCCCGCAGCCCCCAGGTCTCTGGGGCTACGGAAGCGGTTCACAAAGAGCTTTAGAACAAGGCATAGTTTTCCCTGCTGGCTCCTCGGGCGGGGGACCCATCTCCAGTCATATGGCTATTTTTATGCCTGGCGCGGTGCGTAGTGGGAAAGGGTGTTTTTGAGGCTGAAGGCAGCAGGAAAGCCCGCAGCCCCCAGGTCTGTGGGGCTACGCAAGCGGTTCCCAAAGAGCTTTAGAACAAGGCATAGTTTTCCCTGCTGGCTCTTTGGGCGGGGGACCCATCTCCAGCCGTATGGCCATTTTTGAGCCTTTCGCGGCGCCAAGTGGGAAAGGGTGTTGTCGAGGCTGAAGGCAGCAGGAAAGCCCGCAGCCCCCAGGTCTGTGGGGCTACGCAAGCGGTTCCCAAAGAGCTTTAGAACAAGGCTTAGTTTTCCCTGCTGGCTCTTTGGGCGGGGGACCCATCTCCAGCCGTATGGCCATTTTTGAGCCTGGCACGGCGCCAGGTGGGAAAGGGTGGCTTTGAGGCTGAAGGCAGCAGCAAAGCCTGCAGCCCCAAGGTCTGTGGGGCTACGCAAGCGGTTCCCAAAGAGCTTTAGAACAAGGCATAGTTTTCCCTGCTGGCTCTTAGGGCGGGGGACCCATCTCCAGCCATAGGCCATTTTTGTGCCTGGCGCGGTGCGTAGTGGCAAAGGGTCGTTTTGAGGCTGAAGGCACCAGGAAAGCCCGCAGCCCCCAGGTCTGTGGGGCTACGCAAGCGGTTCCCAAAGAGCTTTAGAACAAGGCCTAGTTTTCCCTGCTGGCTCTTTTGGCGGGGGACCCATCTCCAGCCATAGGCCATTTTTGTGCCTGGCGCGGCACCAAGTGGGAAAGGGTGGCTTTGAGGCTGAAGGCAGCAGGAAAGCCCGCAGCCCCCAGGTCTGTGGGGCTACGCAAGCGGTTCCCAAAGAGCTTTAGAACAAGGCATAGTTTTCCCTGCTGGCTCTTTTGGCAGGGGACCCATCTCCAGCCGTATGGCCATTTTTGTCCCTGGCCCGGCGCCAAGTGGGAAAGGGTGGTGTCGAGGCTGAAGGCAGCAGCAAAGACTGCAGCCCCCAGGTCTGTGGGGCTACGCAAGCGGTTCCCAAAGAGCTTTAGAACAAGGCATAGTTTTCCCTGCTGGCTCTTTGGGCGGGGGACCCATCTCCAGCCGTATGGCCATTTTTGTGCCTGGCGCGGCGCCAAGTGGGAAAGGGTGGTTTTGAGGCTGAAGGCAGCAGCAAAGCCCGCAGCCCCCAGGTCTGTGGGGCTACGCAAGCGGTTCCCAAAGAGCTTTAGAACAAGGCATAGTTTTCCTTGCTGGCTATTTGGGCATGGGACCCATCTCCAGCCATAGGCCTTTTTTTGCCTGATGCGGCGCCAAGTGGGAAAAGGTGTCTTTGAGGCTGAAGGCAGCAGGAAAGCCCGCAGCCCCCAGGTCTGTGGGGCTACGCAAGCGGTTCCCAAAGAGCTTTAGAACAAGGCATAGTTTTCCCTGCTGGCTCTTTGGGCGGGGGACCCATCTCCAGCCGTATGGCCATTTTTGTGCCTGGCGCGGCGCCAAGTGGGAAAGGGTGGCTTTGAGGCTGAAGGCAGCAGGAAAGCCCGCAGCCCCCAGGTCTGTGGGGCTACGCAAGCGGTTCCCAAAGAGCTTTAGAACAAGGCATAGTTTTCCCTGCTGGCTCTTTGGGCGGGGGACCCATCTCCAGCCATATGGCCATTTTTGTGCCTGGCGCAGCGCCAAGTGGGAAAGGGTGGCTTTGAGGCTGAAGGCAGCAGCAAAGCCTGCAGCCCCAGGTCTCTGGGGCTACGCAAGCGGTTCCCAAAGAGCTTTAGAACAAGGCATAGTTTTCCCTGCTGGCTCTTTGGGCGGGGGACCCATCTCCAGCCGTATGGCCATTTTTGTGCCTGGCGCGGCGCCAAGTGGGAAAGGGTGGTTTTGAGGCTGAAGGCAGCAGCAAAGCCTGCAGCCCCCCGGTCTGTGGGGCTACGCAAGCGGTTCCCAAAGAGCTTTAGAACAAGGCATAGTTTTCCCTGCTTGTTCTTTGGGCGGGGGACCCATCTGCAGCCGTATGGCCATTTTTGGGCCTGGCGCGGCGCCAAGTGGGAAAGGGTGGTGTCGAGTCTGAAGGCAGCAGGAAAGCCCGCAGCCCCCAGGTCTGTGGGGCTACGCAAGCGGTTCCCAAAGAGCTTTAGAACAAGGCCTAGTTTTCCCTGCTGGCTCTTTGGGCGGGGGACCCATCTCCAGCCGTATGGCCATTTTTGAGCCTGGCTCGGCGCCAAGTGGGAAAGGGTGGTGTCGAGGCTGAAGGCAGGAGCAAAGCCTGCAGCCCCCAGGTCTGTGGGGCTACGCAAGCGTTTCCCAAAGAGCTTTAGAACAAGGCATAGTTTTCCCTGCTGGCTCTTTGGGCGGGGGACCCATCTCCAGCCGTATGGCCATTTTTGTGCCTGGCGCGGCGCCAAGTGGGAAAGGGTGGCTTTGAGGCTGAAGGCAGCAGGAAAGCCTCCAGCCCCCAGGTCTGTGGGGATACGCAAGTGGTTCCCAAAGAGCTTTAGAACAAGGCATAGTTTTCCCTGCTGGCTCTTTGGGCATGGGACCCATCTCCAGCCATAGGCCATTTTTGTGCCTGGCGCGGCGCCAAGTGGGAAAGGGTGGCTTTGAGGCTGAAGACAGCAGGAAAGCCTGCAGCCCCCAGGTCTGTGGGGCTATGCAGGCGGTTCCCAAAAAGCTTTAGAACAAGGCATAGTTTTCCCTGCTGGCTCTTTGGGCGGGGGACCCATCTCCAGCCGTATGGCCATTTTTGTGCCTGGCGCGGTGCCAAGTGGGAAAGGGTGGCTTTGAGGCTGAAGGCAGCAGGAAAGCCTGCAGCCCCCAGGTTTGTGGGGCTACGCAAGCGGTTCCCAAAGAGCTTTAGAACAAGGCATAGTTTTCCCTGCTGGCTCTTTGGGCGGGGGACCCATCTCCAGCCATAGGCCATTTCTGTGCCTGATAGGGCGCCAAGTGGGAAAGGGTGGCTTTGAGGCTGAAGACAGCAGGAAAGCCTGCAGCCCCCAGGTCTGTGGGGCTACGCAAGCGGTTCCCAAAGAGCTTTAGAACAAGGCATAGTTTTCCCTGCTGGCTCTTTGGGCGGGGGACCCATCTCCAGCCGTATGGCCATTTTTGTGCCTGGCCCGGCGCCAAATGGGAAAGGGTGGTGTCGAGGCTGAAGGCAGCAGCAAAGCCCGCAGCCCCCAGGTCTGTGGGGCTACGCAAGCGGTTCCCAAAGAGTTTTAGAACAAGGCATAGTTTTCCTTGCTGGCTCTTTGGGCATGGGACCCATCACCAGCCATAGGCCATTTTTGTGCCTGGCGCGGCGCCAGGTTGGAAAGGGTGGTGTCGAGTCTGAAGGCAGCAGCAAAGCCTGCAGCCCCCAGGGTCTGTGGGGCTACGCAAGCGGTTCCCAAAGAGCTTTAGAACAAGGCATAGTTTTCCCTGCTGGCTCTTTGGGCGGGGGATCCATCTCCAGCCATAGGCCATTTTTGTGCCTGGCGCGGCGCCAAGTGGGAAAGGGTGGCTTTGAGGCTGAAGGCAGCAGCAAAGCCTGGCAGCCCCCAGGTCTGTGGGGCTACGCAAGCGGTTCCCAAAGAGCTTTAGAACAAGGCATAGTTTTCTCCCAGCTGGCTCTTAGGGCATGGGACCCATATCCAGCCATAGGCCATTTTTGTGCCTGATGCGGCACCAAGTGGGAAAGGGTGGCTTTGAGGCTGAAGGCAGCAGGAAAGCCCGCAGCCCCCAGGTCTGTGGGGCTACGCAAGCGGTTCCCAAAGAGCTTTAGAACAAGGCATAATTTTCCCTGCTGGCTCTCTGGGCGGGGGACCCATCTCCAGCCGTATGGCCATTTTTGTGCCTGGCGCGGCGCCAAGTGGGAAAGGGTGCTGTCGAGGCTGAAGGCAGCAGGAAAGCCTGCAGCCCCCAGGTCTGTGCGGCTACGCAAGCGGTTCCCAAAGAGCTTTAGAACAAGGCATATTTTTCCCTGCTGGCTCTTTGGGCGGGGGACCCATCTCCAGCCGTATGGCCATTTTTGTGCGTGGCGAGGGGCCAAGTGGGAAAGGGTGGTGTCGAGGCTGAAGGCAGCAGGAAGGCCCACAGCCCCCAGGTCTGTGGGGCTATGCAAGCGGTTCCCAAAGAGCTTTAGAACAAGGCATAGTTTTCCCTGCTGGCTCTTTGGGCGGGGGACCCATCTCCAGCCATAGACCATTTTTGTGCCTACCGCGGCGCCAAGTGGGAAAGGGTGGCTTTGAGGCTGAAGGCAGCAGGAAAGCCTGCAGCCCCCAGGTCTGTGGGGCTACGCAAGCGGTTCCCAAAGAGCTTTAGAACAAGGCATAGTTTTCCCTGCTGGCTCTTTGGGCGGGGGATCCATCTCCAGCCATAGGCCATTTTTGTGCCTGGCGCGGCGCCAAGTGGGAAAGGGTGGCTTTGAGGCTGAAGGCAGCAGCAAAGCCTGCAGCCCCCAGGTCTGTGGGGCTACGCAAGCGGTTCCCAAAGAGCTTTAGAACAAGGCATAGTTTTCCCAGCTGGCTCTTAGGGCATGGGACCCATATCCAGCCATAGGCCATTTTTGTGCCTGATGCGGCACCAAGTGGGAAAGGGTGGCTTTGAGGCTGAAGGCAGCAGGAAAGCCCGCAGCCCCCAGGTCTGTGGGGCTACGCAAGCGGTTCCCAAAGAGCTTTAGAACAAGGCATAATTTTCCCTGCTGGCTCTCTGGGCGGGGGACCCATCTCCAGCCGTATGGCCATTTTTGTGCCTGGCGCGGCGCCAAGTGGGAAAGGGTGCTGTCGAGGCTGAAGGCAGCAGGAAAGCCTGCAGCCCCCAGGTCTGTGCGGCTACGCAAGCGGTTCCCAAAGAGCTTTAGAACAAGGCATATTTTTCCCTGCTGGCTCTTTGGGCGGGGGACCCATCTCCAGCCGTATGGCCATTTTTGTGCGTGGCGAGGGGCCAAGTGGGAAAGGGTGGTGTCGAGGCTGAAGGCAGCAGGAAGGCCCACAGCCCCCAGGTCTGTGGGGCTATGCAAGCGGTTCCCAAAGAGCTTTAGAACAAGGCATAGTTTTCCTTGCTGGGTCTTTGGGCATGGGACCCATCTCCAGCCATAGACCATTTTTGTGCCTACCGCGGCGCCAAGTGGGAAAGGGTGGCTTTGAGGCTGAAGGCAGCAGGAAAGCCTGCAGCCCCCAGGTCTGTGGGGCTACGCAAGCGGTTCCCAAAGAGCTTTAGAACAAGGCATAGTTTTCCCTGCTGGCTCTTTGGGCGGGGGACCCATCTCCAGCCATATGGCCATTTTTGTGCCTGGCGCAGCGCCAAGTGGGAAAGGGTGGCTTTGAGGCTGAAGGCAGCAGCAAAGCCTGCAGCCCCCAGGTCTGTGCAGCTACGCAAGCGGTTCCCAAAGAGCTTTAGAACAAGGCATAGTTTTCCCTGCTGGCTCTTTGGGCGGGGGACCCATCTCCAGTCGTATGGCTATTTTTATGCCTGGCGCGGTGCGTAGTGGGAAAGGGTGGTTTTGAGGCTGAAGGCAGCAGGAAAGCCCGCAGCCCCCAGGTCTGTGGGGCTACGCAAGCGGTTCCCAAAGAGCTTTAGAACAAGGCATAGTTTTCCCTGCTGGCTCTTTGGGCGGGGGACCCGTCTCCAGCCGTATGGCCATTTTTGTGCCTGGCGCGGCGCCAAGTGGGAAAGGGTGGTTTTGAGGCTGAAGGCAGCAGGAAAGCCTGCAGCCCCCAGGTCTGTGGGGCTACGCAAGCGGTTCCCAAAGAGCTTTAGAACAAGGCATATTTTTCCCTGCTGGCTCTTTGGGCGGGGGACCCATCTCCAGCCGTATGGCCATTTTTATGCCTGGGGCGGCGCCAAGTGGGAAAGGGTGGCTTTGAGGCTGAAGGCAGCAGGAAAGCCCGCAGCCCCCAGGTCTGTGGGGCTACGCAAGTGGTTCCCAAAGAGCTTTAGAACAAGGCATAATTTTCCCTGCTTGTTCTTTGGGCGGGGGACCCATCTGCAGCCGTATGGCCATTTTTGGGCCTGGCGCGGCGCCAAGTGGGAAAGGGTGGTGTCGAGTCTGAAGGCAGCAGGAAAGCCCGCAGCCCCCAGGTCTGTGGGGCTATGCAAGCGGTTCCCAAAGAGCTTTAGAACAAGGCATAGTTTTCCCTGCTGGCTCTTTGGGCGGTGGACCCATCTCCAGCCGTATGGCCATTTTTGTGCCTGGCCCGGCGCGAAATGGGAAAGGGTGGTGTCGAGGCTGAAGGCAGCAGCAAAGCCCGCAGCCCCCAGGTCTGTGGGGCTATGCAAGCGGTTCCCAAAGAGCTTTAGAACAAGGCATAGTTTTCCCTGCTGGCTCTTTGGGCGGGGGGACCCATCTCCACTCGTATGGCCATTTTTGAGCCTGGCGCGGCGCCAAGTGGGAAAGGGTGGCTTTGAGGCTGAAGGCAGCAGCAAAGCCTCCAGCCCCCAGGTCTGTGGGGCTACGCAAGCGGTTCCCAAAGAACTTTAGAACAAGGCATAGTTTTCCCTGCTGGCTCTTTGGGCGGGGGACCCATCTCCAGCCGTATGGCCATTTTTGTGCCTGGCGCGGCGCCAAGTGGGAAAGGGTGGCTTTGAGGCTGAAGGCAGCAGCAAAGCCTCCAGCCCCCAGGTCTGTGGGGCTACGCAAGCGGTTCCCAAAGAGCTTTAGAACAAGGCCTAGTTTTCCCTGCTGGCTCTTTGGGCATGGGACCCATCTCCAGCCATAGGCCATTTTTGTGCCTGGCGCGACGCCAAGTGGGAAAGGGTGGTGTCGAGGCTGAAGGCAGCAGCAAAGCCCGCAGCCCCCAGGTCTGTGGGGCCAAGCAAGCGGTTCCCAAAGAGCTTTAGAACAAGGCATAGTTTTCCTTGCTGGCTCTTTGGGCATGGGACCCATCTCCAGCCATAGGCCATTTTTGTGCCTGATGCGGCGCCAAGTGGGAAACGGTGGTTTTGAGGCTGAAGGCAGCAGCAAAGCCTGCAGCCCCCAGGTCTGTGGGGCTACGCAAGCGGTTCCCAAAGAGCTTTAGAACAAGGCATAGTTTTCCCTGCTGGCTCTTTGGGCGGGGGGACCCATCTCCAGCCGTATGGCCATTTTTCTGCCTGGCCCGGCGCCAAGTGGGAAAGGGTGGCTTTGAGGCCGAAGGCAGCAGGAAAGCCCGCAGCCCCCAGGTCTGTGGGGCTACGCAAGCGGTTCCCAAAGAGCTTTAGAACAAGGCATAGTTTTCCCTGCTGGCTCTTTGGGCGGGGGACCCATCTCCAGCCGTATGGCCATTTTTGTGCCTGGCGCGGCGCCAAGTGGGAAAGGGTGGTTTTGAGGCTGAAGGCAGCAGCAAAGCCTGCAGCCCCCAGGTCTGTGGGGCTACGCAAGCGGTTCCCAAAGAGCTTTAGAACAAGGCATATTTTTCCCTGCTGGCTCTTTGGGCGTGGGACCCATATCCAGCCATATGGCCATTTTTATGCCTGGGGCGGCGCCAAGTGGGAAAGGGTGGTGTCGAGGCTGAAGGCAGCAGGAAAGCCCGCAGCCCCCAGGTCTGTGGGGCTACGCAAGCGGTTCCCAAAGAGCTTTAGAACAAGGCATAGTTTTCCCTGCTGGCTCTTTGGGCAGGGGACCCATCTCCAGCCGTATGGCCATTTTTGTGCCTGGCGCGGCGCCAAGTGGGAAAGGGTGGCTTTGAGGCTGAAGGCAGCAGGAAAGCCTGCAGCCCCCAGGTTTGTGGGGCTACGCAAGCGGTTCCCAAAGAGCTTTAGAACAAGGCATAGTTTTCCCTGCTGGCTCTTTGGGCGGGGGACCCATCTCCAGCCGTATGGCCATTTTTGTGCGTGGCCAGGGGCCAAGTGGGAAAGGGTGGTGTCGAGGCTGAAGGCAGCAGGAAGGCCCAAAGCCCCCAGGTCTGTGGGGCTACGCAAGTGGTTCCCAAAGAGCTTTAGAACAAGGCATAGTTTTCCCAGCTGGCTCTTAGGGCATGGGACCCATCTCCAACCATAGGCCATTTTTGTGCCTGGCGCGACGCCAAGTGGGAAAGGGTGGCTTTGAGGCTGAATGCAGCAGCAAAGCCTGCAGCCCCCAGGTCTGTGGGGCTACGCAAGCGGTTCCCAAAGAGCTTTAGAACAAGGCATAGTTTTCCTTGCTGGCTCTTTGGGCATGGGACCCATCTCCAGCCATAGGCCATTTTTGTGCCTGGTGCGGCGCCAAGTGGGAAAGGGTGGCTTTGAGGCTGAAGGCAGCAGGAAAGCCTGCAGCCCCCAGGTCTGTGGGGCTACGCAAGCGGTTCCCAAAGAGCTTTAGAACAAGGCATAGTTTTCCCTGCTGGCTCTTTGGGCGGGGGACCCATCTCCAGCCATAGACCATTTTTGTGCCTAGCGCGGCGCCAAGTGGGAAAGGGTGGTGTCGAGGCTGAAGGCAGCAGGAAAGCCCGCAGCCCCCAGGTCTGTGGGGCTACGCAAGCGGTTCCCAAAGAGCTTTAGAACAAGGCATAGTTTTCCCTGCTGGCTCTTTGGGCGGGGGACCCATCTCCAGTCGTATGGCCATTTTTGTGCCTGGCGCGGTGCGTAGTGTGAAAGGGTGGCTTTGAGGCTGAAGGCAGCAGGAAAGCCCGCAGCCCCCAGGTCTGTGGGGCTATGCAAGCGGTTCCCAAAGAGCTTTAGAACAAGGCATAGTTTTCCCTGCTGGCTCTTTGGGCGGGGGGACCCATCTCCAGCCGTATGGCCATTTTTGTGCCTGGCGCGGCGCCAAGTGGGAAAGGGTGGCTTTGAGGCTGAAGGCAGCAGGAAAGCCTGCAGCCCCCAGGTTTGTGGGGCTACGCAAGCGGTTCCCAAAGAGCTTTAGAACAAGGCATAGTTTTCCCAGCTGGCTCTTAGGGCATGGGAGCCCTCTTCAGCCGTATGGCCATTTTTGTGCCTGGCGCGGCGCCAGGTGGGAAAGGGTGCTGTCGAGGCTGAAGGCAGCAGGAAAGCCTGCAGCCCCCAGGTCTGTGGGGCTACGCAAGCGGTTCCCAAAGAGCTTTAGAACAAGGCATAGTTTTCCCTGCTGGCTCTTTGGGCGGGGGACCCATCTCCAGCCGTATGGCCATTTTTGTGCGTGGCCAGGGGCCAAGTCGGAAAGGGTGGTGTCGAGGCTGAAGGCAGCAGGAAGGCCCGCAGCCCCCAGGTCTGTGGGGCCAAGCAAGCGGTTCCCAAAGAGCTTTAGAACAAGGCATAGTTTTCCCTGAAGGCTCTATGGGCATGGGACCCATCTCCAGCCGTATGGCCATTTTTGTGCCTGATGCGGCGCCAAGTGGGAAAGGGTGGCTTTGAGGCTGAAGGCAGCAGGAAAGCCTGCAGCCCCCAGGTCTGTGGGGCTACGCAAGCGGTTCCCAAAGAGCTTTAGAACAAGGCACAGTTTTCCCTGCTGGCTCTTTGGGCGGTGGACCCATCTCCACTCGTATGGCCATTTTTGAGCCTGGCGCGGCGCCAAGTGGGAAAGGGTAGCTTTGAGGCTGAAGGCAGGGGCAAAGCCTGCAGCCCCCAGGTCTGTGGGGCTACGCAAGCGGTTCCCAAAGAGCTTTAGAACAAGGCATAGTTTTCCCTGCTGGCTCTTTGGGCGGGGGACCCATCTCCAGCCGTATGGCCATTTTTGTGCCTGGCGCGGCGCCAAGTGGGAAAGGGTGGCTTTGAGGCTGAAGGCAGCAGCAAAGCCTCCAGCCCCCAGGTCTGTGGGGCTACGTAAGCGGTTCCCAAAGAGCTTTAGAACAAGGCATAGTTTTCCCTGCTGGCTCTTTGGGCATGGGACCCATCTCCAGCCATAGGCCATTTTTGTGCCTGGCGCGACGCCAAGTGGGAAAGGGTGGTGTCGAGGCTGAAGGCAGCAGCAAAGCCCGTAGCCCCCAGGTCTGTGGGGCCAAGCAAGCGGTTCCCAAAGAGCTTTAGAACAAGGCATAGTTTTCCTTGCTGGCTCTTTGGGCATGGGACCCATCTCCAGCCATAGGCCATTTTTGTGCCTGGCGCGGCGCCAAGTGGGAAAGGGTGGTTTTGAGGCTGAAGGCAGCAGCAAAGCCTGCAGCCCCCAGGTCTGTGGGGCTACGCAAGCGGTTCCCAAAGGGATTTAGAACAAGGCATAGTTTTCCCTGCTGGCTCTTTGGGCGGGGGACCCATCTCCAGCCTTATGGCCATTTTTGTGCCTGATGCGGCGCCAAGTGGGAAAGGGTGGCTTTGAGGCTGAAGGCAGCAGGAAAGCCCGCAGCCCCCAGGTCTGTGGGGCTACGCAAGCGGTTCCCAAAGAGCTTTAGAACAAGGCATAGTTTTCCCTGCTTGCTCTTTGGGCGGGGGACCCATCTCCAACCATAGGCCATTTTTGTGCCTAGCGCGACGCCAAGTGGGAAAGGGTGGCTTTGAGGCTGAATGCAGCAGCAAAGCCTGCAGCCCCCAGGTCTGTGGGGCTACGCAAGCGGTTCCCAAAGAGCTTTAGAACAAGGCATAGTTTTCCTTGCTGGCTCTTTGGGCATGGGACCCATCTCCAGCCATAGGCCATTTTAGTGCCTGATGCGGCGCCAAGTGGGAAAGGGTGGCTTTGAGGCTGAAGGCAGCAGGAAAGCCTGCAGCCCCCAGGTCTGTGGGGCTACGCAAGCGGTTCCCAAAGAGCTTTAGAACAAGGCATAGTTTTCCCTGCTGGCTCTTTGGGCGGGGGACCCATCTCCAGCCATAGACCATTTTTGTGCCTAGCGCGGCGCCAAGTGGGAAAGGGTGGTGTCGAGGCTGAAGGCAGCAGGAAAGACCGCAGCCCCCAGGTCTGTGGGGCTACGCAAGCGGTTCCCAAAGAGCTTTAGAACAAGGCATAGTTTTCCCTGCTGGCTCTTTGGCCGGGGGACCCATCTCCAGTCGTATGGCCATTTTTGTGCCTGGCGAGGTGCGTAGTGTGAAAGGGTGGCTTTGAGGCTGAAGGCAGCAGGAAAGCCCGCAGCCCCCAGGTCTGTGGGGCTACGCAAGCGGTTCCCAAAGAGCTTTAGAACAAGGCATAGTTTTCCCTGCTGGCTCTTTGGGCGGGGGACCCATCTCCAGCCGTATGGCCATTTTTGTGCCTGGCGCGGCGCCAAGTGGGAAAGGGTGGCTTTGAGGCTGAAGGCAGCAGGAAAGCCTGCAGCCCCCAGGTTTGTGGGGCTACGCAAGCGGTTCCCAAAGAGCTTTAGAACAAGGCATAGTTTTCCCAGCTGGCTCTTAGGGCATGGGACCCCTCTTCAGCCGTATGGCCATTTTTGTGCCTGGCGCGGCGCCAGGTGGGAAAGGGTGGTGTCGAGTCTGAAGGCAGCAGGAAAGCCTGCAGCCCCCAGGTCTGTGGGGCTACGCAAGCGGTTCCCAAAGAGCTTTAGAACAAGGCATAGTTTTCCCTGCTGGCTCTTTGGGCGGTGGACCCATCTCCACTCGTATGGCCATTTTTGTGCCTGGCGCGACGCCAAGTGGGAAAGGGTGGCTTTGAGGCTGAATGCAGCAGCAAAGCCTGCAGCCCCCAGGTCTGTGGGGCTACGCAAGCGGTTCCCAAAGAGCTTTAGAACAAGGCATAGTTTTCCCTGCTGGCTCTTTGGGCAGGGGACCCATCTCCAGCCATAGGCCATTTTTGTGCCTGATGCGGCGCCAAGTGGGAAAGGGTGGCTTTGAGGCTGAAGGCAGCAGGAAAGCCCGCAGCCCCCAGGTCTGTGGGGCTACGCAAGCGGTTCCCAAAGAGCTTTAGAACAAGGCATAATTTTCCCTGCTGGCTCTCTGGGCGGGGGACCCATCTCCAGCCGTATGGCCATTTTTGTGCCTGGCGCGGCGCCAAGTGGGAAAGGGTGCTGTCGAGGCTGAAGGCAGCAGGAAAGCCTGCAGCCCCCAGGTCTGTGGGGCTACGCAAGCGGTTCCCAAAGAGCTTTAGAACAAGGCATAGTTTTCCCTGCTGGCTCTTTGGGCGGTGGACCCATCTCCAGCCGTATGGCCATTTTTGTGCGTGGCCAGGGGCCAAGTCGGAAAGGGTGGTGTCGAGGCTGAAGGCAGCAGCAAAGGCCGCAGCCCCCAGGTCTGTGGGGCTACGCAAGCGGTTCCCAAAGAGCTTTAGAACAAGGCATAGTTTTCCCTGATGGCTCTTTGGGCATGGGACCCATCTCCAGCCATAGGCCATTTTTGTGCCTGATGCGGCGCCAAGTGGGAACGGGTGGTTTTGAGGCTGAAGGCAGCAGGAAAGCCTGCAGCCCCCAGGTCTGTGCGGCTACGCAAGCGGTTCCCTAAGAGCTTTAGAACAAGGCATAGTTTTCCCTGCTGGCTCTTTGGGCGGGGGACCCATCTCCAGCCGTATGGCCATTTTTGTGCCTGGCCGGCGCCAAGTGGGAAAGGGTGGCTTTGAGGCTGAAGGCAGCAGCAAAGCCCGCAGCCCCCAGGTCTGTGGGGCTACGCAAGCGGTTCCCAAAGAGCTTTAGAACAAGGCATAGTTTTCCCTGCTGGCTCTTTGGGCGGGGGACCCATCTCCAGCCGTATGGCCATTTTTGTGCCTAGCGCGGCGCCAAGTGGGAAAGGGTGGCTTTGAGGCTGAAGGCAGCAGCAAAGCCTACAGCCCCCAGGTCTGTGGGGCTACGCAAGCGGTTCCCAAAGAACTTTAGAACAAGGCATATTTTTCCCTGCTGGCTCTTTGGGCGGGGGACCCATCTCCAGCCATATGGCCATTTTTATGCCTGGGGCGGCGCCAAGTGGGAAAGGGTGGTGTCGATTCTGAAGGCAGCAGGAAAGCCTGCAGCCCCCAGGTCTGTGGGGCTACGCAAGCGGTTCCCAAAGAGCTTTAGAACAAGGCATAGTTTTCCCTGCTGGCTCTTTGGGCGGGGGACCCATCTCCAGCCGTATGGCCATTTTTGTGCCTGGCGCGGCGCCAAGTGGGAAAGGGTGGCTTTGAGGCTGAAGGCAGCAGGAAAGCCCGCAGCCCCCAGGTCTGTGGGGCTACGCAAGCGGTTCCCAAAGAGCTTTAGAACAAGGCATAGTTTTCCCTGCTGGCTCTTTGGGCAGGGGACCCATCTGCAGCCGTATGGCCATTTTTGTGCCTTTCGCGGCGCCAAGTGGGAAAGGGTGTTGTCGAGGCTGAAGGCAGCAGGAAAGCCCGCAGCCCCCAGGTCTGTGGGGCTACGCAAGCGGTTCCCAAAGAGCTTTAGAACAAGGCATAGTTTTCCCTGCTGGCTCTTTGGGCGGGGGACCCATCTCCAGCCGTATGGCCATTTTTGAGCCTGGCACGGCGCCAGGTGGGAAAGGGTGGCTTTGAGGCTGAAGGCAGGAGCAAAGCCTGCAGCCCCAAGGTCTGTGGGGCTACGCAAGCGGTTCCCAAAGAGCTTTAGAACAAGGCATAGTTTTCCCTGCTGGCTCTTTGGGCGGGGGACCCATCTCCAGCCATAGGCCATTTTTGTGCCTGGCGCGACGCCAAGTGGGAAAGGGTGGTTTTGAGGCTGAAGGCAGCAGGAAAGCCTGCAGCCCCCAGGTCTGTGGGGCTACGCAAGCGGTTCCCAAAGAGCTTTAGAACAAGGCATAGTTTTCCCTGCTGGCTCTTTGGGCGGGGGACCCATCTCCAGCCGTCTAGCTATTTTTGTGCCTGGCGCGGTGCGTAGTGGGAAAGGGTGGCTTTGAGGCTGAAGGCAGCAGGAAAGCCCGCAGCCCCCAGGTCTGTGGGGCTACGCAAGCGGTTCCCAAAGAGCTTTAGAACAAGGCATAGTTTTCCCTGCTGGCTCTTTTGGCAGGGGACCCATCTCCAGCCGTATGGCCATTTTTGTCCCTGGCCCGGCGCCAAGTGGGAAAGGGTGCTGTCGAGGCTGAAGGCAGCAGCAAAGCCTGCAGCCCCCAGGTCTGTGGGGCTACGCAAGCGGTTCCCAAAGAGCTTTAGAACAAGGCATAGTTTTCCCTGCTGGCTCTTTGGGCGGGGGACCCATCTCCAGTCGTATGGCCATTTTTGTGCCTGGCGCGGCGCCAAGTGGGAAAGGGTGGCTTTGAGGCTGAAGGCAGCAGGAAAGCCCGCAGCCCCCAGGTCTGTGGGGCTACGCAAGCGGTTCCCAAAGAGCTTTAGAACAAGGCCTAGTTTTCCCTGCTGGCTCTTTGGGCGGGGGACCCATCTCCAGCCGTATGGCCATTTTTGTGCCTGGCGCAGCGCCAAGTGGGAAAGGGTGGCTTTGAGGCTGAAGGCAGCAGCAAGCCTGCAGCCCCCAGGTCTGTGGGGCTACGCAAGCGGTTCCCAAAGAGCTTTAGAACAAGGCATAATTTTCCCTGCTGGCTCTCTGGGCGGTGGACCCATCTCCAGCCGTATGGCCATTTTTGTGCCTGGCGCGGCGCCAAGTGGGAAAGGGTGCTGTCGAGGCTGAAGGCAGCAGGAAAGCCTGCAGCCCCCAGGTCTGTGCGGCTACGCAAGCGGTTCCCAAAGAGCTTTAGAACAAGGCATAGTTTTCCCTGCTGGCTCTTTGGGCGGGGGACCCATCTCCAGCCGTATGGCCATTTTTTTGCGTGGCCAGGGGCCAAGTGGGAAAGGGTGGTGTCGAGGCTGAAGGCAGCAGGAAGGCCCACAGCCCCCAGGTCTGTGGGGCTACGCAAGCGGTTCCCAAAGAGCTTTAGAACAAGGCATAGTTTTCCCTGCTGGCTCTTTGGGCGGGGGACCCCTCTCCAGCCATATGGCCATTTTTGTGCCTGGCGCAGCGCCAAGTGGGAAAGGGTGGCTTTGAGGCTGAAGGCAGCAGCAAAGCCTGCAGCCCCCAGGTCTGTGGGGCTACGCAAGCGGTTCCCAAAGAGCTTTAGAACAAGGCATAGTTTTCCCTGCTGGCTCTTTGGGCGGGGGACCCATCTCCAGTCGTATGGCTATTTTTATGCCTGGCGCGGTGCGTAGTGGGAAAGGGTGGTGTCGAGGCTGAAGGCAGCAGGAAAGCCCGCAGCCCCCAGGTCTGTGGGGCTACGCAAGCGGTTCCCAAAGAGCTTTAGAACAAGGCATAGTTTTCCCTGCTGGCTCTTTGGGCGGGGGACCCATCTCCAGCCATAGGCCATTTTTGTGCCTGGCGCAGCGCCAAGTGGGAAAGGGTGGCTTTGAGGCTGAAGGCAGCAGCAAAGCCTGCAGCCCCAGGTCTGTGGGGCTACGCAAGCGGTTCCAAAAGAGCTTTAGAACAAGGCCTAGTTTTCCCTGCTGGCTCTTTGGGCGGGGGACCCATCTCCAGCCGTATGGCCATTTTTGGGCCTGGCGCGGCGCCAAGTGGGAAAGGGTGGTGTGGAGTCTGAAGGCAGGAGCAAAGCCTGCAGCCCCCAGGTCTGTGGGGCTACGCAAGCGGTTCCCAAAGAGCTTTAGAACAAGGCATAGTTTTCCCTGCTGGCTCTTTGGGCGGGGGACCCATGTCCAGCCGTATGGCCATTTTTGTGCCTGGCGCGGCGCCAAGTGGGAAAGGGTGGCTTTGAGGCTGAAGGCAGCAGGAAAGCCTGCAGCCCCCAGGTTTGTGGGGCTACGCAAGCGGTTCCCAAAGAGCTTTAGAACAAGGCATAGTTTTCCCTGCTGGCTCTTTGGGCGGGGGACCCATCTCCAGCCATAGGCCATTTCTGTGCCTGATAGGGCGCCAAGTGGGAAAGGGTGGTTTTGAGGCTGAAGGCAGCAGGAAAGCCTGCAGCCCCCAGGTCTGTGGGGCTATGGAAGCGGTTCCCAAAGAGCTTTAGAACAAGGCATAGTTTTCCCTGCTGGCTCTTTGGGCGGTGGACCCATCCCCAGCCGTATGGCCATTTTTGTGCCTGGCGCGGCGCCAAGTGGGAAAGGGTGGTGTCGAGGCTGAAGGCAGCAGCAAATCCCGCAGCCCCCAGGTCTGTGGGGCTATGCAAGCGGTTCCCAAAGAGCTTTAGAACAAGGCATAGTTTTCCTTGCTGGCTCTTTGGCCATGGGACCCATCTCCAGCCGTATGGCCATTTTTGTGCCTGGCGCGGCGCCAGGTTGGAAAGGGTGGTGTCGAGTCTGAAGGCAGCAGCAAAGCCTGCAGCCCCCAGGTCTGTGGGGCCAAGCAAGCGGTTCCCAAAGAGCTTTAGAACAAGGCATAGTTTTCCCTGCTGGCTCTTTGGGCGGGGGACCCATCTCCAGCCATAGGCCATTTTTGTGCCTGGCGCGGCGCCAAGTGGGAAAGGGTGGCTTTGAGGCTGAAGGCAGAAGCAAAGCCTGCAGCCCCCAGGTCTGTGGGGCTACGCAAGCGGTTCCCAAAGAGCTTTAGAACAAGGCATAGTTTTCCCAGCTGGCTCTTAGGGCATGGGACCCATATCCAGCCATAGGCCATTTTTGTGCCTGATGCGGCACCAAGTGGGAAAGGGTGGCTTTGAGGCTGAAGGCAGCAGGAAAGCCCGCAGCCCCCAGGTCTGTGGGGCTACGCAAGCGGTTCCCAAAGAGCTTTAGAACAAGGCATAATTTTCCCTGCTGGCTCTCTGGGCGGGGGACCCATCTCCAGCCGTATGGCCATTTTTGTGCCTGGCGCGGCGCCAAGTGGGAAAGGGTGGCTTTGAGGCTGAAGGCAGCAGGAAAGCCTGCAGCCCCCAGGTTTGTGGGGCTACGCAAGCGGTTCCCAAAGAGCTTTAGAACAAGGCATAGTTTTCCCTGCTGGCTCTTTGGGCGGGGGACCCATCTCCAGCCATAGGCCATTTCTGTGCCTGATAGGGCGCCAAGTGGGAAAGGGTGGTTTTGAGGCTGAAGGCAGCAGGAAAGCCTGCAGCCCCCAGGTCTGTGGGGCTATGCAAGCGGTTCCCAAAGAGCTTTAGAACAAGGCATAGTTTTCCTTGCTGGCTCTTTGGGCATGGGACCCATCTCCAGCCATAGGCCATTTTTGTGCCTGGCGCGGCGCCAGGTTGGAAAGGGTGGTGTCGAGTCTGAAGGCAGCAGCAAAGCCTGCAGCCCCCAGGTCTGTGGGGCCAAGCAAGCGGTTCCCAAAGAGCTTTAGAACAAGGCATAGTTTTCCCTGCTGGCTCTTTGGGCGGGGGACCCATCTCCAGCCATAGGCCATTTTTGTGCCTGGCGCGGCGCCAAGTGGGAAAGGGTGGCTTTGAGGCTGAAGGCAGCAGCAAAGCCTGCAGCCCCCAGATCTGTGGGGCTACGCAAGCGGTTCCCAAAGAGCTTTAGAACAAGGCATAGTTTTCCCAGCTGGCTCTTAGGGCATGGGACCCATATCCAGCCATAGGCCATTTTTGTGCCTGATGCGGCACCAAGTGGGAAAGGGTGGCTTTGAGGCTGAAGGCAGCAGGAAAGCCCGCAGCCCCCAGGTCTGTGGGGCTACGCAAGCGGTTCCCAAAGAGCTTTAGAACAAGGCATAATTTTCCCTGCTGGCTCTCTGGGCGGGGGACCCATCTCCAGCGGTATGGCCATTTTTGTGCCTGTCGCGGCGCCAAGTGGGAAAGGGTGCTGTCGAGGCTGAAGGCAGGAGCAAAGCCTGCAGCCCCCAGGTCTGTGCGGCTACGCAAGCGGTTCCCAAAGAGCTTTAGAACAAGGCATAGTTTTCCCTGCTGGCTCTTTGGGCGGGGGACCCATCTCCAGCCATAGGCCATTTTTGTGCCTACCGCGGCGCCAAGTGGGAAAGGGTGGCTTTGAGGCTGAAGGCAGCAGGAAAGCCCACACCCCCCAGGTCTGTGGGGCTACGCAAGCGGTTCCCAAAGAGCTTTAGAACAAGGCATAGTTTTCCCTGCTGGCTCTTTGGGCGGGGGACCCCTCTCCAGCCATATGGCCATTTTTGTGCCTGGCGCAGCGCCAAGTGGGAAAGGGTGGCTTTGAGGCTGAAGGCAGCAGCAAAGCCTGCAGACCCCAGGTCTGTGGGGCTACGCAAGCGGTTCCCAAAGAGCTTTAGAACAAGGCATAGTTTTCCCTGCTGGCTCTTTGGGCGGGGGACCCATCTCCAGTCGTATGGCTATTTTTATGCCTGGCGCGGTGCGTAGTGGGAAAGGGTGGTTTTGAGGCCGAAGGCAGCAGGAAAGCCCGCAGCCCCCAGGTCTGTGGGGCTACGCAAGCGGTTCCCAAAGAGCTTTAGAACAAGGCATAATTTTCCCTGCTGGCTCTTTGGGCGGGGGACCCATGTCCAGCGGTATGGCCATTTTTGTGCCTGGCGCGGCGCCAAGTGGGAAAGGGTGGTGTCGAGGCTGAAGGCAGCAGGAAAGCCCGCAGCCCCCAGGTCTGTGGGGCTACGCAAGTGGTTCCTAAAGAGCTTTAGAACAAGGCATAATTTTCCCTCCTGGCTCTTTGGGCGGGGGACCCATCTCCAGCCGTATGGCCATTTTTGCGCCTGGCGCAGTGCCAAGTGGGAAAGGGTGGCTTTGAGGCTGAAGGCAGCAGGAAAGCCCACAGCCCCCAGGTCTGTGGGGCTACGCAAGCGGTTCCCAAAGAGCTTTAGAACAAGGCATAGTTTTCCCTGCTGGCTCTTTGGGCGGTGGACCCATCTCAAGCCGTATGGCCATTTTTGTGCCTGGCGCGGCGCCAAGTGGGAAAGGGTGGTGTCGAGGCTGAAGGTAGCAGCAAAGCCCGCAGCCCCCAGGTCTGTGGGGCTATGCAAGCGGTTCCCAAAGAGCTTTAGAACAAGGCATAATTTTCCTTGCTGGCTCTTTGGGCATGGGACCCATCTCCAGCCATAGGCCATTTTTGTGCCTGGCGCGATGCCAGGTTGGAAAGGGTGGTGTCGAGTCTGAAGGCAGCAGCAAAGCCTGCAGCCCCCAGGTCTGTGGGGCCAAGCAAGCGGTTCCCAAAGAGCTTTAGAACAAGGCATAATTTTCCCTGCTGGCTCTTTGGGCGGGGGACCCATATCCAGCCGTATGGCCATTTTTGTGCGTGGCCAGGGGCCAAGTGGGGGAAAGCGTGGTGTCGAGGCTGAAGGCAGCAGCAAAGCCCACACAGCCCCCAGGTCTGTGGGGCTATGCAAGCGGTTCCCAAAGAGCTTTAGAACAAGGCATAGTTTTCCTTGCTGGGTCTTTGGGCATGGGACCCATCTCCAGCCATAGGCCATTTTTGTGCCTACCGCGGCGCCAAGTGGGAAAGGGTGGCTTTGAGGCTGAAGGCAGCAGGAAAGCCCACACCCCCCAGGTCTGTGGGGCTACGCAAGCGGTTCCCAAAGAGCTTTAGAACAAGGCATAGTTTTCCCTGCTGGCTCTTTGGGCGGGGGACCCATCTCCAGCCGTATGGCCATTTTTGTGCCTGGCGCGGCGCCAAGTGGGAAAGGGTGGCTTTGAGGCTGAAGGCAGCAGGAAAGCCCGCAGCCCCCAGGTCTGTGGGGCTACGCAAGCGGTTCCCAAAGAGCTTTAGAACAAGGCATAGTTTTCCCTGCTGGCTCTTTGGGCGGGGGACCCCTCTCCAGCCATATGGCCATTTTTGTGCCTGGCGCAGCGCCAAGTGGGAAAGGGTGGCTTTGAGGCTGAAGGCAGCAGCAAAGCCTGCAGCCCCCAGGTCTGTGCGGCTACGCAAGCGGTTCCCAAAGAGCTTTAGAACAAGGCATAGTTTTCCCTGCTGGCTCTTTGGGCGGGGGACCCATCTCCAGTCGTATGGCTATTTTTATGCCTGGTGCGGTGCGTAGTGGGAAAGGGTGGTGTCGAGGCTGAAGGCAGCAGGAAAGTCCGCAGCCCCCAGGTCTGTGGGGCTACGCAAGCGGTTCCCAAAGAGCTTTAGAACAAGGCATAGTTTTCCCTGCTGGCTCCTTGGGCGGGGGACCCATCTCCAGTCGTATGGCTATTTTTATGCCTGGTGCGGTGCGTAGTGGGAAAGGGTGGCTTTGAGGCTGAAGACAGCAGGAAAGCCCGCAGCCCCCAGGTCTGTGGGGCTACGCAAGCGGTTCCCAAAGAGCTTTAGAACAAGGCATAGTTTTCCCTGCTGGCTCTTTGGGCGGGGGACCCATCTCCAGCCATAGGCCATTTTTGTGCCTGGCGCGACGCCAAGTGGGAAAGGGTGTTGTCGAGGCTGAAGGCAGCAGGAAAGCCCGCAGCCCCCAGGTCTGTGGGGCCAAGCAAGCGGTTCCCAAAGAGCTTTAGAACAAGGCATAGTTTTCCCTGCTGGCTCTTTGGGCGGGGGACCCATCTCCAGCCATAGGCCATTTTTGTGCCTAGCGCGGCGCCAAGTGGGAAAGGGTGGCTTTGAGGCTGAAGGCAGCAGCAAAGCCTGCAGCCCCCAGGTTTGTGGGGCTACGCAAGCGGTTCCCAAAGAGCTTTAGAACAAGGCATAGTTTTCCCTGCTGGCTCTTTGGGCGGGGGACCCATCTCCAGTCGTATGGCTATTTTTATGCCTGGCGCGGTGCGTAGTGGGAAAGGGTGGTTTTGAGGCTGAAGGCAGCAGGAAAGCCCGCAGCCCCCAGGTCTGTGGGGCTACGCAAGCGGTTCCCAAAGAGCTTTAGAACAAGGCATAATTTTCCCTGCTGGCTCTTTGGGCGGGGGACCCATCTCCAGCCGTATGGCCATTTTTGTGCCTGGCGCGGCGCCAAGTGGGAAAGGGTGGTGTCGAGGCTGAAGGCAGCAGGAAAGCCCACACCCCCCCAGGTCTGTGGGGCTACGCAAGCGGTTCCCAAAGAGCTTTAGAACAAGGCATAGTTTTCCCTGATTTCTCTTTGGGCGGGGGTCCCATCTCCAGCCGTATGGCCATTTTTGTGCCTGGCGCGGCGCCAAGTGGGAAAGGGTGGCTTTGAGGCTGAAGGCAGCAGGAAAGCCCGCAGCCCCCAGGTCTGTGGGGCTACGCAAGCGGTTCCCAAAGAGCTTTAGAACAAGGCATAGTTTTCCCTGCTGGCTCTTTGGGCGGGGGACCCATCTCCAGCCATATGGCCATTTTTGTGCCTGGCGCAGCGCCAAGTGGGAAAGGGTTGCTTTGAGGCTGAAGGCAGCAGCAAAGCCTGCAGCCCCCAGGTCTGTGGGGCTACGCAAGCGGTTCCCAAAGAGCTTTAGAACAAGGCATAGTTTTCCCTGCTGGCTCTTTGGGCGGGAGACCCATCTCCAGCCATAGGCCATTTTTGTGCCTGGCGCGACGCCAAGTGGGAAAGGGTGTTGTCGAGGCTGAAGGCAGCAGGAAAGCCCGCAGCCCCCAGGTCTGTGGGGCTACGCAAGCGGTTCCCAAAGAGCTTTAGAACAAGGCATAGTTTTCCCTGCTGGCTCTTTGGGCGGGAGACCCAACTCCAGCCATAGGCCATTTTTGTGCCTGGCGCGACGCCAAGTGGGAAAGGGTGGTTTTGAGGCTGAAGGCAGCAGGAAAGCCTGCAGCCCCCAGGTCTGTGGGGCTACGCAAGCGGTTCCC